>NW_026555325.1:8407500-8772500 GCF_021234165.1 Pteronotus mesoamericanus
TCTGTGGGGGAAGTGAACTCTAATCAGGCCACATGCAGACTAAACTAACTGGTAGGAATAAAAACTAGATTAAAATGTTCATGCCTAATACCAGAAGATTATCAGTATATTTTACCTCTTTAAATCCTAATTTACAGGAGCCAGGGTTAAGTTTATGAGTTTATATCTGGTGCGATGATCTGTTTTAGTTGATTTCCCTCCGTTTAGATAAGATTCTCCTAGGAGGTATTTTGCTTAGTACAATACAGAGGCATTTGGGAGGAGGAAAATAGTTGCACATGTACTGATACAACTTACGACAAGTGAAATAAAGGCACCCAGTTGAAACTGGTCAAATTAAATTCGAACAAGTAAAGACTGAAAATTGTTTTTGTTTTAATGGTAATAGAGCTTTAGCAATGAAAGTTTTGTGATAACAGTATATATGTAACCCTGTTGTTATACTTTGGAACTTCTCGAACAAGATTTGATTTCCTAGAAGTGCCTAGCTACTGTTGTTAGTTGAGCAAATCACTACAAATAATGATCTGTAAATCAAAAATGCAAATTTAAACAAAGTATACAATTACTTTTATAAAAACATTAAGTAATATCAGCTTGATACTACATTAGTAGTAATGTGACACTAAAATGACCTTTTTCTAAAGCTACGGCAACAACAAATTACTAAGTCAATCATCAGAGTATATCTCCTATGATCGGTTCTGTAACTCTTACTAAATGGGTGTGTCTTAAACTTACCACCTGTGAGGCCAGACAATGTGCAATGGTCTTTGTTGATCATCAACTCCACCTGAAATGTCATACGGATTTTGTTTCTTTTCCCCAGGACGAGAGCTTGAATTATCTACTGAATTGCGTGTTTTCAAGTATGACTCCTGCATTAACGAACTACCCAGGTTTTCTTGTTGTGCAGCATCACAAGGTCCAGACTGAGGCTCAACATCATCCAATAATTTCTCAGAACTTCCCTGCTCCTGAGGAAGAGGAAGGGTTGTGGATGAAGCAGCACTGCCATCTCCTTGAAGGTTGAGCATCTTTTGTAAATGGGCCATTTTATGCTTAGGCATGAATCTGTTACAAAAAGGAAGTGCAATATTCTTTCAGTAAAGATACTATTTAGAATTTACCCTTTACCTTTCTGTAAGGACATGATGATGATGTATGAAACTGAGAAAAAATAAAGACATAACAAAAATTGTAGAAAAAGAACAAAAAGTTGCAACCATCAAGAGAAAGTTGAAAAGTTTGAAACTGGACCAGGTTGTTGTTAAATAGTTTCCAAAGACTTTCTGTGGCTATAAATCCTGCACTGCACATATAAAGAATGAGAGGAGAGCAATGGTTTCTCACTCCTCCTTCACGTGTCTTTCTGGAGCTCCGGTGTGCATTTTCCAGGCACCACATGCCCCAGGGCTTATTTTCAAGCCTTATTTCATTATCCTATAACAGTGCCTGAGACTTCCTTGATTAAATTGGGCATTTCTGCTCACATGGCTTTTCTGTATTCCTGGACACCTTTACCCGCTTTTCATTAAATCACCTTACTAATATTTTGTGAAGTATATTTAATGTTACCAATTGTAGAAGCATCAGTATAAAATGAAATCAAGGAGTTCACCGTCTACTGGGAGCCAACGAGCAGTGCTTAGAATGAGAGAGTGGGAGACGGATGGGCACGACCAACTCACCTGTGGTGGAACACAGTATACAAAGAATGGACTCTCTGACTTTTGAAACCGAGTACTAGGGACATTCTGACAGAGGAATCTGTAAAGCCCGGCAGAGAGTTCTAACTGAAGAATTTAGAAAGGCAGAGAGGGGGTGTTTCTGGGCTGAGGGAACGGTGAGATCAAGGCAAAGGGGTGTGAAAGAACATGAACTCTTTGGGGAATGACATGCAGCCTCAAGAGGCTGGGGTAGGTCCTGGGATCTGAGGTCTAGAGAGGCAGACTGGGACTTCAGAGTCCCTGACCCATCCGGAGACGGGGCCCCCTCCTTGCATAGCTGAACAGGTGAAGACATAGACAGTGCATGTATTTAAGTACACGTTGGCGAGGAAGAAGAACCACGACAGGAGAGCAATAAGGAATATCTGGAAGAGTACAAAGCAAATCTGAGACAGTAATATACAGTTGAAGTGAATTAAGAGCCCCAAAAGAACGTGTAAAAAAACTATCAAGAGACCTTAACATGTCTAAAAGGGGGTGTTAAACACTGCAGAGATGCTACAGTACCAGAAACAACAAGCTGTTTTTGGCCTTGTTGCCTAGAGGATCACTGGCTACTCCAAGGGCAGTCCCCTCCATAGGAAGGGAACAGGAAGAGGCCAGACTGGAGGTCAGGGTGTGTGCATGGCAGGGTGGCAGAGAGGGAGCAGGAGAGAGGAGAAGAGCATGCATGGAGGGGCAAATTCTTTCTAATAGGGTCTGTGTACACAGGGGTATCCACTTGGGAGTCACTTGCGGATACCTGCTAGGGAAGGAAGCAGGATGTTAATGATACAAAGGTCTTACAAGGTGAAAGCAGAAAAATGACATAGCGCATGTGGAATAACTGCAGTGTTTTTCCTTTGGGAGGGGTAGGGGGAGGGAAGTAGGGCCTTGTAAAAGAGAATTAAACCTAGCTTTCTTACAAAGCCGAGGGAAGGAGAGAAAAAGGATGTGGAAAAGAGTTTCAGGTGGAAGCGTGTGGAATCTAAGGTGTGTCACCAAAGCATTAGGGGAGGTCCTCTATTTCAAGAGAGGTGGGAGAAGTGGAGATGGAGTTAAAGAAGTGAGCTCAGAGGTCAGAACCCTCACTTTGGAGAGGGATGAAAAACGTTCACTAGTTCTGAAAGCAGGGGCTGATGAGCAACAGTGAGGAATGGTGGGGGTACCCCTGTGAGCTGGAAGCAAAGTCTGGCTGTAATATGCTGTGTACATTCCAAAATCAAAACGCTTATTTGTGGGGCACGGGGGTGGAGGGCTTCTGTGCTTGTATCACAAAGTCTTTTGAGAAAAATCAGCCGTATAGATAAGGAGCCCCCCCGGCTCAAGAAATAAATAGATGAATATACGCAGATAGGGAAAATCTCAAAGAATGGTGCTAACCCCCTTGGTATGCCCTAATAAAATAATTAACTCTTGATTTACAATGGAGAGAAACTTGGGCATATACAGATTACGGTTTCAGAACTCACAGGACCAGAATATTTAAAGGAACTACCCAACTTTCTTTGGAGAGTCTATGGAACAAAAAATCAATTACAAAGTTCCCATTGATCAACACAAAAAGTAAAGAAAAATGAGCACAACAGTATCTTCAACTTCTCCTAAATAGGGAGAATAAATGAAAAGAGAAGGAACATCTGTACATATCTGCAAAACAACAGTGAAACGAGTGAAGTAGCCTATTTGTTTAAGTCAGATAAGAAATGCCAAGGAAGCTTAGAAAGGATTTTAACAGAATTACAAATTTAGTGTATGAAGAATTCACAATTAAAAAAAAAATGATGGGCATTAAAACAACGTATCTTCATTTTAGAAAACGGTATCATGAATTACCTTACTCATAAAATCTATTTACATTGTCTAGCATGTGAGCAAAATTGCAAATTAGAAGTGATGGGACACAATGGGAACTGGTCACTGATGGGGAATTTAGCTGTGGGCAAGGCCCTAGGCCCGCTTTTATTCAACACATTTCCTGCATATTCTCCAGCATGAAGAGAATCCTGTGTTGACACATGCTGTGGATGGCTGACTCGACAGGCAGTGGTGAATGAGGACGTGGAAAGATGCAGAATATCAGTATGAGGAGTAACCCAAAACTCAGCTTGCTAATGTTATGAAATTTCAAAAAGGAGTCCTGTAGTCCTTTTTCAACAACAGTGGGGTGATTATGGAGTGAAAGGGGGTATAAGGGGACTAAATGGTAATAGAAAGAATGTAATAAAAATAAAATTTTTACCTGAAAAAAAGTAAAAAAGAAAAGTAAACCTGAAGGTTTGGATTGTCTAGAATTGGACAAGATGAGCCCGTGCTGACGTGAGTACCCGTAAACCAATGCCGTTTTGTTAGACGGCAGAGCCCATGGTGTCCAGGGCGGGAAGGCACCAGGTCTGAGGGGACGGATCACTGGGCGAATGCTGACTTCATCTGGGTTACCTGGTAGCTGTATGTGTTTGAAAATTAGAGAGTTCTTAGAAGAGCAATAATAAGGCGATGGAAGAATTGATTTATGAAGACAGATTAAAGGACCTAAATATGAATAGCTTGGCTAAATGACAACGAGAGGGGCACATAATAGGAGTCTCCAAGGAAAGAGCCTAATTATTTAGCCTGCTACAAGGGGGTATAACAAGGAGTAATGAGATGAAATTAAGAATAGGAAAATTTAAGCAGAATTTCAAGAAAAACTCCCTGATTGTATAATTTATTAGCTCATGGAATAAATTCCCTATGGAAATGCTACAGCTAGGAAAAATAATAGGACTGGACAAAATACCAATAAATAATATAGATAATAATCCAGTCTTTGAAAGAAGGTGATTACATGCTATGCTTTCCTTGTTTATATCTTCTCATATTTTAATAGTCTTATGTATATTGTTAATTGTTACCCAAAGAAGTATTTAGACAATTAGCTAAATCTAAAAAGAAAGATGTCCTTTAGGTGAGGGAAGTTAAAATCACCTTGGTTTTCATATACTCTGTAGTAGTAAGCTGAAATAATATTTCACTACTTTGTTTCAGCAGAATTGGTCTTAAAGCAACTAGACAAATGTATTATTAATATTTCTAAAAAAAAAAACCAGGACAAAACAAAGTAAAACAATCCTCATCTACAATTCCACACAGAGTCCACTGATTCTGTGTGCCATGAAACTCATATTTTCATAGGCATGTTTAACATAAACAATTTATTGCCATAATAGAAATCAAAAAACTTTATTCCAGCTTTTCTAAATGTAGCTCTATGGTCGATTACTTCACATCAATACCAAGATCAAATAGGCATAATACTAACAAGCAGTTTGCTTAATAATAGTCACCACACTAATTAACCCATCCAGAACATTCTTAATCAGATGCTATTTGTAATGTACAGTTAAGAGAAGCTTGGCAATAAACCGTACTATGCTAAAAGAGAAAATAATAAGTTACTGATGGGGGAAACTGGCTTTTCTACAGAACTGGACAGACTTTGCTGTCCTGGCGTTAACGAAATGAAGTGACTATGCAAATAGGCACATGTCTGAACACTTCCCTTCTCTTCCTCTGCTCCAGCTCCGATGGAGGTGCTAATGAGAAGAGAGAAGGTCCTGAGGTAAGGAGTGAGAGGAAAGAAAGAAAACCAGTGAGCTGCCTTTCAGAGCATATGCCAAGTTTACTATTTAACAATCTCCCATTTTTTTCTTAAAGAAATGCTACTGCTCCCCTTACTCATAGAACATCTTTGCCTGTTTCTGAGTCTCTTAGAAGCTCTGTCAGAACCTGTTTTTACTTTCAGAAATATTCTGATCACTGTAATCACTTCCAATCTGTTATTGGCCATGGGCCTATAACTTTTTCCCAACCAACAGTCACTCTGTGAAACAGAAGTAGAGTCTACTGACTCCATACTCTCCTTTTAAATGCTCACCTTTCCTCTCTCTTCTGTCCCCTATGGTGGCTCCACAGTCACTGCCACAAAACCCTAATATATGCTGAACAATCCTGATGGACACAGCTGGAGTGAGTACGTTCTAGACCTAAATGTGATTGCTTCCCCAACCTCCACATCTAAACAAACCAACCTAGGACTGAACCTATAAGGAGGGCCAAAGGCCTTACTCGGATTAGTCAGGAAAACACTAGATGTGACAGAAGCATTAAAGGCTGTTAAGACTGATGGCAAACACAAAATATGCTGTAGGTACCTCAGTTATTTCTGTTGAAGTTGAGAAGCTAGAGTCTGTTTAGTTGACTAACAGAGGTAGTCAGGAGGAAGACTTTAATACAAAGTAAGTCAATTAAATTTAGGACATTAATATCAATTCATCAGTTGTTGATGAGAGTGTCATGGCTGAAATGTATGTCATGGTGGTATATATTGCGTACAAATGTCTTTTTGAGAGATTTCAGTAAAAAGTACTTAATATAGTAGTTCAACCTACAGTATCTCTTAAATAATACGTACGCATAAAGTCTTCAAGACAGAGATTATGAATAGGCTTGCTTCTCAAATCAGATTTGGAAGACAACATGAAAAAAAATGATGCGAAGAGAGTACAGCTGACCAAAGATTATTTGGAATTTGGTCAAATGAAGAAAGAGGACAGCATTAGCAACCAGAGTAAGGAAACTGGCCTGTAAAGGAGAGGGAGCTGACCAAGCCCAGCCTATAGCTCAGGTCTGGGAGAGGGAGAGTAGTATGGGTACTGGGTTGAATCCTTTAGGCCGAGGTTTTACAAGGTGTGTTTTGTGCAGCACAAGTTCCATAGAACACCTGTAGGTGTTATACTAGAGAAGGTTTTGTGAGAAAAAAACTTTGGAAAATGCTTGGTTAAACAAAGTTAAGTGTTTCTTCACCGTTAAACTTCCCAAAGCACATGCTAGTATGTACTATACCTATGTTTATTCAGTCATTCCTCTGTTCATTTAGTAACTATTTATTGAGCACCTATTACGTGATGGGAACATTGTGTTTATTGTTTCCCAGACTTGACACCTAATGGGAGAAGGAGCCCCTACCTTTACCCCAGCTGACCTAAGGAGGCACCTTAAGAATTAGTATTCAACTAAAGGTGCTCTAGGAAACACTATGAAACAGCATTTGAGACTCTGGGAGGTAGGCAACCATAGCCGGAGTCAGAAAAGCATTGGAGCCAAATGAATGGTGGCATATCTTACATTTCAGGGGTGGTAGAAGCCAAGGGAAAGTATGTTCACATGAGAACATAATGAAAGTCCAAAGCAAAGGCCATACACCAAGGCCACACATCAGCAGACAAAAGGAAGTTTGAATAAAATCAGGAGACTTCGTGGGGGAAAAAATGACAGAAGACAATATGATTCAAGGCTAATAGGGATGACAGCAGAAAAAAACATCATTCTCTTTTATCGCAGCAATTTCTGTGAATTCCTGGATAGACAACATATTGAGAATTGAAGGGAAAGGGAATCAGAATCAAAGATAAGTACCTTTTCCAAAACCAAGTGGGAAGACATTCACACAGTTCAGTGATCTAAGTTCTTGGGTGATTTATAACAAAAACTATTCATTGTTTCCAAACAATGTGTTGGAAATTAATTACAAAATTAACATTTTTAGAATTTAGCCACATAAGCAAATATCCAAGATAATTAAAAAGTCATGCTCATCCACATGTGTCCAATACATCACTTATGTGGTAAGCAGATTTATATAAACCTATATAAACCTATAAAGTTTAAGAGTAAAAATCTTGATCTAGTGTTCTCATGTAGACAAATACAAATCCCCCCCCGCCCAATGCCTCTTGCCACACTATCTTCACTAAATAAAGGAATCACAAGCAAAAAAAAGCCTCCGTAATTAAAACTGGATGTTTGGAAACCAAAGCATTAAACAGAAAGGCTTACTCTTGGTGGCTGGTTGTAGAATAGATGCTCTTCTTTCAAGGGGATGGCTAAGAGCTAATACTCATAAAATAGATGGCACATATCTATGAAGACTGTTTCAATAAGGAATTCCCGGCAGGACATTATTTGAAAAAACTCGAATCACAGACAAGTCAATCACAATCCATAAGCACAAAGCACAGATGATTTAGGACAACAGCCATCCAACACTACTGTGGCTGGTTAGGCCATGTTGTTTAGATGTTCAGCGTTTGGTGCCTGAACCAAATTTCATCTCCCATGGTGCAAACTTGAAAGACCAACATGAAACATTGACTGCAGCCTGTGAGAGGAGACTGGGCAGGACGGTCTTGCCTGGACTATAAAGAATCTGTTTGGTGACAAGATGGGAAAACAGGATCCATGGAAACTTGCTGCAGTTAAAATTAACAAGCAAACTCTATTTAGTAGCCTGAGAAATGCATGCCCAAAGTAAAAGCAACTTTGTGGTTATCAGGCTGGGCCGATTAGCCATGTCTGGTCCCAGAGATGACACGCTTAGTGAAGATAGCATCTTCTCGTGAAGGCTGCCCTTAAGAGAAGCTTCAACTTCCTCTCTCCTCTTTATGGTCCACCATTTCCTGGTATCTGTCCTTTAAATAGTGGGGATTACTTATGGCTGTCATAGGAAAAGATGGCTCTGTTTCCATGAGCCTATTCCTTTTTATTTATTTCCCATCACCATTTCTAAAAATCATTTCTGAAAATCAAATACTTTCCATTTTCCTAATTTATCCCATATGGTAACATGGCCTCTTCTGAGAACATAGTTTATGTGATTAGCACTATTTAACTTAAATAATTACATGTTAATTCCCCATTCCCTCCTGATTTCAAAGTGTTTTAGATTGTATACAGTGCTAATTTAACTGCAAACTAGTATGAGCAGTTTGTCTTGTGCAATTTTATAAAATGCCTTTATAAGCCTTTAATATACTCTCCCATACATAAAAGTTAAGGTCTTTATAAATGTATGAGAATGAGAAAAGCTACCTTGTCTTTTGACAGAACTAATGTTTACCAAATCCAGAGCCATTCTTGTGTATGCTTCTCATGCTCTCCACTCCTCCCAGAAACGAGCTCAATAAGGACAACAAACCCCTCTAGTTTATACAAGATATACTATAGTAATTCAACAGAGCAAACTTGTAGGCTAAACTGCAAAGAAGAAATCTTAATTTTCCTACCTCCACTTTAAGTGCTCTCTGCCCCCTGGGGGTTAATTCCCTGAGATTCTTATTTTACTTTCTCATTTCCCATCCCCCTGTTCCCCCACCCCCAACCAAGCATCTCTTTGCATCCCGGACTGGGACTAAGCCCCACATTCGTCCAGCCCTGAATCACCTCTCCACTGCTGGTCTTGTTGGAAACTGATCTCAAATTCCCACAATGTATTAATCACCTTCCATGCTCCATATGTTACACCCTTTCAAAAGGGGCAATGCCTTCATTCAAGGGAACTGATCACAATGGAATTGTTTCAGGGACCACAGTAAGCCTATGAGAAGGATTACTTTGGGAGAACAGGTGGAGAGAAATCTCTGTGAAGCGCCTTAAGTAAATCGACTCAAGGAATGGGAATGTTGAAGAGGGAGAATCCAGGCTGTGTTGGGAACACAGGCTTGCACTGGTACTTCCTGTATAGGTAAAGTTATTCGTATCACTTACTTTCTCTGAACTTCAGTTTCCTAATCTATAAAATGGGATAATATATCTGTTTTTTGCAAATTTATTGAGAGATTAAGAGAGAGAACATGTGTTGGTAATGACGTGCAGGGTAGCTGAGTGAATCTAAGTAAACTTGCCATTCCCTTGCTCCTTCATGTAATATCCATACCTATGTAGTTATTCTTAAGACCATCTTGGGTAACTTGGCATTTTCAAGTTAGTCAGTGAATGAGTACTGGGTTCAATCCGTCAACAAACATTCATTCAACAAGTATTTAAGCCTCGTCTATCTGTAAGAGGTTATGTCTATATTTACAAAGATTTCAGAGAGTATATGATAACATCTCATACTGATTTAGCTCCCCCAAATTGTAAATTATTCATATCACCTTTAAACTAAACTGTGTTTACCAATTCCATTACTAAAGTGATGTAATTTTAAATTCAAACTCAATAACTTGCTCATCATTTGTTTCATTAATAGCTAAGAAGCAAAGTTTCAAAAACTTTTTTTGCTATCCAGCCATCTCACTTAATTTGATGATCGCATATAAAAAAGGAAAAAGTTCCCAAATGTGGACCTGAAGTAATTTCTTTCAAGCAAGAGGAAGTAGTTGTCTCACATTGACACAATTCAGCAAGCTGCTTTGTAAGGATTTTTACCTCGTTGGCAAGTAAATGTTCTCACTACTCTGGGAATCCCAGGTCTTTTACAGCACCAATAAAGCATTGAAGGAAACTCTAAAAATAATCTTTAATTATGTGTTCTGTTCTATGATTTTTTTTTTTTTTTTTGTTTGGAAGCCAGTATCTGGAGATTGAAAGCAGAATGGAAAATTTGCCGGTACTAAAGAAAGGATCCTTTTCTTCTTTCCAAACAAATATAAGAACTCCCCTATGACTGTGTTTCCAGTTGGAGAGTGTCCTTTAGAGCATGACATCATTTTACTATGTAAGCCCTAACCACCATGTCTGGAGATAGACAGGGTCTTTAGGAGGTAGCTAGGGTTAAATGAGGTCACGAGGATTGGCCTGTAATCTGATAGGGCTGTGGTCTTACAAGAAGAGGGAGAGATCTTTCCTTCTCCCTCTCCTTCCCTACCTCCATTCCCGCAATCAGAAGGCAGGCATCTGCAAGCCAGGAAGAGAACCCTACTCAGAACCAACCATACTGGCACACTTATCTCAGACTTCGAGCCTCCAGGAGTATGAGAAAATATACTTCTGTTGTTTAAACCACCCAGCCTATGGTATGATTAATACCATGGCTGCCCAAGAAGACCAATGCAACTGGGTGCCGTTGAGGAAAAAAGCAGAAAGTATCAATACCATGATTTCTGTGTTGACAGACAGTGACAAGAGAATACTATCAAAGAAGAAGAGAGAGCTGAGCATCAAATATGATAAGAAAAAGTAGGGAATAAGAAGGAGACAATATTTGTAAATCTTATTGTGAAGCAAAATGTTACTTCTTTAAATTGAACATAAAACTTAAAAAAAGAGAACTGAATTTGAGAAAAACAATTTTCTGAAAATTTTACCAGGTTGTTTAATTAATCTCTCTAAACCTGGGTTTTCTTATCTATTCAATGAGAATGAGGCCATTCCTAAATTTCTCTTAGAGGAATAGGATTAAAACATCTAATAAAATTTACTGATTATCTTATGATTATTACTAAGGGGCAAAATGGCATACTGGGTCAAGCAGAGCTCTAAGCATGTTGTCTGGTGTCAAATTCAGGGCCTAGCATAGTAGCTGACCTGGGGAAAAGGTCTTAGTTACCTCACTTGCAAAATGGAGATAATACTAATGCTGCTTGGCAGAATTATGTTTTCCACGCTGCTTGGCACATGATAAGAGCTCAGTAAATACTGTTATTTTGTAATATTGAGAGTAATGGTGGAGATCATCATGATTACATTGTCACTGTTACTAGAGAAAGAACTCAACATTCTAAAAACTCTCATCTGAGACTGCACTGACCTTTTCATAGTTAAGCCTACTTTATAAACCAGAGACCTATGCCTTCTTAAAGATGTATTTGTCTTAACTCTTACAAGTTATATGTTAGCTACCCATCCATATTTCATTTATTTTTTAGAAGTATTACTTACAAGAACTTTCTGAAAACCCTGCTCTCATCCCTCTGGCCCTCTCTATTCACACTGGGCTGCCCTGAACTTTCAGATTTAAGGCAGACATTTTAATATGTTACTGTATTTTCATTTGTTTACTAATCAAAGATTTGTACTCATGCCTAGAGGCACATTAATTACAAAATGTCCAATGTTATGAATAAAAAATATATATTCTGCCCTTTGTATTACTTGTTTTCTATGGTACTTTTTTTCTACCCTTCACTTTTTTTCCTACTTCCTTTTACTTCATTTTTTTCTAACTGAGCAGTCCCATCCTTTCCCTTCTTAAAGCTGCATAAACCAAGAAAGTAAAACCAGGAAATTTAAAACATCAGTTTCCAGGTCTCTGAAGCATGAACAGATGGGCATCAAAAATCCAGTCCTTTTCCCCCCTCCTTTTCGTTTGCCCATCCACAACCTGAATAAATCAAAATTACCAGCAAATACAACTTCTAGCACAACCCTCATTTTATGTATTCCCACATTAAATGCTATAGTACTAAGTGTTAATTCACTCAAGTTCTGATTCTATTGCTGTCTGAATTTTGAGCCACAGAAACTAACTCTATTCCAAACTAATATTACAAGATGCAACTTTGTTAATTTTATATTTGATATAAAGCCTTTATGTGTACCAAGTGAGTGTACTAACCATTCCACTTTGAGTTTTTATACTTTCCAGAATTTCTAAGTTTGGAAAAAGGGGAGTAAAAGTGTAACAGATTGGTAAATTGCTGGGCTATTACTAGAATATAACCAAGCCTTGAAGGTAAAGAAAGGTCTGAAATACTTGACCAAAATCCTGAGTGAAAAAGGTTCAGAGGAAAAAACACGCATTCACCAGTCAAGAAAAAGTGCAGTGCCTACTCTGTGCCAGGCAAATAGATGTCCTGATTAAACGCACAGCATGGCAGATGCTTGATCAGGGAAGAACAGGGCATCATGACTATGAGAAGCCAGAACAGGAGAGGTATTAGTGACAAGGAAGACTCTTTAAAGAAAGAGATCTCTCAGCTGAGACTTCAGTGATGGTTAGAGGTCAGCCAGGTGTGGGAGTGAGAGGTGGGCTGTATTTAGGTATGGCATGTGCAAAGGGCCTATGGAGAAAACACAGTCCAGTGGTAAAAAGTAAAATATTAACAAGGTGGCTATACAAGTGAAGGAAAGGGCGGGAGTTAAAAATAAGGCTCAAGGGATAACCAGGAGGTTTGGAGCCTCCAGTCAGATTGGGTCTGAATAAACACTGACTGCAGTGTGAAGAATAGATTGGGGAAAACACGGCAGACCAAATACTCCCTGCTCTTTAAATCGTCACTGAAGTAATGGTATGGCAATCTTAAAAAAGGCATAGACTCAGAAACAAAGGAAAACTGAGAAAGATGACAATAGAAAAGAAAAAGAAATATCAAGTCTTTTGGAAGATAGAAAGCAGATGTATGAGTGCTGTTTGAGCAGACAGAAGAAGGCAGACCGTGTCTATAAGTGCAGGTGATTTTGCTTGTACATGTGGTGTTAGCCAAGAAGCAGCAGCTCATTTGCTCCAGAGAAACTCCAAAAGGCCCAGGAATTGAACACGCCAGGTGCCTCTGGAGGTGCATTTGCAGAGCAGAATTTCAAATAGAACTGGTAGCAATTCTATATAAAGTGAACTCAAACCTTCTGATAGTCTCCCTAAGGCCACGCAGGCAGGCAATTCTGTCCCCTCTCTATCCATCTCCCACCTCAACACCAGGAAGGTGGCTTCTTCAGTAGAGGGCCTGAACTACGGAGACAAGGTGAGGCTGAAACCAACGGCTGGGGAAACTGAGTGAAAGTATGCCCGTTTATTGGTGAGACCTCTCAGCAGCCTTCCCCATGTGGCTCCCAGACAGCTGGAGGTTCCCCTTCCAGAAGATTATAGGAGTCTCTCTGGAAACCAACTGGACTGGCCTATTGACAGTGACAATGGGGATGGCACAACAAAACAAGCCAACCCCTGTCTGTTCCACCTCTGAGAAAGGCCACCAGTCAACAAGCCCTGTCTCGAAAGTTCTAATTGCCTCACTCTCAAAAATCAATGGAGAGCTAGGACAGCAGACATTTGAGGAAAACTTTGAACACAAAATAAATATGACAAAGCAAACAAGTACAAAAAAGGAAATTGGAAGCAACTGAGACAACACGGAGAATAGAAAATGTGAAAAAAAAGAAATCCTATAATATCCATACTGATAAAAAATGATTGTGCAAACATGGTAGGAAAAATAGGATGTAAAAAGAAAGGCATCCAAGAAGAAAAAAGAGTGCTTGCAAATAAAAATACCATAGCTTAAAAGTATCAGTAGAAGAATTGGAAGATGAAGTTAAGAAAATCTTATGGAAAGCAGAACAAAAATAAAAACAAAGAGAAAATAAATGAGAAGAAAATTAGGTTAATCTAGGGTTCATATTGACTAATAGGAATGGAAGAAAGTGAATCCTGAGAAAATCATGGAGGAGAAATATAAGACAATTTTTTGTACTAAAGGAAATAAGTGTCCAACACAAGAACAAAACAAAAACCCAACCCAAGTGGACTTATTGTAGAATTTCAGAACACCAATGGAGAAAAAGAAAATATAATACCTTTTGGGAGATGAAACATGGGGAGTCATGTGTAACAGATCAGAAAATGACTGGAATCAGTTCTCAACAAAAGTTCAAAAGTAGAAAACAATGGATCTCTACCTCAACTTTATGAGAAAAATGATTTTCAAAGAGAACTCAAAACTCAGTCAAATATCAATCAAATGTGAGACAGGATAAAATTGTTTGCAGACATGTAAGGTCTTAAGAAAGTTTAGCTCCTGTGCACATATTTTGAGGAGATACTGGTGGATGTACTCCCACTAAAATGAGAAACCGATCTAAAAAGAGAAGGACATGGAGTTCAAGGAATGTTGACTCAAGGGCCCAGAAAGCAAGCAGAACAAACAGAAGCAAGAGAATCGAGACCTCCAGGATGGAGGTGTCCAAGGGGAAAAAAAAAAAAAAAAAAAAGGAAATCATATGTTTCCTGATGTGGCTGACCACATCAAAAAGATGAATTAGTGACAGAGCTTAGGAACGAATTGGCGCAGTAATACAGAAACCAAGCAAATAAAACCAATGCAATAATTAGCTGCAAGGAAAAGTGAAGAATTGTTCAGGAAAGGAAACCTAATCACAGAATACAATGCTGCTCGGCAGAATTTTTACATGGCAACAATGCTAGAAACAGAATATTTACTCAGCTAACAGTGGGGGCACAGCCGCACTGGAAGGACAGGGTGAGAGAAAGAGCACGTGTGTGCGTGTGCACACGACCATGCTCTTGCTGTGGGAGAGCCAACTAAGCCGTCATTTCTACTGGTGGGGAGTCAGCAGAATGATAATATTTCATATTTAACAAATCAAGAAATAACAAAATAAGAAAGAATTCACAGTTTTATTAGTGGTAGCCTCTGGTGGGGGAGAAGGGACTTAGGGGCTAGTAGGACTGGAAAAAGGGATTTCCTTTGTATTATAGACCTGTCTTGTACTCCCTGACATTTTAAAACTAAATATATGTATTACCTTAAGAATTCATGATATTCATCATCCTGGAAATTTCTTGCCCAAATATCTCTGAATATTGTTTCTAATATTTTTCTCTAACTTTTCCTTCTGGAACTCCAATTAGACATGTGTTTTCTTTATCTTATTTTTTATTTCTTATGATCTAATCTCTAGGTCGCTAATTCTCTCTTCACAAATGTCTAATACTTAACATATCCACTGACCTAATTTTAATGAATATATAAAAATTCTACTTGTAATTTTATAGCATCTTTTTCTATTTCTCATGTTTTCAATTTATTTTATGCTACCTATTGTTTTAAAAACCTACTTCATCTTCCTTATACAGAAGCTTTAGCATCTAAAGTTCTTAAAGGTCTAAACTTACAGTAAATTTTTAAAATTTGAGGCAATGTTTCATTGTTTTCTGACTTGCTAAACTAGAATAGATACTAAATAGAAAACATCGGAAGAGAAGATTTTGAGGAGAGGCAGGAATGATGGTTAGCTCACACTTAGGTATTGATCAGTATGCCCAGGGAGACCTACCAATTCACGAAAGTGAGGCAAGAGAAGAAGGTTTGTACCCAAGTTTTATTCTTTGTTAAAAAATCTCATCAGCTTTCTAAATTCTAGATATTTACTTAAACTATTGGACAACCTGCAGACATTTATAGAGTGCTCACTCAAACTCAAATTGCTGTTGTTATAGGAAAAAAGAATTAGAAAAAGAAAATCATATTTTAATGTATGGCTGGATTTACCTGTTCTAAGCTTTTTAAAGAGATTTATGATGGTTGTTTAAGATCACAACAATCTAAGGCCATCTCTCAGGACATGCTGGACAGTATTTTAAAGTTACACATTATTTGCAGAGAGATTTTTTATTTTTATCTTATTTTTTTACTTTCCACCTCAAAATACCCTTTCTTCGAAGAGTGAGTTTATGAGTATGGGCAAATACTTTCATTAGAGACTTATGTGAGGGAGGATGCCCCCCCCCAAAAAAATGGAATTTATTTATTAAAAAATTGTGTATTTATTCTTACATGTTTAAACTTCAGTCACCTTCAAAGTACTCTCCATTTGATGCAATAAACCTATTGAGACTTTTTTCCCCCACTGCACAAAAGAGTTTCTGAATTCATCAATTTTGATGCCTTTTAGTACTTTTGCTGTTTTTTTCTTTCACATCTTCCACATCAGCAAAATGTTTACCTTTGAGGATTTTTTTTCATCCAGGGAAACAAACAAAAAAAGTTGCTCAGCGTGAGACAGGGTGAACAGGTAGAGTGAGGCAAGGGGGTCATGCTGTTTTTGATCAAAAACTGCTGAACACTCAGCACGGTGTAGGCAGGTGTGCTCCTAAGTCACCCATCAGGAAATGGGCAAGTGCGCTGAAAGAATCTTAAAAAAAAAAACCTCACTGAAGCCGAACACAGCCTCTTACAACACCACCAGCTGGTACGCTGATACAGATGGGTTCCTAGAACCCTCACCTAGCGGGGGGAAGCCTGCACTACAGGGGCCCACCCTCCAGAAGATAATTCCTGTTTTGGGGGGGGTTCCCCCTCATATATCCATTCATAGTTTGTACTAACATTATTAAGGATCATAATCACAGAGATGTACAAATATCTCTTTAAATACTAAGTGAGATATAAGGGGAAACTGTATACCTTTAACTGTATAGTAAATGTCCTAGGAAAACAAATACTCAGTGGCATCCTCATATAAAACAAACAAACAAACAAAAATTCTTGTCATCTTAGAAAGTAATTATTCCATAGTTAAACTCTACTGTATTTCCACATCTTGTTGGCATTGCAGAGGCCACCTGAACTGTCAATTCCCTCCCTGTTTATACCTATTAAACACATGGTTATGTATGATAGGCCACAGCTGATTTCTAAGAGTGTCCAAAGCCAGATTATTTTAGAACTGAATGTTAGTTTGGGCATACAGATCACAAATGGTCTGACGGCCCTGCAGCAAACTCCCGAAGGCCACATAAAACCAATCCGTGTGTAGAGGTATTCCAACAGAGAACTATACATAACAAGCCAAAGAGCCATCAAAGTCTTACTATATTATCTTTGTTAAGTCAGAAATAACATTTCAATTTTCTAGAACTTGAGTTAAAATACATCTTATTCTTTACTTGCCTGTAGTAAATAAATGAGCAAAATCAACCCTATTGTCTCCCAGGTTTATGGCCCGCAGTAGGTGCTCATCAGGTACTTGCTGAATAAATGCCTTGGCGTGAGCAAGTGGAAAAGGTTATGTATATGCCATTCTATAGTTTTCTGGGTCCTGATTGTTTCTGTATACTGATGTGTGGTTTGGGAGTCTGAATAGGTTTTATTTAAGTGGTTTGCATATATGAAGTAGAAAGAGGTAAGGTTGGTTGAAGGGTAATTATTTCGTGATGGAAGAATATAAAAAGTATAAACAGCTCAGCTATTGCTTAACCAAACTCAGCTCTTCAATTCTGATCTACAATGCAAATAGTATACAAAATAAGGTTTCATTAAAGAGTGACTGTCACATCAACAGGAAAGAGAATGAAGACCTGCTATGCAGTATTATTAGTTATATTGAATTTGTTGTTACCAAGCTCAACAAAATACTGCTTTGAAGGACTACACACTGTGACATAGAAATAGTTTTGTGATACCGAACACTTCTTTGATATCATTATTTTTTCATTTCACTGTAATGGGGTTTTACCTCTGGGAGTAATGAATATCCATTTATTGATGGCTTGGGTCATGATTTAAAAAATAATAAACTAATTAGTAAGCATCTTTAAAAGCATCATCAGTGATAACTGATTGTTCCATTTTGAAAGAAAAAAATAGAAGCTATCACATGATATGTCCACAACACAAAATACCTATATCGTACGATGTGAAATGGGACTTTTCCTATCATCTTAGCACTTCAGCTGAGGTCCTAACACCAAGAATCAATACCTACGAATGCCAAACAGAGGTGTGCGACACATCTCTGCAGGCCTTGCTAGAGGTAAACCAATTCGAGCCTCCGGACTCTTATTCATCACTCTCTAGCAGGCTAACTACAAGAAAAATATCACAGGAGTAGATGGCTCCATGAGAACGTCTCATAGAGATTTGGGATGTTTGCCAGAATGGGAGACTGGCATCTCTTTCCCCAAACTGGATGACTGCCAAGCTGCCGAAACTGAAAAGCCTGCCTCCTCCTATTCGTAGAACAGAGCTCAGAAGTGTTCTTGGGAGAAGCTACTGCAAGCCCCACTAAAAGAGCAGGCACAGATCCTGATGACAGCCCTGACTTCCAGATTCCCAGGTAGAAGGATGACATGAGTTATCCACGTGGCAGGGCAAGAAGTAAGGCAGCAATTGAAACAGGCTCTGTTTTTACCGTTTAGAAGGGACAGGATACCTATTTTCTTCCCTCTCTGTGGGATATGCTCCAGAAGGCTGCCTTGAAGGCAATGGATACTCCTGGGGCAGGAGCTGAGAGAAGGAAGTGATCAGAGGTCACCCCGGGAGTGTTTCATTCATGACAGGAAACACGTCTGTGTGTAAGTCTCCACAGGAGCCTTAAGTTTCAAAAGAACACACCTATGTACCACACAAAAGAGCTGGTATCTGGCTATTTCCCGAGAAAAGGCATTTGACTCCCAAAAGAAATCCTCACATAGCACCAGCTACGTGGCAAGCCTTCCTCTCTCCCTCCAGTCTTTCTTCTTGTCCAGATCCTGCAGCAGAGGCTTGAAGGGAGGGTGGGGTAGGAGGCATGGAAGAAGGTGTGTCTAGCTGGGTTATTGAACAGGTTGGACTTGATGGATATAATGCGGGAACAACTTCATTTTCCTTTCTGCCACTGCCTTCAAAAACACTTTTGAATCTCCTTTTTCTTCCCGTTGTTGACAACTTCGGCAGATACCTTGGCTTTCTGGCTTTTGATTATTTTCTTCTGGTACTGTTAGCATTTCTTCTTTTTTTCCCCCCCTCTCATGTTATAATCTAGGAATCGAAAAGGACTTTTAAAATATGGCACTAGAGGTAGAAACCATAAAAGTAAAGAACAAATTTGTCTGTGTAAAAATAGAATTTTTTAATCTATCGAAAGCCTCATAAATCAACTGAAAGGTGACATACAAAAGTGAAAGAAATATTTGAAACATATACAACGAATGAAGAATTAGCCCTAACAGATGTGGTTCGGTTGGCTGGGCATCATTCCACAAAGCGAAATGCCGCTGGTTCGATTCCCAGTCAGGGTACAGGCCTGGGTTACAGGCTTGGTCCCCGGTCCGGGCACGTATGGGAGGCAACCTCTTGATGTACCCCTCTCACACTGATGTTTCTCTCCCTCTCTTTCTCCCTCCCTTCCCCTCTTTCTAAAAATAAATAAATAAAATGTTTTTTTTTTTAAAGAATCAGTTAACTCTTAGAAATCAATAGGGCTAGGTGTCAGAAAATTCCAGGTTCAAAGAAGTTTACTGCTATGTGACCTAGAAGCTGTGTGACTTCAGGTGATTCATTTAACATCTGTTTCCTCATCTGTAAAAGGGGGATTATTAATATCACTACCTACATCAGTGGGTTGTGAGGAGAAGTACATAATCTAAGATATGTAAAACACTTAGCGCAGTGCCCAGCAAAGAGACTGTGCTCAAATAGACATCAGGTTTTTATCCTTATCACCAGCATTAAATATCCAAGTAGCTATTTATGGACTGTAAAAATTAATTGATAAGCCTTCCTCCTCTTATTTATTTATGATCTGTACTGCCATAGTGTCCACAATAAGTATGTATTAGTTAGTTTGAGAAGATACATCAACTATTTAAATAACAAAGAATATGAATAAAGGCATTTTGATTAAGAATATCTCTGCCAATGTTGCAAAGTAGAGAAAGGCAACTGCGTGTCTCTAACGGGCTAGAGTTGAAAATCCCACTTAGTTTGTAATATGTAATGTCCGTCAGAGTTACTGAAGAGGCGGAAGGGTTCTCTTCCAACATAGGCAAGGAGCATCTGGTCATTCATTGATAGAAATAAGTATCTAAGCATGAATTATGTTTCCACTGATCAGTGTATATATATATATACACGAGACATGCAAAAGGCATAAAAGCTTTAGAAAACATTCATAGGAATGGAATCAAGCATTTGGTATTACAGCTTTATGCCATGTTGTCATGTCAGGTTTTACTTGGGTATCATATCACTTCATTTACTCTAATGAAAAATTACTCCCAGGACTCAGTTTCCTTTACTGGCACCACCATTCATTCCAGGCAGAATTTTATAAAAATAAGACGAATGGAAAGATACTGATGTCATTGTCAGATGAAGCAAAACCACATGAGAGGCCGTGGCTCTGGTGCTCATTTAGGTTAGATCGAAGTAAGAGGGAAGACGTTCTGGGATTTATGTGTCATAGTATTTGAAATGGCTGCCCTCCACAAATAAGCCCAATTTACAAGAGAGGAGCATGGAAGGTAGAAAAGGGTTTCAGTTTTTAAACTACGTTACTAAGTACACATTTGCTTCTAAACTTTAAAGCTGTGCTGACTTGCATTTGGATAGAGTTATAGCATTGCTTTAAACACACACACGCAGCCACACATACACCATGGAGGTAATCCAGTGACTCCTGCAGCACAGATGTGCGCAAGAATGCTCTAAGTGATTAAGATAGGGCTTTAAAGTTAGTTAATTAGAAACATCTCTCTTTCTATGATCAACAATGATACTAGGCTCTGAGATCTGATGGGTGGAAATTTAAATTTAGATTTAAAATTGAAGACGCACGGACACCCTTTGGGCCCGTTCTTGTGTTTAGCTGTCTTAGTGTGAGGGCCTTGAGTACCTTACCTCCTTCAATCAGGTCTGACAGTTTCAAAAATAGAGTTCTGCCCATTCGATGGTATTAAACCGAGTTTCTCTTAAATAGCTTTTATCCTCTCTTGGAAGGAAGAATCGCAAAGTCGTAAGTGTAATATTTTAAAACCTCTCTTGACAGAAAGAAATCACTGTCATAGCAAAATACACACCCCTCTGCTCCTAGGAGTGCCCTGATCCTTTTTCACAAGACCCGAGCGCCCCTGAGAGGGCAAAATACAACCACCTATGGACAACTGTTCAGCATAGGCCTTGGTACAAGCAGTTGCTTAGAAAAGTTTCAGTTTTGCAGAAAT
Organism: Pteronotus mesoamericanus; assembly: GCF_021234165.1. Lineage (NCBI taxonomy): Eukaryota > Metazoa > Chordata > Mammalia > Chiroptera > Mormoopidae > Pteronotus > Pteronotus mesoamericanus. The sequence goes on from NW_026555325.1 coordinate 8,428,684, forward strand.
GAATGCTATTGCTAAGGAAAGCGAACCGAAAGAGTTAGAATAAGTATATGCTTATTTTTACATTCAAATTTCATTTTCATAAGACTTAATAAGTAACAAATTCTCAGTCTATACTTTATATTGTAAAAACACTTCTGTCATTGGAGATTTTAAAGTTACAGTCGCAGGAGGGTCTGAAAATGAAGGTCTTGAAAGGTTAACTGAAACTGCTTCCCACTGGCCTCATGCCCCCAACCCAAGCCACATCCATGGAGAACATAAGGTCTCCTGGGATCAGGTGGACAAGGCCGTGCTTCCACGGATTGGCGGAATAATCCACCTTCCCTGCTTTACTAAAATGTGGGTCATCTTAGTTCATCTTCAAACAGATATACACGTATGTTACTTGTTTGCTGGAAAATAATAGGAAGGTACTCTTTGAAAGAGAAATACTTGATCATCTCTACTTTCTAGGGTTAAAAAAGATTCTGGTGTTAATGGCAAAGGCACTTATGTGCAAAGCTATGTACCTTCTATCTTTTATTTATGTTTTGTTCATAACTCCAGAGCGCTTGATCACAATGCCAATTAAATTCACCTCTCACTGGTGACACATATGTCCTCAAAACTGGGCTAGGAGAAGTAGGGTGCATGTGTAGTAAAGGCCCTTTGGTAGGAGGGGGAATTTAATGAGGTACCTTTAGAAGCAAATTGCCTTGGATGCAAATTTCAGGGTCAGCACCTAATGGGAAAATCACCCTGGGTCAATAAAATAACCTGATTGTGCCATTGGTTTTTCACTTATTAAATGGGTCTCTTGTCCCTTTTGGCATAATTTGTGGTGATTCTTTTTATTTTCTTTAACTGCATAAGGTTACATAGGTAAAGTACAAAAGCAACTAAATGTTATTGTGAGATAACATGATAACTTACTGAAAAATGCTCTGTAGAAATAGCAATACATTAATTAGTTTTGAAAACCACAGATAATAGGAATAAACTGGATTGAAAGCTGCCTAGAGTAGACTTTGTTCTGTGTTCACAGAAATAGGTATCATCCTTCACAACAATAAAATCTTCCTATAATGTCTTTTCTACAGAAGTTTTCCTACAACAAGCAAAACTTGATGGAACAGTTCTTCATAAGTTTAAATCATGGGAAAGAGTGTGAGTAATTTTCAAGACATAAATCACATGTCACACATCTTCAGATCACCAATTATTAACCTGAAGACCCTAAATAGGCTTCAGGGAGTCCTTGGACCCCCTGTAATTATATAGAAAATTGTGCGTGTATGTGTACTTATTTGCATTTTTCTAAAGAAAGAGCCAATAAATTTCATCTGACTTCTAAAGAAATTTATGACACCCCAGATGGTTGAGAAGAATTTATTCATTCCATAAATATATTTTATATGACTACTCTTTGTTAGGCACTATGCTTAGCATGGGAGCACATGAAGGCACAGAGCTTGACCTCTGCATTTTAGAGGGACGATTTTCAACCAGTGTCCCATGACACACTGGTGAGCTACAAGAATTTTTAAAACATGCTATACCTGACTATTTAGTCAGGCACACTGACCTCCTTTTATCTTAGATTGTTTATAAAAGAAATGACAACAGCCAACACAACATGAGCTGCTCAGTGTGAATGCCCTGTCTTGAACCATAGGTCACATAATAGATTTGCATTTTATGGGTCACATTGCATGATAAGGTTGTGTCTGATTGGTTAACTCTAGGTACCAGAAATTCTTATATACAAGTATAGGCACCTGATTTTTTATTTTTTAAAATCACCCTGGAGCAAAAAGGGTAGGTAATTACTATTATTATTTTTTGGTAAATCAATCAAAATTATAACTTTTTTTTGCCAGATCAAAAAAACCCCCTATTTTTTGGTGTACCTCAGAATTTCTGTAATTCATTTATGAGTGCCATGATATGAGAAAGGTTGAAAATAGCTGTTTCAGAGTCTAGCAATTGACTTGAGTATGGGAGGTGGGGCAGAATCATTAATCTTACCACTTGGGAAATTATCCTTCCCTTCTAGCCCAACTCCACTCTATTGAATCTTCTCTCCCTGATCTCACAGTCTCGTGGGGACAAACTCTCCTTCGTATAATCCATATACCATACCATCACTGACTTCATCCTGCCTGCTCTTATCCTGAGAAGTTCAGTTCAAGGCCCATCTCCCTCAAGATGCTTTCTCTGAATGTTGATGACTACACCTGTTCTGCTGCCTTCAGATACCTTCATTTTTCTTTCTCAAATAAAAAGTAAACTCTAGAAAGTAGGAGTCATGTCTTACAGATGATATTTTTGTTTGTGTTCCTGCCTGTGCTGGGCCTACACTAAATGCTAGTTTGTTTCCTACTAGAGAAGACGAAGAGACTTAAAGACGTTTCTTTAGATTGAACAGATGGTGAAGGAGATCTTCTTAGAAGGAAATCCAACAGAAAAATAGATAAATGACAAGAAAAAAGTCAGCAAAAGAGTATGTGCCAAGAGAGATGGGAAGAAAAGTGTGCAATTAGAAGTACACCAGGTTCTGTGCTCTCCACGGAGGGTGATTCCAGAGACATCACAAAGCTCTAGGAGTATTCTCAAACCTTAGGAGGCAGGCTCAGTGCTGTTACTAATTTCAGTCAGAAGGTAATCCTCACGGAACATGTTCATTCCTGTGAACCAAGCTGTAGCCAAGCTAAGGTAGACGCAAATCGTCTTCCTACAGCATCAATCTTAGTGGGAGAGGGAGCTGGCCGAGACTCGCAACGTACCCACTCCTGTTCACTCGAGTGGGGACGGAAATCACTGCTACACTGAGCTCAGCAAGCTGTGGAGCTCACTGGCATTGCTCATCAGGAGTTTTAAAACATATTTTAAAATAATATAAAATACTAAGAATGTCTAAGTCCTACCCCCAGAAACTGATATGACTGATATGGGATGGGGCCTGGGCTCTGGTATTTGTTCATACCAGGTGATTCTAATGCTCCGCCGGAATGGAGAACTGCTGTAATTCCCATGTAGGAAGAGAGTTCAAGAACTTGGCGGGGAGCGGGTGGCAGGAGGGAATGGCTGGCTGGTGTTTCTCTTTTTTTTTGAAAGGAAAGGTCATAAGCCTGGGAAAGAAAATAGGATATAAGGAGCAACAGATGACTACATGGACAGTGCTAAGAGTTGGTTTTATAAACTCTAACCAGAGGAAAGAATACATTAGAGAAAGTGTTTTTCATTAGATAAGAAAGGATATTCCTAATTTGCCAATATCATCAACAAGCCTGTAAGTTGAATTTTGGAAGAAAGAGGGAAAAAAACAGTCAGACATGATTGTAAAACCCAAAATCGCAGGGCTAAAACAAAGCAGCAAGTGGTAGAAATGCCCAAGTTTCAGGGAAAAATTAAAGGAAAACCAAGTAGGAAAACTTTGAGCGTATGGAGTCTGAATACCAATGCACAAAATGTGAATAAGAGACTTGGGGAAAGCAGAGTAACGACTAAAAATGCAAGCTGTGGAATTTCTGGGTTCAAATCCTATCCTTATCACTTCTCCAAGCCTCAGTTTTCCCACAGGTAAACTGGGAAGAATTGTATCTACCTCACAGAAGTCGCTGCTAGCTTGCTATATTTACCACAACTGAACTCATAGATGATAATAACCTAGTACTGAATATGGTACATAGAAATTACTTACTAAATGCTAGCTTTTTCGTATTAGTGTTGTGTTAAAAATAAACCCTGGCCAAAAGGAAAACTCTGTCCAAAAGAAAAAAGATGTGCTCAGAGGAGAGAGCTAATGCACATCACAAAGATCCTAACATCTGTCTTGTAGATTACACACCCAAGGGTGGAAGCATTTCGGAGAAAAGAGGAAAAATGGCGGTGCTATGTTTTGGAAGTGCACTCCAGACTGCCAGATGAGGTAGAGAATACAGTTTTGTAACAGAGACTACAAAACTGGCACAGCAGTAACATAAAGTAGTGGTGCAGGACTTCAACCATGAGGACACCATCTGGAAGTCTCACTTGGCAAAAACACAACATTGGATACATTCTTGACTTATTTTTCTAAGAGTTTAAGCTCTTAGAAGGCAGATGAAGCAAGTAGGGAAACTACTTTTCTGGACTTAAATCAGACAATCTGAGATGGAAGGGTGAGTAAGGGATGTGGAAATGATCAGGAACTTGAAAGAATGTGGCCAATTAGCATTGTGAAACTCTTAGCAGCACAGGAAAAATATGGTGACTAAATGGAATTTGTTATATGCTTGGGTTAGAGAAATGTTTCAAAACCCCGAGAGAATACATAGGTATTATTCCATGGAAAAGATGCTGTGGAAGTTACAAAACATATCCTAGATTATAAAACAATGACGAATTACAGAGAGAGAAAAATGAGAAAAGAAGTCTGAAAGCAGAAGGACCCCACGGTGTGAAATGCAGCCACATGGGTGCAGAACAAAGCTGAGACAAGGAAGACTTCGTATATTTCGGATTCTTACACAGTCAAGAAATCCGCTTGTTTTCTGCGGCTCATTTTCTGTTCCAGAGGACAGAATTAGGGTGAATGGGTAGAGTGAAGGAATCTTATTTTTAGATCCTTCTAAGGCAAACTGCAGGAGTCGTTAGAGGCATCCTCTTAAATAAAAGAACTGCTAAGGTGCCTGCCAATTCCAGAATCTAGGATTATCTTTAATATCTCTCACTAAATTAATCCTGGACATAGTAATTCAAACCTGGCTTCCACAACTCAGATTAAACCCCTGTAGCAAAGTTGGGGTTTCATCCATGTGCATACAAGCCACTGCACACCCCTCTCCCACTCTGCTATTTGTGGGCTGGCTCTGCCAGCCTATACGCTCCAGAGGTGATTCCACTTGGCTCACTTTGCTGAGAGGTACGGAACACTAATCCTGGCACTGGAACAGTTAATCATTTGTTTTTCAACTGGAACTCAGACATTTTGTGGCCAGTGTCCTAGGCCTCACTTTTTTTGTTACAGTCGCAAGAGGAGGGCCATGGTCTCTGGATGCCATACTCGGTCCCATCTCTAGTGCATTTTCTCAGAAAATTCTATGTGATAATGGAAAACATTCCATTTGTTTAATTGAAGTTGCTGATACTCCTCATTCCCCTCTGCTAAAAGAATATATGTTTCATTTTAAGGCAGAGTTCAATTAAAGTCAGTGTTGTTCTGTCTCCTTTGAATTCAGAGGTGCCGGAGCCACTGCTTTGTTTTATACCATTTTATTTTGTTTTAAGGGGAGGAGGGCTTGGGAGTGACCACGTTAGTCACAGCCTGCAACGAATCCCCTTTTCTTGAGGTTTGGTCTCTTAAGTACTTTCCCCAACATTCACTGACAAGGAAATTTATCCATTATGATGTATGGCTTAGCCCATATCCTTTAGTCATCTATGATTATACATAGCACTGCAACCTTCTGCAGAAATGGTTTTTAAGCTCACATATAACAAAAATATTCTATACTTCTTAAAAGCATACATGATATTGCTTTCATTTCCATAGTGAAGAACTTATATAACTTTAAAAATCCCTGTAGTTTTAATAATGTTACAATTTAAATTTATAAAAGGCCATAGACACTATATAATAAATCACCACCATTGAGTATCTATATGTCAAATGCAAAGACCATAATGATTATTAATTCACAAGGGAGCTTCATTTAACACTTGACAGATGTTTAGAACTTTGGAGGCACATATCTGTCAAGTTTCAAAGAGGACAATTACAATGGTATGATTAAAAGAAATGTTTAAACATTTTCTTCATCTCAACAGTTTTGAGAAAAGTACTGGCTTATAATCAAATTAGAAATACTCCTAAAAAATAAAATATCAGATCAATTTAGTTAGAGCATTTATATACTCTGAAAATTGAGGTCCTTCTCCATTCATTCAAGATTTTTTAATGTAGTTTTGCTAAATAAAGCTGCAATGAAAATGGGCATTTGAAACCAAATGGTACCTCCTAAATCACCTAGACCTTCCTATTATATGGCATATTTTTATTAAACTAATTCCAGGACACTAGAGCATGTAATGTCCTGGTTGGTGGAAATCCCTCTAATCAGGGTATTTAGAATTGATAGCGCCTTTAGCTGGACTCCTTTTGTTTTGTATATAACACAGAGCGAAATGCTATCATAACACTTCAATAGTTAAGAGACTTTATGAGAAAAATAGGTTCCAAATGTTTCCTAAAACCTTCCAAACCGCACCAAAGAACATTATCGTAATATTATGTTTCCCCATTGCCTCCATTATTTAAGCTTGCCTCTCTTGAAATGATACTTGGATGAGAAACTTAGGTTTATGTAATGTATAAATTGTTTCAAAAGGAAAAGCCTTGGCTGCATAATTATTATGTATGTAGATATGCCAGATAATTCAATGTTTTCAATAGCTTTTCTGTATTAATTGACAAAAGTACATTTAACACTTTTGGTTGCTAGAGCTTTTAGGAAGAATTCATTTATTTTTGTCTCTAGCCCAAACTATCCAAACAAGCATTATATAATTCTATTAAGTATAGTGCTGAACACAAAAATGTCATAAATAATTCGATATCATATTACATATATAGTTTTCTTAGAGTAAGTATGTAAGCCATATGCACTGTAAATCATTTATCAAAGTAACAACAATAGATTTCAGTGAGTCCAACATCAAGAAGAACATTAATGGCGGGTTAACATCACATTGAGCCCTGCGATTCTCCCTTTGCAACTGTGACCTGCCCCATTTCAAGGGCTCTTGCCGCAGGCTTTTTGGGAGTAATTACAGGCAGTGCGTTCAAAAATAGCCTCAAGACAAAAATAGCCCACTTGCCCAACAATGACTATGTGACTAAGCAAATGGCAGTATACATATACGACGGAATACAATTCAGCCATAAAGAGGAATGAAGTACTGACACATGCTGAAAGATGGATGAACCTTGGAAACATTTTGCTAAGGGAAATGTCATGTAGTGTACAATTCGATATCTATAAATAGGTAAATCCATAGAGACAGAACACAGATCGGTGGTTGCCAGAGTCTGAGGAGGGGGAGGAATGGGGAGAAACTGCTTCATGAGTAAAAGATTTTACTTTGGAGGAGTCAAAATGTTTCGGAACTAGATAGAATGAGTAGCTGTACAACATTTGTGAACAAACTAAATGCCAATGAATTGCTACATCAAAACGGTTAACTTTTATGTTATATGAATTTCACTTCAATATATTTTAATTAAAATTGGATAAAAGATATTTACTATCTATCCATAAGGAGCAATCCAGTGCTGACTGGAACGTAAAAGAATATGAAATACTTTACGTGCTGGGGTCCCTACGTCCTCCACTCAAGACTGCCCTTGTCTCTAGGCCTGGGTGGGGGGCGTTGTGCACGCAAAGCAGAGGGACCTGTGGTGACAGCGCACGTCACACAAACCAAGAAGAGACGCTAGAGACTGTGGGGCAGGGACAGAAAAACAAACAAACAAATAAAAAACTAGTGCCACTAGTTACTGCTACAAACCTTAAACAATCGTTAAATTTTTTAATGTTTCACATACACATTTCAGATTACCATCTCAAAATGTAATAAAACTTAGCAATGCCTCAGAAAAACAATTTTCTACTTTATTATCAGGCCTTTTTAGACATATGTAATGCATTCAGACAAAAAGAGAAAAGGATTCTGGAATTCTGGAATTTGGTAAAATGGATATACAGATAGCTCCTCATAACTCAATGGCTGAATTCTCATTAGAAACCTTTCTGTAACACAACACTTCAATAGCTGGATGATTTTAGAAGAAAAATAATCCCACTGTTTCCATTTCAGAAAGAGCATGAACTTGAAATTAAAAGCCCTTGGTTCAAATCTCAACTCCTCCACTTACTGTGTCACCTTGGTCAAAATATCGATCTCTCTGAGCCTCAGTTTCTTATCACAAGAATGCTGATGATGCCTACACTTTTGTGAATTAAATTATAATGGCTATGCCTGACACATGTTCAGGGCTCAAGAAATATTCTTCCTTAACACCCCATGATTCTTTCCCCAGTAAAAAATATTTATTCATAATCATTCATTATTTTAATCATGTAAAAATCAATAACTAAGAATGATTATCCTGTGATAGGAGTTTCTTCATTATATTTTGAGACTTTTTCCACAGCGTTCGATGTATACATACACACTAGGGAATGGAGGGGAGATGGACAGTTAAATGGCAAACAGTTTGAAAAATGTCCTCAAAACATTTTATCAATGTATAAGTGAAGAATGTAAGAGTTATCCCCACAGTTACGGTGACATAGTGGCACATCCTATCACAGGGAGACAGAATTTTACTTTGCAAGTTGGTATTCATTTCTTATCTCAATGCCAGTTCTAAAAATGTTTTGCTTCTTCAATAGTTTAAAATAAGAGTACAATTCCCTCTATACCTGTAGAATATTCAAAGACACAAGATAAAGTAGTGTAGTTTCCTTTTCAACATCTTACCCATTATTTGGTATTTTCACAAAACTAAAAAGCAACTGAAGTGTACTCAATATTGCATCCAGTGGAACATTCAAAAATAACTGAAGAAAATGTATTTCCTGCTCTGTGAGGAACTTACAGTGTGGGCTGCAGGAGCCAGTAACAACAGCAACAATCATACAGACTTGGGGGGGGGGATTCTTATTCTTTCCACTGGACTTTCTATGCACACAGTTTTAAACTGACACTGACAGAAAATTCAACATGAATTTTTATCACTTGATAAAATCAAATTAAAATAAAAATTAAGGGATTGTGTATGGATTTTAAATTATTCCCAAAAGAGTGTGAAGGAGGGCAAAATAGAAAAACAATTTGTGTGAAAGTAAACATGTAAAAGGACCTTTGTTTTTACCTACTTAGTTTGTGTCAGAAAAAATCATCTTTTTCTCTGGGATTTGCATAAAGTTTGACTCTGGTGACCACACAATTGGAAATTTTACACAACTATAGAATTTGAGAACTAAAAAGGTCCTGAGAAATTATTTAGTCTTGTCCCCTCATTTTTCAGATGGGAAATTAAAAGTATAAGAAGCACCTTCTTCCAAAGTGTATTCTGGAAAATACTAGTTCCTTAGGACTTTAATAACTGTTCTATAGGAAAAATATATATATATATATCTGTGGTTAAAGAAGTTTTGAAAATGCCAGATTTCATAAAGTCAAACTGATTTATTTACCACAGGAGTTCTCAAACAGTTGAGTATGCAAACACGTGTTGTGAATATTCACGGAAGGTAAAGTGTGCAGTGCTTTATTCACAGGGCAGGAATAATATTCTCTTAATGAGCGTTTCGTGGAACTACACATATAGAACACATTTTAGGGAATGCTGCTCTGGAAAATTTAACTCTTGGATATGACTGAAAGAGTTCTCACTTTGTCAAGATTGGGATCAGAACCACGGCCTCTGGCTTCTGGGCTAGGGTGCTTTCTATTATCATCATGCTCCCTGAAGTGATAGCTCCCTGAAAGACTAAGAACCAGCGTAAGGTTTCCCCTAAAAAAAGAACTGGCAAACTACACTCTGTGGTAAATTCTTTATTTTGTTTAATAATGAAAGATTTAAAAATGCATTTTCTGAGAAACAGTCACAAATCAAACGTGCCATTTGCTTACGGTCCTGGGAGTAATGCCATGTCTTTGATATCATCCCACACAGTCACTCTCCCTGACTTCTGTCTGTGTCACTCCTATTAAGTGGAGGTTTACAGGGACCAGAAACGCAACGGAGCAGCTGTAAGTGCTGTGCTATCCATTTCCAACACTGACCAGCACTGACCTTGGCTTTCTTAAACTTCTTTCAACTGACATTTTTTTTAAAGGTGACCTGCTGGGCTGAAGGCTTAGAAACGTGTACGTTAGAAACCACTTAATGAAATATCATTGAAGCTACTTGTATGCTTCTGGAGAGCTATGGCTTACTTGATGGGAACCTAGTCTGCTGTAGGAAACATGTGCTACCCTGTCAGTGTGATAAAAACAGGGGGTATGGATTTTCAGTTTCTAATAGCAAAGGGTTATGTGGGTAATATGTCCTCCTTGATTGAGTGGACTTTATTTTTCTTATACCATTCCCCAAAAGGGAATAAAAGTTGACTTTTTGAATACTTGTAAATTATTGTTAAAGTTCAAAGCAGAAAATGCCCAGTGCTCAGTTTTAATTATATATGCTTGTATGTGCAGGTATGTATGCATGTGAGTGTGTCTGCAGTGGTAACTAATACTCTTAAAATACGACAAATCCTATGGCTATGGTTTTAAAGAAATTATGCCCTCATAATTATTTTACTGCATTATCACTTATTTCTCCTGGAGTTAACTTGCACTTGACATTGTTCATTTATTTCACAAGACTTATGTCACCTTTTAAAATATGAAAACAATGTTTAAAATGGCTTCTTCCTCTCTGCCCTATTTGAAGGTTTAGGACTCTTAAGTTTATTTTTTAAGGATATTCTTGTCTACTCTATACATGAAAAGTTTCTACACTAGTGAGCTATGTCTGTTATTAAGACCCTAAGAGTTCATGGCCATAAAGATAAGAGGATCCTGCAGGAAGGTGTCAGAAAATCCAATAACTGGAATGAAAGAAAAGAAACAGAAAGAAAGATGGAGTGGAGCAAAATAAGAGTTTATGAGGAAAGAAGCTTAAGTAGTTGAAAGTCTAGAATCCCAAGGGTTGGGGACTGAAAGGGAGACTTCAAAGAAAAGACTCAGTTATCAGATGATGGAAAGAACTCAAATCCAGATCCCGACCCACCTGTCAGTGACTCAAAGCACCTTAACCAATACAGGAAATGCAGGGCATGGCTCTTAAACAGTGAGGCAGATTTATTACCATTTTCAGTTTGCTAAAAGAAGTACAACGAAACAAATAATCCCTCCCACAATGTACTCCAATTATGCTGATATCATTGAAAATATCTGAGTATACTTTTGATCTTGAGAGCTCATCATATACTTTTCATTCGTTTGTTCATTCATTCGCTTATGTCTTTCAGAAAGATTTACTGTCCCACATACTGGGCTTGACACTGTCATTGCTCTTAAAAGTTTCATAGTCTTATATCCTAAATATACTTAATATGGCCAAATTCTCATGTTGAGGCATTTTAACTCATAACCAAAAGTTAGAATTCAAAAGAAGTTCTCTGTCATGATCGACCTGAATAGCATCTTAGGTCACAATCAGTAATAAAGCTGATTTTCTTGCGTGGTTTCTAAACTACTTGGGAAGATTTCCCAAAATATTTTTAGAAATTACATCAGCATTAAAATAAATGTAGTTTTGTGAAAGCATAGTTTGAAGAACAACATTCATCTGAATAAATAATTTAACTCAAGGGAAAAAATATTAAGTAGATACCTGCCACATATTACTGTACAATATACTCCCGGGATAAAGCTCTAGAAAGCACAATCCTTGCTATTAGGAAACTTAAGTCCTAATAAAAAATAGTTATAGTTAACTATAATAAGACAGGCTCTGAGCCCTTCCTACTATTGGCAAGTCCCATTAGTATTTTGTACTTGGCCCTGTTATGTGGATACAGTGATAAACAAAATGTGGCCCTTGACTTCAAGAAGCTCATAGTCTGGTAAAGTAAACAAAGAAATAAAAAAGACAATTTCAGTGTTATGTAATGAAGGCCAGGAACAGAGTTGGCCCAGAGCTTGTAGGGAAAGAATAGTAACCAGTTCTGTGGAGGATTCCCAGAGGAGCTCTGGAAGATAAAGGAGAGTCAGCCCCTGGGGAGGGGGGTGCATCAGGCAGGTGAGGGGATACCTGAATGCGGTGGGGGGCCCGGGGAGAGAGGGAGAGTGCACAAGCAACCTGTCTGGGACTTGAGTTCAGCAGGGCAGAACTGCACTATTCATGTGTGTATGGGGAGGTGGGAGGAAGGAGATGGGAAAGAAGACTGAAGGGATCATCACAAAGGCCACGTATGCCCTGCCATGGACTTTGTGCTTGGCGGAGATGGGAAAAATACTAGGCAGTTCTCTATGGGGCAGTTCTCTGAGAAAACTTTTGGTTGGTGTGTTCTTCGAGGGAAAAGTTTCAACAGTATGAAGGACACCAGATCAGGACAGGCAGGAGAGAGAGAAAAGGAAACTAAGGGCTGGACTGTATTTGGGCACTGGGAACAGGAGTAGACAAAGTGAAGAGGAGGGAAGTCAGTCCAGCTTGAAGGAGGGATAGTGACTGGTGACAAGCGAGATAAGACATGATTGTGGAAGGTCTTGAGGGCAGAAGTATTAAGGAGCTTAAATGTTGTTCTATTGGCTAATTAAGAAAGAACTTGAACCTGGATGAACAGAAAATAGTAGCATCAGTTACAGGGAAAAACAAACCCCAAAACAATGATGACAAAAGCACAGACAAAAAGAGGAGGAAGAGCTGGTCTTAGAAAGACCATGACAAGTTGAGTTTTGGTCTTGTCTCACCGATTCATCATCACACCTCCCAAGATCATAAGTACTGAAAAGGGAACTTTAACTTATGGTCTTTTTTGTGTGTTTTGTGTGGCCTGCCAGTTCACAGAAAAAGCCACCTGTCCACTAAAAGATTGATGCAAAACACCAAAGTGTTTCATAAAGGCCTTACAAATGGCTTCCTTGCATTAAGAGCTTCCAGGTACAGTCAAGCTTTCTAGGGTACCTCCAATGTGAATATCACATTCCTTCATTTTTGAAATGACTACAGTTTGAAGTGGTTTGTTTCTGTATCGATTAAGAGTCTTTAAAGTATATAAACATGTATGGATGTGAAACATGTATATATACACACATACATATACACACACAACCAAGTAGAAGATGGGAAGATTTTCATCAGAAAATATACAGTAAACAGGTCCCTTTAAAAAGTAGCCTAGCTCTGATGGCAAGGTAAAGCTCTTATGCCAGCATCTTTTCTGTCACTTCTAAGCTAACTGTCAAACAGTCCTAAGTCATCTCTACCTTGGTACCAGCTAACAGAGAAGCAGGTCATTTGAGCGAGGATGCTTACAATTAATTGAACCTGCCTTGATTTTCGTCAATGGTGAAAAGCTGCATTTATACAGCAATATCTGGAACTACATTGCTTCAGGAGAAAGGACAATGGCTCTGAAGCCTTTGAGTGTATGCTACCTGTCAAATCTGTGAACTAAGCCCCGGCTTCATATCAGTTTTATTAGAGCAGTGGTATTTGCTAAATTATAGCAGGAGACAGGTTTGTTTTTTCCCTTTTCTTTTGGCTGCTTAGATCAAAAGAAAGGTGTACACTTTATTTTTAATCCCATTACTTCATATGAGCCCAGACAGAACATCAAAGACAAGGTATGCAGGTTTAACCATTAGCACCAACATAACCCAAAGTTGAAAATCTCTTCCAGATAGCTACCTCACTTTGAAATAGATCACGTTTGTGTTGTTCAAAGTCAATATTATTCTCTGCTGTGTTTAAATTTTCACTGTGCTTAAAAAGAAAAACATATCCCAGATATGTGATTTTGCCCTACAGCATCAAGCATGAGTTTGTAGGGCAATCTAATATTATTAGAATAAAATGCGATTCACATATACTTTTTTTAGTTGGCTCAGCCGTCCATCTCAATTTCATGAAAGGAAGGAAAGTGAATCAAATGCAGTTGCAAATCGTATTTGAGGAGGGCAATGCTTCTCCACATCTGAAGTCTATTGAAAGCTCATGAGTAAGAACTTGGGGAACAAATCCTTTCTGTTCAAAAGATGTGTCAGTAGAGAAATTCTCAGAAAATAGCACACAATTCATCAGAAATCACACATTTCTTTTCTAAGCTGGATAATAAAAGAAAGTTGCAGTTTTGAAATCTTTCCAAGGAGAACTAAATATAAGTATGTAAAATAATTTACAAAGATTTTTGCATCAGAAAATGTACCCTGAGCAGTAGAGAGATAAAAAATATAACCACCAGATAGCCTGGGCACCAACCACTATGTTGTATACGGGCAAAGTAGCAGGTACAGGTGTGCTGGTGTACAACCTTGGCTTCAAAAATGTCCACAGTTCTTAGATGAAATAAAGCTGGCTTTGTCAAAAGTGGTGGTTAACTTGAGATTTTCCAGCAATATCATCATCATCACACACGGAAAGACAAGTGTTCATTAACTTTCTAGAACGTGCACTGTTACACCACTAGTCTCTGGGATACAAGGCGGTATGTGCGCATGAGGTAGGCTCTGTGCCTTCATGACTCCTCCATGAGGGAGACAGATTTTGGTGTCTCCCTACATACGTAAAATAAACAAATCACAAAACAACCTATGGTTAGTGCTAAAGAGTGGCCACAAACGTTAGCAAAATTCTGAAGAGAAAGCTCTAGCTCGGGACCAGGAAAAAATAGAGTTATCTCTCAGAGAAGGAAGAAGCTTAATTTAGCCTTACAAGAGAGTATGGTCAGGTCTCAGATTAGAATTGAAGAGAGAAGAGGGCATTTCAGGAAAAATAGAATTGAGTATCTGTTATCAGAGCAGAGGGATAGAGATAAAGAGATATCATATTACCTTCATTTAGTCTTCTAAGCACTTGTCTTTTATTTTTATTTTACCAACAAGGAAACTGATGTTCAGAGGGATTAAATAACTTAAGCACATGCATTTATTAAATGCGAGATCCACGGTTTGAATCCACTTCTAGTCCATCTGAAGTTCATACACCCTCCCCAATACTAAGGTGTATCAACTAAAAGGTAGAACACCAGGAACAAAATGCAAAGGGAAAAAAAAACGTAGATGATATTAGAGAGGCATGAACATATCCGTTGGGAGGGGAAAAGTGAGAAGTGAGGTAGGCAGGGAGAGAAATGTATTGCTTTGGGTGGCAGGCTCAGGAATATGGCTTTCATTTGTGGTAGTAGCAACTAAAGATTTTAATGTAATAGGGTTATAATTGGTGATGTTTTAGGAGGTTAAGTTAGTCATAGTATATAGGAAAGATCAGCAAGGTTAATTTAGCCATATTGTATAGGAGAGATGAGGTTAATTTGGCCAGAGTATATGAGAAAAGAAGTTAAGGCTAGAAGCAGAGAAAAGTATAACATCAGACAGTTACACCACTCGGGCTTTATTATGTTAGTTTAGGAAGAATTGAAGAGAAACCAAAAGTGAGACACACTTTCTAACCAGTTATGATACCATGGATTTTATACGGAATGAGATACGATATTAACATTGTCAGACAAAAAGGCCGTGTTAATTTTATTAATACATGGCAGGTTCATATTTGGACAGAATGAAATATTAGCTAAATAAGAAATGATAGAATTTAATAAATTAAGAATTTTTGGTTGTGCTTTTCATTATTGTTATTAATTGAAAGATAGATATGATCCACCATTGTATCAAAAGTCTATTTCCATACTGGCAGCAGAATTAGATAAAACTAAAAACCATTTTTCAAAATATACGTTAAACCTATATAATGAAATAGCATACATTAAGAAAAGTCACCCAAAAGAACCCCAATGACTCTTCACCTTTGGGGTGGGTAAGCTTGATTCTTTTTAAAACCTGACGAGAACATGTAATATAGAAAAGGCTAAAGAAAAAAAAGGTTTTTCTTAGAAGGCTGCCCAGTTAACTCTCCTGAAATATTACTGGAAAATTGTCAATACTTAGGGTTCTCCACCATAATGAGAGAGAGAGAGAGAAGGAGGGGAGGGAGAGGTGAGAGAGAGAGCTGTTATATATTCATTTTCTTTTGAGCAATCTAATACTCTTTTTGAAAACACTGGAATGTGCATACTCTCTGCTATGTAGTATCTGTCTTGTCTGCCCGCCTCTCTGTCTGTCTTGTCTGAGCACATTTAATAGAAATAACCACTTCTTTGAGTATACATTAAAAGGGCAGATCTTTGGAAAAAGAGGTATTAAAAAACCAGAACTGAGGAGTGAGTTGACACAAGAAATCCATCCTGAACGCCCTACCCAAAGGCAGTCAGGAGAGTGCACATAGTCAGAATGAAGGCAAAGGCAGTACTCATGCAATCTGCAGGCAGTCTTTCTTTCTTATGCTTAAGTTACAAGCCACCCACAATCTTTATATCAATGTTGAGTTCATCTTTCCAAAATTCACGGTAAGATTATCATGCAAGGATTTTAGAAACCTACAAATGTCTCTAATTCGAAATAAAATTTATATGATTTGAAAATTCCCAAAATGCAATTGAATAGTCAGTATTTCACATTGAATAGTCAGTATTCTGATAACTGGTATCACTGTCTTCTCTTTATGTTCCTAATGATAGTCCATGAATTCATGCAATTTTCTAGCTTGATTTTTTGGGGTTAAATATTTGATATGTATTTCATTCTAATAAAAATTAAAGATAATTATGAGGAAAGCATAATGTTCAGGAAACTGTGTGAGGAGTTTTGGATCATCTGGAACCATCCAGTTTATGTATATTACAGTAGCTAATCGAAGGCCAAAGTGGCTTTCCTTCATTCTGTAGGGTAAGATTAAGCTTTTTCTTCTCTTCTTGTGAAGCCCTTCTCCTATTGTCCCAAACTACCTTCCTTGGTAGAGAAGACAACGAGGCACTGAACCCTTCTACTCAAAGAACAGAACGAAAGTAACATGACAAAAAATAAAACTAACTACTTAACTGAAAATTGAAATCCTTGTGAAACTTAGGATTTTAATGACAAGGCATGTCAACATTCCTTTTGCATTACCCGGTACTATCTCTATATATGCCTGAACAAACATGTATAGTCAGAGGGGAAAACAAGCAGTGAGGTCAGTTTAACATGCTTTGTAAATTAACTATGATAGCACTATGTGCAAGTGGGTATTTGCTGCTATTTAATAACATTTCATGGCAACACTCTTTCAGAGCTGTTTATTATTGTTGTTGTTAGAGACTATTATAAGGAAATTGACACTTGCTTTTCAGTTTGAGAACATTATTTTCTTGAACTTAACCTGATGTGCCATCAAGAAATGGAAAATCAATCAATTATCACTTATTCGATGATGCAAAGCAACTGTAACTTGTAGAAAGTTCTCTCTTACGTATTAAGGGAAATACCAAATCATTCTATGCCTTTGGATTTATTTGGGTAAAGTTCATTGAGTCTTTGCAGAATGAAAGAGTCTGATGTTACAGACTGGATGATAGAATGCTATTTCTCATATTGGTTTGACATCTACTTAAACACAGTAAAGACACAAAGTATGTATTAAATGCCCAGTGGATGCCTCACCAGATTAGCTGCTGAAAAGAAATCATATAAAGACCCTGGAGAGTCAATAAACTAATGTGGAGCTACATAGCTCAAACAGCTAAGGAGTAACATAATCCATTATGCAGCCAAGTGATGACCTGAGTGATTAACATACAGGGACTGTAGGAATCCAGAGACGGGGAAGAGCACTGAAGGATGAAGGAGCGGATGACGATGACATGCCAAATGTAGAAAATGGGTCTTTTTCTGTCTTCCCTTTTCCAAATATTTAGTCACTTCACAAATATTCAGTCACTGCACAAATAATTGTTGAGTGCTAAGTTAGGAGCAGTGGCAAGCGAGGTAGAAAGGGTCACGTGGTGTCTACAAGTTACTCAGGGGTGATCGAGCCATGTGGAAGGTCAGTAAAGCAATAATCACACAAGTAAATTATTTTAAGTAATGTCATTTAAAATTTTTGTTGAATTTCTACAAAAAATAAATGTAGCTTCAAAGTATATCATGGTTAATGTCATGCTTTTTAAAAATAAACCGAATGGCTAAAAGTCCCATGGTTTAACTTTCTTTCAGTAGGTGGTGGCTTGTGATCCCAGATCAGTGGTATGAAGGAGTGTCTCATCTACATCACCACCGCATCGCCACATCCACACTCTCCTCTCCTGTGCACTGTCTCTCTCCTCTCTCTCTCTCTGTCTCTCTGTCTCTCTCTGTCTCTCTCTGTCTCTCTCTCTTGCTCACACACACACACACACACACACACACACACACACACACACACACAGAGGTCTTATCTGACATACACCTTTTCACATAGAAGCATCTTTTTTATAACTCACAGTCAAAGTGATGGGGTAGCTAAATCTCCAGAAGAAAGTGAAGAGACAGTTTGCCTACTGGTGTTAGCATTTGCTGTAGCTATTCCTGGCAATGGGCAACACATGTTTTTAATAAACTTGTAAAAACAGAGTAGATCTAGCTGTAAATATGTTTTGCTTGGTAATGCAGGCTGAATATAATGATTAGATTGACAGTTGTTGGGTCCCCCCCCAAAAAAAAAATCACAGTAAAAATGCAAAGAGAAATAGTTTGAGTGATGAGGTCCAAGACTGTATCATGATACCAACACTGTTGATAATTATTGTTTATGACAACAGTCAATTTACAGTAAAAACATGCTGCTGTTTTCCTTGTTCAGAGCATTACATGTTTTGTTTAGTCTCTTAGAAATATCCAGCTCCATGTGAGGTAGCCTATGTCTATAATTAGAAGTAGGCCACACAATCAGATGCCTGTCAATATTGTGGCAAGCAGCAAAATCAAAACAAAAATGGAAGATACTGATACATGGCTTAGAGAAATTCTTTAAAGCAATATATTTATTTTGATTTTCATTATTATCAATAAAGTATGAAGAGATGTAAATAGTTGGTAAAATATACACATAATAAATAACATAATGTCTACTGTCTACTAGTAAGTGCATTAATGATTAGTGAGTTAAATACAAACTTGGTATGATGTCATTTAAAAATTTTACATAGATGTTTAACTGACACTTTCTGAGATTTTAAACTTTACTTCCTAGGACTAACAGACATGTTCTGTATAAACCCATTTATTAAAAATCACTTGTCAAAAAGGCTCTTCTTTAGTAGCTAAAGAATTATTGTGGAATTCCCATTCAGAGTAAAGTCATATAGAAAGTCAGCAGCCTAGTATTCTTTCATGGTAAAATATCAGAGATCAGTATTTCTTAGACTATGAATCCATGAGCCGAATATTGTATTTAGTATATCAAGAGAAGTCTATTGTAAACACACAGGTGGTTACAATGATCTAAGCCATCTATTTAATAAAGACATGGTAGGGACATAATAAATTTAAAGATACCATGGGTACTGTGAGAATCAGAAAGAAGAAATAAAGATTTATAAAATAAAATTCTATCCTCTAGAAGCCCATAATCCTGAACATTTACAGTGAGCCAGATCTATAGACCTTATTACTAAATAATATAAGTAATAATATCTAGATTTGGAATTAAGTCTTAAGTAAAATCAATATTGAATAATTATACTGTCATACTTTTGTTTTTCTGCTGACAAAACGCAAATGCTTAGAGATCTTTTAAAAATTAACTATATGTAGATAAATTGTTAGAACATGAATTTTAGATAGGCTGTCAGAGAAAAATGTTCTACATGTCCCCAAAGGGGAGCAGTAAGAATAATGAAGGAAGTTACAAGGAGAGAGATTTTGGCTCCAGGGAAAAATAAATTCTAATAACTAGAGTTTTCAAAAAAAAAAAATCAGCAACTTTACTAGGTAATAAGTTCTCCACTATTGTATAAGCAAGCGTTGACTGGGCATCTACTTGATGGGGATGGTAAAGAGTATTACAATAGTTGAGAGAGGAATACTTTTATGATTCAATGGATTAAATGTTAGTAATAATGATGATGGTAAAGTGATAGATTTATAAAGAATATAACTTGAAATTTGAGACAAAAAGGGCAATTAATTTTAAAAAATCCACTATTCCTTCATTCTTGTTTTAGATGACAGTAACTGATACTTAACAACTGACCTAACTTTTTATAGGAATCTATAAATCATTCCCAAGATAGACTTAAACCTTATTTATTTTTTTTTTTTGTTAGTAGTCAGGTGTATTGGTGAAGCTGGTTCGCTTTCCTTCCAATCAGTATAGGTGTACATGCGCCCATGCGTGCACGTGCGTGCACACATGTTATTTTGTTCCATTATTTCAAAGAATGCATTTTGTTCTTTAGCTTTGTTTTATTTTTTTAAATAGCACTATATACTTGGGCCATGTTTCTGTAAATGGGAACCTACTTTATTCTTTTTAACAACTGCTCGGTATTCCACTGGATATATGTGCCATAATCTAAGCTAACAGACATTTAGGTTGTTTCTAAAATATTCACCGAAAAATATTGCACAAGATTATAGTCATCCTTTTTATTCATGCTGATGTTATGCTAGTATCTCTATAGAAAGGAAAACAATAAAAGGATTAGGTCATAGAGCATGCACATTTCATATTTTGGTAGAAACTGTCCAGTTGCTTTATCGTTGTAACAATACCCTAACAACCAGGCATAAAAACACCTATTTCCTCACATTCTTTGCCATAACAAGGGATCATGTTAGGACCATGACGGCTGCCCAAAGGATGTGCTATTTCTCCCCATAATCTTTTGGTGAGATTTAAAAAAATACGCACGAGAAAATAGCTAATAATACAAAGCAGAATAAAGAAGTAGTTGAGACAGAAAATGCTGCCTGGGGAAGCAGAGGTGACTGTGAGGCGTTTGGAGAGCCGCGGGATTGAAGCAGAGCTGTGAGGACTGGGCAGTCCCCTGAAGGGCAAAGAAAGATGGGAGGGGGGCCATTTAGATGGGAGGTTGTATTACAAACTCCGGTATGGTACCATTTTAGTTAAAGCAGAAAATGTCAGTAGTAAAAGAGGTTCACAATTTATTCTCTCCTACACTGCTTTTTCTTCATGTCATTCATAACTACCCCAAATTATGTGTAGTTCGACATCACATAGTTATATGTGTACTTGTTCATTGCCCATGTGCTCACTGCTCCAAAGGGGTGGTCTACTTGTGTGCCTTGCTCATTCCTCAGAGCTGAAGCACGCCAGCACGCAGCACTCCCTAGGTAAGTGAGTTTGCTGAAGAAAAGAATGACATCATGTTGACATCACTGAGAGGAGTTGGAAAGGTCAGGTTAAAGAGTCTGGATTTACAGGCCTAATATAGAAAATAATAACAGAAAAAAAAACTTGGAGTGTGAGATGATAAAATACTGCGGTGTTTAGGAGAACTTAATCTGGTTTTGTTACAGAAGATGAGCTGGTAAGGTGGCAAAACTATAATGCCAGCAAGAAGATTTTTGCAATATTATAGAGGTCAAGAAAACAAACCTGAGGATGGGTGGAAAGAATATCCTGAAGGAAAGAGCAAAAGCTTCGTGACAAAATGACGAATAGTGGCTACCATGTAAGTATTTATCTGTGCTTATTTTGTGTTACGCACGGCAAGTGTGTTTATTTAATCCTGTGAGATAGATAATGTTATCCCAGTTTTTGAAAAGAGAAAGCCGATATACAGAAAAGTTCAGTAACTCACTCAAAAGTCACACAGCTAGTAAGGCCCCTGGCCAGACTCATTCCTGACTCTGTGGCTATTAAGCTTGTGCTCTTTTCCTTATCTTAAAGGAATAACCTTGGGCCCTAGGCATAAGGGAGGCGACCTGGTCATGCAGTGGTACTGTCCATGCATATTCATGTCCAAACTCTAGTATTCCCAAGGAAAAAGAAAATAATTAAGTTTGTGCTAGGTCAGTGTTTTCATGTCCAATTAATGGGTCATGAAATCAATTTAGTGGGTCGTTATCAGCATTTAAAAATATAAAATAGATAATGTGAAAAAGAAAATATTAACGTGAATCGCCCATAATATCGTTTTAGATATATTTGTATTTGTGTATTGTTTCACTAAAAGCTTAGTAACAGTACGTTGGATGTGAATGAGCATCCTAGTTCACAGATCCCCACTGTGACCTGGTGGTGTTTCCATCTTTATTTTTATAATAAAGAATATAAGGTTCAGGGAAGAGAGCCAAGGCTTCCTCCTCCAACCCCAGGTTTCTCTTTCCAGCATAGCATCGCTGCGTCAGCACAATGGGAAAGCAGGTTCAACAGAGATGTTGGGCTTTTGGATTTCATTTGGCCATGGCTGCACTGAGGGTCTACAAACTTTTTAGCATGTGCAGGAACATGCTCATTTTGTTCACAAGGCTATCTCATTTTGGACCAAGGAATCAGAAAAAATGAGCCATTTCAGGTAGAGCTATATTCTGAGCAAAACATAATGTTAAAACAAAATTTTCTCCGTCCAGGCTCAGGCCTTAGAAGAAACAGAGAAATCCTATAACCTGAAGACCCAGCACAGAGAAGGTTCTTGCTTTCTTATAATAAATATATTTATGACAAAAATGTAAAAGGAACTATTTTCCCAGTGACTTCTGCATCCTCCCAGAATGTTAGAACTGACAGGTGCTTTAGAGATCATTTAGTTAACCCTCACATTACAGAAGAGGTAACAGAAACCTGGAGAGGTTAAGAAGGTGAACCCAAAGTCACATAGCTTAAGAATAGCAGAGCCCCCAAGGGCTCTTGCTAATAGATATATTCTTAGATAACTCGCAGCTTCTTTGAGAAATGTTAAAGAGGTGTGGATGTAGGGTCAACAAAAAAAAGTTGGCTGAGAGGGTTTTGCCTTGTGTTACATGAAGGCTGATGATCTCTGGAGATCTGGCCTGGCCTGGACTATGGAGCTGACATAGCCTTTGGACCTTAACGAGTCCCCACTCCTGCCTGCAGGCACTGCGCCAAGCTCAGCTGTTCTGGGACCAGCATCCCAATCCCTGCCTGAGATGCCCCCCAGAGACTGGATGCCAGCCCTTATCCTAGGGTTAGTAATGCCATTCATTTCCCCTTCCTGGTTTGGCTTCCTTTGAAGCCAAATTCTTTCATTAGCTCATAATGCTGACAAGTATACACTGATCAAACAGATTGAAAATAATATGAATTTTAAAGATATTGCTTTATAATAAATATCTGTCTCTAGAGACTATTGTTAATAGATATTTAAAATCCAAAATTGGCCCCTAAAAGCTTGAAACTACATCCAGCTTATGTTTGATATTCGGTAACTAAGAAACAACTTTTGAAAAGGAATAAAAAGATAAAAAATGAACTTAGGCTAGCATAGTAGATGCCAAGTTTCAGTCCCTTGAGTTGTGAAAACCTTCCAATCAGTCTGTAAATGAGGTAAAGGAGGATTCATGCACTGCTAAATATTTATTGTTGCTAAGTTTCATCACTGTTAATATACAGGTAATGAATGCTTTTCGTCCTTTGAAGTTAAAACACCACGACTTAAGTGGTGACAAGCATTCACTTCCCTGAAATGGACACACAGGCGCGTGCACACACACGTGCATGCACACACACAGACACAACTCACTTAGAGCTTTATCTTGTAAAACCGATGATTCAAATGGAATTTTTAAAAAAAATTAAAAGAGGAAAAAGGAAAAGATTATTAGTGTTCATTCTTCATCCTGTGTTGGATATTTTACTCAGCAAAATGCAGTTTTTGAGGCCCTTTGTCCTTATCTCAGGATTTGTGAGGAAGTCAAGACAATCGTGTGGAGAAAGCAGGAAACCCGGTGAGGCAGAAGGACTGGGACATCCACTGGAACTGCTCTCAAGGGCAGGGCCAGCACCAAAGGCATGGACTGATCTGCAGGGGGCAGGCAAGCGGACACAGCAGTGGGACATATTATTGCTCCCTTACCGTTGGAGTAGGATCTACTAAGAAAGTCCACCTACTAGTCTATGATTGCTCCAAATCTTGAGGCAGTCCTGCCTGGATCAAGAATCAGCCCTGGAATCTGAGCCTTATCATCTATAAATGAATGGATTTTACCAGGTGGCAAAATGGAAAAAGGCATACATGTAATGGTTGGAATTGGACCTCGGACTCAGACCTTCTAGACTTAAGTACTGGCTCCACTTCTTACTAACTTTGTGACCTTGGGCAAACGTGCCTCTATTTTGCACTTGATTCAGAGGGTTGTTTTAAAGGTTAAATTAGTTACTGCATACATGTAAAATTCTTAGGACTGCTCTGAATACATAGTATGCACTATAGTGTGTAAGTATTACTATAATAAACTTCTCTTTATCCCAGCTATATGATGCCACATTTTAGCTGAAGGTGGAACACTGTCATATCTTCTGATTTTTCAGTAAAAGTCAGAAATTTGGACTCTTATGTGAAATGTCGAGGTTTTTAAGTGCTGGGAACTAATTCAGGTTTGGCTTCATTTTGAATGACCATGTGGTCTAAACAAAATAGTCTGCGATCTGGATGAATCCTGAGGCTTGCTAGTTCATGATGGTGGCCACTCAAATCTTCAACCAAAGCTTCAGGGTTCCTGGCCCATCCTCTACTTCTTTTCCATAGAACTTCTCACAATCTTACATATGTTTTACTTGTTTATATTCTGCCTTTTATCCCTAAAACCAACACACAAGAATGGAAGCTCCTTGAAGGAAAAAAAAAATTGTTTTATTTGTTGTTATATCCCTATATCCAGAACACAGCATGGTATATTATAGTGCTCAACTGGAGCTGAATGAATAAATGGTCATATCTTAACCTTCACCTTCTTCCTCTGGAGCTGGCCTAGTCTTCCCAATTTACTTCCTTTTAGAAAACTAGTCACACAAGAATGAGAAGAGTGAATTCTACAAGTTCAAGCCCTGGAGTGAATTGTAGTTTTTGTGGAGGGAGCCCAGCAGGCCTGGTTTGGAGGTTCTACAAAAAACTGGTTGAAATAACAGAGAGGTACTAGTGCTGAAGAATCCAAGGGCTCTTCAAAAGACTTAACAAAACCATCACAAGCATAGTCCAATAAAACATTCTGCAATGGCAAAACAGCCTCTCTCTCAAGACATTTTTGACAAGGTGAATTTCTGTATATTAAGAAGGCTTAACTTCCATCTGGAAATCCATCCAAAATTATACCTTTGTGTAATACCTGAACAAAGGCAATTAGAGTCAATTTCTAGTAACAGTCCTAAAGCATCCACACTGCCTGGAAATTGTTTTTAAGTACAAGGTGAGAGTGACATTGAATTTCCCTATATGACCAGAAAAACAAAACATGTATATTTGGTGCGTGTGCTGTCACTTAAGGCAAATTAATTGGCTATATGGTAATTAAATTGAGAGAAACAACAAAACTGTAAAACTCACTTTCAATATATCAAAAAACATTTCTTGGGTAGCTCTGTCCATCCATCCATCTGTCCATCCTGCTCTCTAAAGAATACTGTTGTTCCTCCTATTTTAAGCCAACACTACCTGTTACGCATCAACTATTAGAGGCAAGGTGCTGAAGGTGAACAATGCACACGTGCAATCTGTGCCTTTATGGAGATTCCAGTCTCCCGCAGGGACCAAATATTAAATAAAAGCTCAAAAGATCATGATGACCCTGACTGCTTATCTCCCACATGGCCCAGTCACAGGCCCCAGCAATGGCAAGCTGACCTTCAACTTTGTGTGTCAGTGTTTCCTGCGCTTCCTTTCAATTTGACGAGAGTGAACTTCTTCTAACCAGTAACATCTCTCTGATGATTTTTAAGCTTTAATAATTGCAGGAGAATAATAATACTTTTCCCAGATTTCTCAAATAAATTCAGGATTCAGTATTTGGAAAAACATACATTTCCCAAGGAGTGCTGGGAACATAATCTCCACATGGAAACACTATCCGTGGACCAGGGAGTGGACAGTGAGGATCTAGTCCAGATCCTCAAAATAGATTACTCAGTCCAGTGAGAGCAGGCTCTCAAAGGTCAATGAGAAGGCTATACAAGAAGTTTAGGGAGAAAAATTGGAAGGTAAAACAAGGACAACAAGACTTTAGGAGAAGTGCTTCCTTCTTCCCATTCTCTTTCCTGCGATCTTCCTTTTCCAGGGTCCAGCCTCCCCTTGGACTTTGATCTTTCATCTTGTTCCCTTTTTACTCTATGTATTCTGCCTGGAGCTTAAAACTCAGTGTCAATAGGGGCTAAGCAGGTTACATAAACAGGTAAAGTGAGTTGGTTGGATAGTCAAGCAAAAAAAGACTGCCCTAATATCTATTGATATAACCTTTTATTTCCCAAGAATATTGTTTCTATCTTAGAATTCAGGCCCAATATCACTAGGTCTAGTTTATTATGTGTAGTACATGGATTTGTAAATGTTGGCTCAATTTTTTTTTTAAAACAGTAGAAATTGAATAAAACATTTTAGAGATCTACATAGTCTAAAGAACACCAATATCCCTCTTCTAATTTATATTTTGGCACGTGTTAAAATCTCTAGCTCTAGCTCCAGCACTCTCCAGACTTCTAATACATGCATTCAACTTCCACCTGGATATACCCCTAGGCGTTCCTGTCTCCCAGTTCAAGTTTTAGTTCAAAACTCCTTCCAACAATCTTGCTCATTTCTCCTGAATCCTGTTGAAGGACAACACCCAGGGTGCCACCTTCTCCTTCCCTCCCTCTTAGCCATCTCCATTCAATCAACTAACAGGCCTCACATTTTCCACAACTCCTTGCCCTGGTCCCTTCATCTCTTCCAGTCCAGACAATTAGCATCTCACTTTAATTATACAATAACTTTCTAATAGTTTTATTTAATTCAACTTCATCAGTGCCATTGCATTCAAATAAAATATATAACAAGGGAGGCTGATATTGTATCTATCCTACTCAGTAAGTCTTGTTGGCTCTCTGTCCTATAGGATAAAACCTAACTCTATATTACAGCAAACAAAGGCCTCTGATTCTGGCCTCTGACTGCTCAGCCAGCTTCATCTCCACTCATTCCAACCACATATCATAACTTTGCAGAACAAGCTGTCTATCACTGAACATGCCATTGTTCTTTTGTGCCTCTATTTTTTATATTTGCCAGAAATACCCTTCTCACTAGTCTCCTTGTCTACTCAGCCAAGGTCTACTCATCCTTTAAACCTCAGCTCGAGCCATCCCTGTCTTCCTCAGAAAGATTTAGGTACTCCTTTGATTCCAACTGTACGGAAAAGAACAAAGACTATCCATTAAGGATAGAAAAAGAATAATGCTGTTCATCTTTATATCAGAGCATGCAGTACACCATCTGGCACACTGTGGTGGCTTCATAAATATTTGTTAAATGAAGGGAGAGTGAGCTATGGGTTGGAGGAAGAAATACTGTATAGTTACAGAAGAGAAAGAAAGAAATCAAGAATTTGGATTTGGATAATCTCTGGCCTGGACTACTGCCAAAGTCTTCTATCTAGACTACCAATGAATCAAGTCACGCTTTGCCCCCTTCAGCTTTCCAATGGCTCTCAGTAAACTCAGACTGAATGTAAACTCATCATGATCACAAGGCCATGCCCACCTCACCGCTTTGTTTCCTGCACATTCCCTTTCTTACCCGGGCCTATTTCCATTCTTAGAATGTATCACTTGCTATTTCTTCTGCTGGATGTGCTCTTCCCCTTTTTGTTTTCCTGTCATTCAGACATGGGGTGGAATCTCACCTTCTTAGAGCCAGTCTACTCTTGCGATCTACGCCCCCCACCATCCCCATCCTACCAAGCTTTTCCTATCACCCTATTTTCTTTCCTTCATAGGTCTTCACATTATCTGAAATTATTTTTTTTTTACTTGTTTCTAGCACCAGAATATAATTTTTATTCACGGTTCTTCAGCCCAACATCTTTCATGTTTTATTTCTTGGAGACAATATGTATGTTTTGTGAATTCTTATTTCATCAGTCTCTAAGAAATACTAGAAAATACTAGAAAAATCCATCAAACTTACTGATTTATAGGATTTCACTCCACTGAAAAAAGTTTGAATATAACGAATATATGTAACATAGATATATAGAATACGTAGGTATAAGAATAATCTAATCCAAACATCTTAATCAAACCAGAGGATAAAATCACTATCAGAACCAGGTATCCTCATAATCACAGCATTCCCCACAACCCAAATTTGTAATCTCCACTCACAGGCAGGAGCTATTTTACTAGTCCGTAATTTTTACATCATTCTCACCTGAACATCTGTGGATGGACAAATAGTATAATTCGTCTTAAGAAAAAAAATTATCGGTGCCCTCCCTCTCAGGAACATGCTGGCAGCTTTCTGGCCCCCACTTCTTCCCCGCAGGTGCGTTACCTTTGCTTTTCTCTCTCCTAAGCTCCAAGGGCTCTTCTTTTGCTTTTGTGACTTGTTTCCTACACAGCCCAGGTGGCTCACTTCTACTACCTTTGTAACTTTGTAAATAAACTTTCTCTTATAGTTTGAAAGAAGAGAAAATGATTGAACCTGTTAAGCTTTCAAAAATACTGTGGGTTTGACTCCAAAATAACTGTTAATGTCCAAGCATGGAAACAGAAACACATTAACAATGATCATTTCACAGCTCTCAAAATATTTATAAACATAAAGTCTATTTCTTTCTAGAAATGAGTATCAAGACTTCTCATTTTAATAATGGTTGAGATACCTTTAGGGAAACCATGAATGAAAAATAATTTTAGAGAATCATGTCATCATATAAGAAAGTGATATTTTAGTGAATAGCTTTTATAATAAACTTAAAGTTATAGCTCCCAATATAGTGTCTTTATTAAGTATGAGCACTTAAAATTTAAATACTTGTGTATCTGGAAAAGGTCAAAATATTAGGAAATCATAAAATTTCATTTTTATAGCCGATGAGTTCAAGAACACAAAATATTTGTTTTACACCAGGAACTCTACTCTTCTTTTATAATTCCTATTTAGGTGGTAAGATTTGCAGCAATGTACCAGAATTTAAACAACTACACATACACTGTGTTTCCTTCCTGAGAAAAGCTACCTTTGGAATCTATGAATGCTTTCCATTTCTGCATTTTCTTTGCATTGCCCTGCTAATTAGATGGTCTGAAATAAAAATAAAACTCCCAACTTGTAAAAATATATAATTAAAACCTAAACATAAATTATTGTGGGATCATTTGGTGGACTCTATTAGCAGGTAGTAATGCATAGTAATTATGAAGATACTAATAAATGACAAAATCTCCTCCTCTTTTAAAATTTATTGAGTGTTTATTATGTCCCAGGTGCTGATATGTTTTATTTCATTGCTATATATGAAGTAGCTAGTATTAATACTACTATTGGACAGATTAGGAATCTGATGCATAAAGAGGTTAAGCAGTTGCCCTTGGTCACATGACTTGAAAGTCATGTGGTGCAAATCCAGGCAATCTAACTCTAGGACTCCTGTTAGTAAGCACATTTATTGAGAGTTAATATGTGGTACACTTTAATAGCCAAGCCTGTACAGGACAAGATCTTAATATTAGCAATATTACATTGTTTCTATGTTAATATCATCCATTTCATATTCAGAGTTAACATCTTGTTGATAATATCCTTCTTATTTATAAATATAGCAGAAAAATATACTCTACTAAAAGGCACTCTTTTCTGTAAAAATGATAAAAAGAATCTAAAAATTACAACATTTCAATGTAATAATAGGTTAACATTTTTCTGAATTTTGAGATAGGTAGAAACAATTATTGTACTCAATTTCCACACAAGACCTGGAGTTACAAGGGAGCTGAGTGACTTTCTTACATTTCCATGTCTCTTCCCCATGAGAAATTAAATCCATGTGATTCAGGAATAGCCGATTCCTTGACCAGAGCCAGTTCCTACAATCTTCCCTCACAAGATGGAGAGGGAAGACCACTCGGTAAGGTCATGTGAGGCCAAACGGGTTACCCATCAGGACCTTGGTTGCAGTACTTAGTTCAGAGATACTGTTTTAGCCAATTAAAGTCATTTAGAGACCGTTTTGCCAGGCAGGGCTATTGGACAAAATCTCTCTTCACTGGGATACTTTGCTATGAAGATATAAGACTGGAACAACTAGAGGCCAGCTTATGCCCATGGAAAAGGCTATTCTGAAGGACAAGGAGGAAGACATAACTGGTGACAGTTGCTTAAGCTTTTTCGCCCAGCCATGCACAACCCCAGGACAACCGTAGATAACTCAGGTATCTGGTCAAATAATTTACCATCCCCCTTAAAATATACGATTGAACTAGTTGATATTGGGTTTTTGTCACTTGAAACTTTTCATCACCAAAGAATCATTGTCATTTTTCCTGATGATCATTGTGTTTTTAAACATAGTAAATACCAAATGTCTCTCTTAAACATTAGCTTGATTTATCAAGAGGAAACATGGACTGATAAAGTTCTTCAGAATTTTATCAGTGGAATTCTGATGTGTAAGATGAGTAAGTTCGTAATCTATGTTACTTAACATATTATCTTTGACATATTAGAGCAGCTTATTTTTATTTTAAAGACTCCTCAAAGTCTAAGTAACCTCAATTAGTAACTGATGTTCTAGAGGCTAAGCAACAAAATAAAACATAAAGGAAAATACCTGACAGTTCTTAAGGAGCTGAAACTATTTGTATACTATTGAAAACTTTCTTGAACTCACCATTCCCTAATAAAACTTCTTCAAGGAAGATAATCAATGTAATTTAGTAATCTGAATAAAACATTCAAGTGCCATGAAAATTAACATCTAAGCCCTGTATTCAGGGTGTGCCTAATGGAAATCAGGCAAAGAAGCTAATGGGAAATTTAACACAGGCCAAATGTCATTATTGTTGTAAGAAATATACTGTAATTAAAACGTTTCTGAGTCTTGGCCAATGACCTATGGTAATAATGCTTTGTTGACCTTATTATAAAATAATTTTTCATTACCAATTCAGTAAAAGAGTCCCTTTTTCAGTCTTCAAGCACAAATAAAAGGAAAATATCAACACCTGATTCTTCATTGAAGCTTAAGAAGTAATATAAAAACACTGACTAGTCAAGGAGAAAACCTAATTCCAAAGCCACAGTGAACAAGGAAAGAAAGAAAATAAAAACAGACATTTTATAGAAAAAGGAATAAAAGCAGTCGACGTAGTCGATTCTGGCAAAAGATAAAGGAGATGTGGTAAAAGCATTGGATTTCATTCATTCTATGTTACCCACATTCTGAAAAGTACAGGGGCTGTGGTCTGTACATTAAAAGACAGATTGATTACATTCAATCTGGATAGAAAGAACATTTCTTCTGAACTATTATGGTATCTTTAACTTAGTTGAAAAATTACTCTCTAGAATAACATCTGAGTATTATAAGATAATGTACTGTCTCCCTGGAGGTCCATGTAATGGGATTTCACCTGTGAGCTGGGCCTGCCATTTCTTTCCTCCTCTGGCTAGTTCTTGGTGGGAACCTGCATTTAAGAGGAATTCAAAGTGTGTTGTGCTTTTGGGAGACACATATATTCTCTGGATTTAGCAATGTAGAACTATAAGACACGGTAATGGTCAAATAAAAATGATTAGAGTAAGCTTTACATTAGAACATGGTATATTTTGTGCATTTCAAGGGGCAGAAAGAAAGAAAGGTAGGTCGCATTGTTTGAAATTTGGGGGATGGGGTTTTGGCATGATCTCTATAAAGTCCTTTCAAAATTCAAATGTTACCCCAGGAAAATGACACATTAAGCCTTCAATAATCATTTTCATAACAACACAGATTTATTAGATTCTCTAGAGGAAAACTGGGTCCAATGAAAATGGAAGCCTGGAACAGATAAATTTTGATAAGAGATTGAGAAGGAGGGAGGGGGGCACGCCCCAGAGCAAGGGCCAGTAACTCAAATGCCTTTCCACCAGGAAATAACGCAAATGTGGTGAGCTAATGCATGCATGTATCGGAAAATGGTGGGTTGGTGCCAAAGTGAGGGAACTTATATCCCACCCAAAGATACTCAGGCTGAATTTTTAAAATGCAATACTGCTCCCCCGGACAAGCACAGCGGCTCCGTTTTATGACCACTGCTTAGAGCAATATTCTAAATTGTGCTACACAGAATAACTAGTATCCTCAGAGATAGGTCTTAGGTGTCTAACCAAATCAAAACAAAAACAAACAAACCAAAACTGAGCCTTACTAAGAAAATATTTGGGAAAGCTGAGGTGTACTGGATTATGTTCTCCGTGGCCCTCTAGCTTCACTCTCTACCTTTCATGACTCTGAGCCCAGTGAGTTGAATTAAATGGATTGCATTAATGGGCTCCCTTGCCCTCTGGTCCTGACTGGTTTAAGCCAGTTGGAGAAACAGGCAGGAGATTTTGAGGTATTTATTCTGCTGTGCCTTCCCTGCCAGGATGCAGTCTGTTGGCTGGGGCTTTCTAACTAGAGGCATAGCTAGTTGACTCTCTTCAGGTCCTAGTAATTACTCCTTCCACTTGCCCTTTCAGGCCCAGGGATGGTAACATTGTTATTTGATCCAGATTTCTGTACTGCCTCTTAATGTTTTCCTTTAATCCTGCACAAATGTTTGTAAAAAGCCCTTCTGTTAAAGTTTTCTCAAGTTATAAGTTTATGCCACATGTTTGTTGCCAGGGCTCCGAGTAAAATAATTAATTAATTATAATTAATTAATTAAAACTGGTTTCTTTTTTGGTAAGACTTCGCAGAATCATTAAGATAATAATGTACACTGGGAATATTCAAGAATGGTCCAGAAAGGACAGACGTGATGGAGCAGGTAAGGGTGAGAGGTCCCAAGAAGCAGAGGTAAGCAAAGCTTTGAAAATGGTAGCAGTAAAAAGGGAGCAGAAAGGACAAAACTTTTCTTTATGAATAATTTTTCAAGTTTAAAGCTAGGGGTGGTCAAGTTCTGGGAAGGGCATTGTACACAAAGCTAATCTGGAAGTTGAAATCTTTTTTCTGTATGCTGTGGATTCTTGTAAACTCTGTTCAAGATTGTTTTTATTTCTTTTCCTTTCATTCATTCTTTCTTCCTTTTCCATATATTCTCTATTTATCTTCTTTCTTGTGAATATTTTATTCAGGGTGTTTTAACCAATAAAGCAAGGGGAAGTGTTTGGTACTTCCTCTCTGCTTTTTAATGTGCTTTCTGGATCACATATTAGGATATCATATTGCTCAATAAAATGTTCAAATAAAAGCTTTGCTTCAACTAGTGAAATAAACCTGAAAGCAGAACTAGAAACAGAGAATAATTTAAAAAGTCATCAAAAATTTCTCCTTGATGACATTTAAAGCAATGTCAATAATTAAATATTACATTTAGACAATTTTTCTGCACTTCCAAATGATGTCTTCTATTGATCAAATGCCATTTGGGAATTCTATGTCCATCTATCCTTTTCAAAAGTACAGTCTGCATAAGATGTGATCAAATGTATATACACACATACACACAAAACACCTGTTAGGATATTATTATGTGGAAAGAAGGGGAAGGGACTAGACAAAGAACATGCATGAATGACCCATGGACATGGACAGCAGAGTGGGGACTGACTGCTGGGGAGGGGTGTGGGTAGCAAGGCTAGAGGGGGAAAAGAGGGAAAAACTGAGATAACTGTAATAAAATAAACATGATTTATAAATTTAAAAAATGAAAAAAGAAAATAATATAAATTTTAAAAAGAAAATGTAAATGAATTCCCATAATCTGACATGCAATTTAATCATTAAAAAAGAACTAAATAATAATGATAATAATAATAATTTCTAATCAAAGTAGGCTGACTTCTCTGTGTCTAAAAAGTATCTCAAAGTCAACATGTCTGAATTCAGCTTTTGATCTTTTCCTCCAAATCTGTTTCTGCCACCGTCTTCCCTATCCTTCAGGTTAGCAGAGGTCTTCCTTGTTCAGGCCAAAAACTGTGATGTCATCCTATCTTTTCTCACACCTGACAAACAATTCATCTCCAAATTTGCTCTGTTCCACCTTCATAATATATCCTGAATTTGGCCACTTTCACCAACTTCACTGCTACCACGCTGCCAAGATGCTTTTACATTCATCATTTTCTTTAAATCTCACATTAACCTTATGAAGGTCTTCTTAATCCCTCTTTAACATATGAGGAAATTGAGGTTTTTAGAGAGATATAACTTGCCAAGATGGTACACTTAGGATACAGAAGGCCTGGGATTTGAAACTATGCCTGACAAACTCCCAAGCTTTTGCTTTCTAATTTACCAGTATAAAAGGGTTTTTTAATTGACTCTTAAAAATTAATAAGCAATGGTTTGTTTCTACAAAATCATCTCCCCTCTTCTGATTTAACAGAGTCAAAAGGTTTAACTGGTTTGTTCTTTACAAACTTACAAGGTAGTTGTGTGTGTGTGCGCGCAAGCACATGCACACAAACACTTTAAAATGAAAAGAAGTTTCATGGATTTGTCACAAACTTAAGGACATTATAGCTTATAAAAAATCCAATTAAGAGTTATTCAGAGGTGACTATTCCACTAGTAGGGTAAGGCTTATTTATCCCATCATATTCCAAATAGCCAAGAGCCAGGCAGAGAAGCAGCTGGGTGCAAGGAAGCACTAGGGAGCTGAGGCAAGGGCACCGCCAGGGAAGACGGCGGCAGCTGGGAGTGGGGAGGGTTTCAGAATCCAACATTTAAAATGACCCAAACAGGAAAATGCCAGCTGGAAGAGGGAGGTGCTAGGCATCCAGTAACCTGGCAAAACCAATTTTCTGTCTGATATAACAGAAAGCACGTGCCACACGTAAAGTATCCTAGGTTTTGAGGGGAAAAATAGTGCATTTCCCTAACAATTATCATGTTCACGCTGTGAGTGCCATCCCACAGGGCATGCACCAGTGAGGATGACCTGTTATTAAGTCGGCCCATTTTGGCCTATGTCACCACCAGGACGGTTCTTCTGGGTACCAGAATAATATGCCAAAGAGACCTTTAAACATTTTATATGTTTCCTAATTTAAACTGGGAATATGATGGTCCCTTAAGATGATTTTCTCTTTAAAGGGTATATCATCAAAAGGGTTATGTGAGTTGATTCCATTAAAACACACACACACACACACACACACACACAGAATGAGATATACATTTCAAGCACATATAACAGGCATCTAAAGATTGCGGGTTTAAACCCTCAGTTTATCAGCTCTAGGGGCCTAATTTTGCAATCAGCTAAACCTACAGTACATTTTCATCAAGTGCTGCAAATCAGCAAAATATTAAATGAATCTTGAAAAAAATGATTATGAATCCACAGTTCTGTTTGACTGTATAATTCTATTTAAGATTAAAATTACTATCATAAAAAGGCCACTTTCTGAATGTAATTCCACAAAAACATCATCACAAAAGCTTTTACTGCTATTTATGTCAGAATGTATTTTAAACAGTTCTAATCATTTACCTTTGTGGACACTTAATTAAAATTACAAAACCAATTTTAATCTGTAGTCCAATTAATATGCAAATATATGCAAATGTGGTAAATCAAGGTGGTGATTAAGTTAAGGACACTCTATTTCATGTCTGCTTTAAGTGTGAAAACAAACAATCTTTTTTGTAATTGTACTGATGGATTGTGATGTTTATAGGGTTAGTATGGGGTACAAATGTTTATGCATCAACATTATGCCAAAACAAAGATTTTATACTCTGGAGTGATTTAGCATCCGGCATACATTCAGATGCAACAAAGTCATTTTGCAGTCATCTTGTGAATTAGAATAAGGTCAAAGCAAAGTTAAATTTCTATGTCATCCATTTGTATGGCTATTTAAAATTCAACAATCACTTTCTGATGTGTTAGGTAAGAGCCAAGAAGTCTCAAGAATGGCATATTATCGCCCTTTATCATTTAGTGTTCCTAATATACTGGTTTATCTTTGATACTATTATAGCAATCGTTCTCTCATTAAGGTACAAAGATATTCAGCCTTTTTAACCCGTCTTTTTCACGAGTTTTAAATATGGAAAGTACAGCTAAAATCCAAGTGACCATTGCAGTTTAACTACAGAGATCCACAGCAAATTCTTACATCCATCTCTTCCCTCCTTCTCTTCCTGTGCTATTGTCTACCCAGTATTGATGACACCTAATTTTTCTGGAGAAGAACTGGCTTCAGGGGCTCTGTTTTAAAAGGGCAAATGCTTAACTTCTATGAGATTTAGCTTCCTAAATTCATAGTCAACCTTATGGTGACTTTTTACTTTAAAAAATATCCTATAACTTCTTTATAAACAATGTCTTCTCCATTCTCGAATACTTTTCTATATTCTGAACTGCACATCTTGCAAAGATGAGGAAGAAAATCCATTTTGAAAAAAGAAATAATGTGACCTAAAGATCATAGTCACGTTATGTCATATCTTGCAAAACAAAAATCATCTCAAAGTTCTATTCTTCATGAGATTTCTATGAATGATGCTAAGAAAACATTAGGCATAATAGGTTTGACATACTACTTTTGTGCAAATGTGCATTATCTCCTTTTCTGATAAGACTTAGGAAACCAGAGCTGTTCCTATAAGTTTTGAAATGATTAGAAGATAATTGAATATAGTACCTTTTTATTTCAAATGTTTCAATGCTTAAATATTTCTTTCATTAAACATTTAGATTTTGACCAATGAGAATCTTGGCAATGTAGCATTACTCACCAACACTTTGCAGGCATTTTTTACTGAATACCTGTTTTTCACATCTGCATTATTTTAAATAATTTTTCTATTCTTAATTGAAGATGTGTTGATGTATATGTCCCCATATCACTTAGAATAATGAGAAGAATGAATTTCATATTGCAGTCATCCTATCATTTTTAACACTCGATATACATTTAAAAATATTATCGCTCTATGAAGGCAGATAATTTAATAAAAAGCAATACGCTTTATAGTTATGTTTACTAAAGTAGGTAATGTGTCCTTAACGTGCTTCTGGAAACTTATTTCTCTCTCTCAATCTAATCTAATTTCACCATCCATATTTTGAAATCCTCAAAAATATCTAACTTTCCAAGAACAAAGATCCTAATAAATGTTGAATGTAATTGCTGCATATATTTTCCCTTTAAATGTTCCACTGTTACCATCATTACTTTGCACTGTACATATTCTTACAAATCATTCTTCTAAAATATGTTAAAATGAAACTGTATACAACAAACCATTAAGTTCATCTCTCTCTCTGAGTAGGTGTTTAGGGACTGTAATTTTCTAAATGTATCTAGTACCAACATATTCAATTATGAAACAGTCTTCATGTGATGATGCACCTAAGACAGCAGTTTACATTTATATTAACAAACTCTATCTTCATTATATGCAAGGACAAAGCAGGATTCCCTTCCCCAATTTAGATCCAACAGTGAAATATATAACGCAATACAACATAAAATGAAATAAAAGAAGGAACATAAAATGCACTGCATTAAATATTAGAAAAAAATAGCAAGCACAAAACTGCAGAGGCGGCAACCGAGAGAGCTGTGTTAAGACAATGGACCATCTCAATGAGAGCAAATGCAGTCAAAATGGTTGGGAAGTTAGGCATTAGTGTATTAAAGTCAGTCTTTTCCTACTAAATGTTTGACAGTCTTTTCTTAAAGATTCTTTATTTCCTAAAATTAAGGAATTTCCCATATTTTAAAACTTCACTCACATGTGAATCTGGAAATTATGTCAACCAATATAGTGCAAAGCCCAAACTAAATAGAATCTCCTCTGGTCCTGCTCTCCTAGGACTATGTCACTAAATTCTATTAGTGGGCAAACAGTACCTTGGCATGACACAAGAAAACAAAGCATTAATGAATAGCAGCGCAGATCCAAATGCCATCTAATTAAGAGGTAGTCATGATGGGATGTCCCGCTGGCTTAAATGAGAAGAGAGGGCTATTATTTACTGGACTTCACAAAAGTCCTCAGCTGAAAGCTCTATCGTTTGATCGAATAGCAGGTATGGGAGAATGGATTAAAAATCCACAGTAAGACAAACAAAACTTTTTTTAAAAAGGCCATAAAATGTGCTGCATTAAAAAAAAGTTACTGAATTTTTTAAAACCTCTTTTGGAATTAAAAAAAAACCCTGAAAATATTTTGCCATCAACCTTGGGAACAAAACAGAGATACAGATATTTGTGATTATCTCAATAAAGTGCTAATTTTTTTAAAAAAAGAATTGTTTTCTATATTGTATGCTATATGATTATTTAAAATTAGTCGACATTACACTAACATTTATACAACTTTTATATTTCATAAGCACTACTTTTTTTTTTACATGTTTTCAGAAAAGGCTAAAGTTTACAGAAATGGATTCTTGCTTTCCTCTTCATGTAGTTTATTGATGATCCTGCCTAAATAAACTGATTTGACCTTGGGAATGTCTCGCATTCCTTGGAGCAGCCCTTTTGAATAATCTCCAAACCCTACACATCTGAGATGATTTTGGACCTCCTCCCAGATAAAGCCTTCATCCTAATGGCCATCTAGGGGGAATGAAAGGCCCAACATTTTCTCCAAATTTCTGGGAGGTTGAATGCTGGCTATGCCAGAGTCAGTACTCTGTCTGCCTGTCTCAGACGGTGGAACGTTAATAAAATAAATAATACATGACAATATGGCATCATATTCTGGGAATACTTTCTCCTAATCAAACAAGCGTTTTCAGACATATCATAGTCTGAAAGTGAATCCTAGAAGTTCACAAAAAGGGGGAGGGGGTGGGGAGAAGAGCAAGAATCTAGGCCTCTTGTAGGCAAGGATACAGCCAACTCAGAAAACAAAGGCCAGAGAAAGCTTTTGCATCTGTTTACCATTCTAAACCCAGCCCTAAAGTAAATCATCTCAGGGATTCTACTAAATCTACAATTTTCTACAACCTTCTTAGTCTGTTTATTTCTTTGCTCACATGAAATGCCGCGCATCCAAAAACTCTGGATCAGAGAGCAAACAACTTCAATCCAAGTTCAAGCTGTGGATGATCAAGAAAGAGACTCAGTATTTACTTTGCTCTATGCTTGGTCAATTTTATGTGGAGTAAAATAAGCATCCGATGGCTAGAAAAAATGGAGAATAAAAGAGGTATATTTCACATTTTCCCTAAAACTTGCTGCTCTAATGTTTTGGTTTCACTGTAGCCCATTCCTACATAAATGGGCAAGTATGTATATGTGTGTGTCTGTAAAATAATCTCGTTTTCTCATCAGCATAATTCAAGATAGAATACACATTATTTTCAGTTGTTTAGACTACCTTAAAGGCTCACAGACTTTTAAAAGTGCCTAACGATCACTTAATCCACATTCTTATTTACAGACTCAGAGAGTTTAAGTGACTTGACTTGCCCAAGGTCACTCAAGTGGTTGAGGGCAGTTGCCATGCAGGGGCAGGAACGAGCAGAGCTATTTGGAAGGTATGCAGGACTTCTGGTTTCTCCAGGAGGGTGGCTGTCCTCAAAACCTGTCAGTAAACCAGAACATGGGATAGGACATTTAAGAGAGCTGGAGGGTATCTAAATAAGGTCTCTGTAATTCACTAGTCATTAGCAGGCACATGACAGGTTTAGAGCCTTTGTCTTGCTCAACCAAAAGGCTTTTCAGCCCAAAAACAAAAAAGCAAAAAACTTTTTTAGAGTTTAAAGACTCGAAGATAAGACTCTTAAATTTACTGAGCATGGACTTTTATTAGTCCTACCCAGGCTACCTTCAGTGGTTAATAAAATCAACTACTGATTAAGCACCTAGGACTGTGCATCAGGCCCCCCTGCCTTTTGGGACAAGGGTGAGGGGTGGGGGAGGACAATATTTTGATGTCTGACAAGCTTAAAAATTAGTTGGGACATCCTGAAGCAGACACATAGGATTTTATAACATTACAAATTTTGCTCTGTGTCCACGTTTCTCCACCTTTGCCTAGACTCAAATGATTAGTCATTAAAACTGATTTTCCTTGGTGAAATACTCCGAGAAGGATAACCTTTATTAACGTCAAACAACACTGTATGCATAAATTATCTGATCTCTTTAAGCTAATTGGAAATTGCAACTTGATAACAACATAGCCAATCCAAATGGACAGCTATATATTGAGACCCAAAGCACTTCAAACACACTCTAGAATTGTGAACTATGACCTTTAAGAATGAAGAAAAGGGTTATTTCTATAAACAGAATTTCCTGGCAGTTATGAAATGCTGATTAACATAGATTTGGCAAGCAATCTTTTTTTTTACTTTCCTGTGATAGAAAGGAAGCAAATTTCAGCCCAGTTTCAAGGGAGCCATTCCAAATAGTATGTCCTTTTGAATAAATGGTTTTTAGGTCTCAACTATAAATGGGCAATGGTTCTTAAACTATGTCTAAAAGCCCAAGAAGCTCAGGGTTCATAAAAAGGTATTAGAGTAGGAGTGGGCAGGCAAATTAACTGGGTAGGCTCTCCACTCCTCCTCCAATAATCAGCAAAAGCTCTGATACCATTATATTTGAACAAATATTTGCTAAGCTAAATAAAAATGCAAAAGCCACTACTCATTTGAATGGAGAAGTTAAACACACAAAGAGAACTGCTAAACAGTTATTTTAACTTTAAATAATATCCCTCAACTTCCCACCTTGATGATGTAGTCCCATAGAAACAAACAGAAATGGGCAGAACTTAGGACAAAAATTCCACCATTCAGTTCCCTTGAGTTAAGCACACATTTATTAAATGGAATGCACAAGGCACTATGCCCTATGTGAAGAGAGAGTGTATCAACATCTCCATTCTACAAATGAGGAGACTGAAGTTCTATATTGGTCGAGTGCTTGGTCCAGTTACATGGGTAGTTAATGGCAGAGCTGGTAATAGTAGCCAGGTCCACCTCATTCAAGACTTCCTTTTGACCATCCCAAATGGAGATAAAGAGAAACTACTCCTCTTTGACTTGTTGGAAATTCACATGGTCATGAAATAAGTAGGAGCCAAGCGGAAATTTAAGATCTTCTTCTTTAAATGTAAATATAAACAATTTTTTTAAATGAACATGTTTAAATACTGATATAATTGACTGTAAGAGTTTAGAGCAGGGCTGGGATGGAAGGACCCCCCCATCCACCTTTAATTTTATCTAGCGATAATATGAATAATTATAAAATTAATGTTACAAAATAATATACTGAAATGTCACCTACTTGAAGACTAAGGGAAAAGCAAAAGCTAAAAATCATACTAACCTACTCTGATTTTATTAAATCTACAACATCTCAATGTCTATCTGTTCTAGCTATGCAAACGGGAGAACAGAGAGTACTTTCCAATCTCATTTTAAAAACCATTTTT
This sequence comes from Pteronotus mesoamericanus, assembly GCF_021234165.1. Classification (NCBI taxonomy): domain Eukaryota; kingdom Metazoa; phylum Chordata; class Mammalia; order Chiroptera; family Mormoopidae; genus Pteronotus; species Pteronotus mesoamericanus. The sequence continues at coordinate 8,469,829 of NW_026555325.1, forward strand.
CCAAAAATGAAAAATAGTTTAGCTTTACTGCTTAGGATGATGATGATTAAAGATAAACAATAACTTCTGGAATTCATGTATTTTTAAATCTTACGTAACTGTGACAAAAACCAAACTTCTAATTAGAAATATAAAATGACAGCATTCGAAAACTTAGACGGACTTGCGATATAATCCAGCTCAACGATTTCATTTTACAGATGCAGACACTGAGGTCGTGAAGGTTAAATGACAGGCCTGACCACACACACAGCTAGTTAGTAACAGTTGGAGCTGCGACTCCAACCACCAGCCTGGAGTTCTTTTCACTGTAGCAAGCACTTTAAATTATATCCAGAGAGTATAAGTAATGCTCTCCAAAAATGTGTCAGAGGCTATAGATGGGCACAGACCCAGCCATCACAAACCATGATCATTACCTTAATAAAGGGGAAGTTTAACTCTCTCTGACACAACCAAATTATCCAATCACTTCTGCCTTAGTTTCCTCCTTGAAGTACAGATATTTTTGACATATGCTACGTTGCAAAGAGTAAAAAGCTCAAGTTTTGCCAACATTTGGGGTTGAAAAGTGCAATTAACTTTGGAGGAGATAAGCAATATGGAAAAGACACTGAATTTACCATATCGATTATAACTGATAACTACAATTTAGAGCTTTCTTACTGATTCTACCTTACTCTTCTAAGCAGAAAGAATTCTAGATGAAACTTTTGAAAAATAATAAAATTTACATGGAGCTAAGTCACCAGTCAAAGATGTATATCATGGAAGTGTGAGCACATGTGCATATTGGGAGGAATATAGAAGGAATAAGAACAACAGAATTTTTAAAAGGATGCTACTTAGGTAACCTAAAAGTTAGAACATCTATTCTTATGTTAAAAGTGCAACTCCATATGATTATATTAAAAATATTCTTCCACCTCCAACCAATTCTACCTTAATCAAGCGTGGAATATGAGCATTGAAATGCCAAAATTTAGCATTTTTTGTGAAGGACTCAAATACTGGCTTCTTGCATGTGTTTTGATTTTGCAAGGCACTCCCACAAGTTTTATTTAATGATTCGTTTTTCAAGAAGGATGTTAGTAGGGAAGAGAGTAAAACACAAAGGAAACTGGAGGTCACTAGAGCCCTCATGAAGAAGTAGTGGAGGGACCATATAAACTATTTAATGCCCCCAACTTCACAGAACCGTGACTAAGACAGAAAAGTGCTGCTTTCACCTCTCATTTGATTCACTCACATTTAATTCTGCTGCCAAAACTGTTGATGTGTTTTATGTTTTTGCAATCAGCTAACAGTGGCATTTTAGATCCCAACCCCAGACAGTACTGCTTTCAGCAAGAGCCCTTCATTTTGACAAACACAGTTCACGTTTCCAAGCGCAGCACCAGTTCCAGGCAGAATGGAGCTCTAACAGTCATGGTGGCCCTGAATGCACTACACAGCACTTCTTCTGCAGAAATGATCGGGAACTGTTCTGCCAAATGACTGCAGTGTTCAAAGCAGTGTGCTATGTGCGCTTCAGCAGGGCACACTCAAACAGCTGCACTGGAAGATGTGGCCCTGGGCTTCGCCTTCTTGAGCTGGGAAGTGGGCTTGCTTGAGAAGCACCATCTCACACTGGAGACATTTTTAAACGGGCCATTTAGAAGTCAGCTTCTATGAGCAAAGGGGGCAAGCAAACGCTGCATATCTGATCACTCAAGACACACAGATTCATAAAGAGAAGGCCACAGGGCAGTTAGAAAATAATCCCCCCAGGCTACTAATATGATTTTTCACCCAGTGTCTAGTCTCGCTCCATGGACCAGCAACCGGTTTCCAGTTTGTTCACTTCATAGGCCAAACAATCACAATGCAGTTTTTTCATATGACTTTGGGTACCAGGGCATGTACGGGTATCTTTTGACACTGATTTCTGGAAAAAGTAAGGGAAAGACAAGATTTATAAAATTGACAACAAATCTTAATTCTCCCTTGACTTTATATGATAAACAACACTGTCGTAACTACTGTTTAACAGTGTATATGAAGACAGAAAGCTTGTTTCCTCTCAAATAACAAAACCAGGTAACTGATTCAAAGATTAAGAAACCTAAATTCTTATAAAAATTATCTTTCTTCACAACTTGAGAATGTTATGTTACCTCAATAAAAGGACTCCAAGCTACTCAGAGTTGGTGGTTTGTAATGCAAGATGGAAATAAGTGGGCAGCTTGCATGATACAAATGGCTCTCAAGGTAGCTTTCAATGGAAATGACAAAGGTCAAAACTGTCCCTGTCCCAGTACCTGAAATTTCAATTCAACTCGAAAAGGAAGGCCCAAATTAAACTTACAAATAAGTCCAACAAGTTTAATCTCCGGTGAAATTTAAAAAGACATACAAGTCCTGAGGGCAAATAAATACCACCTATCATCGTTACTCGCAATAGTCCAGATTTCCACATCTCAATATCAACTCTTTTTGTCCTATGCACCCAGATACTGATCTATAAATGTTTTCACCTAAACATTGTTTGCATATACTCATTCATAGTCTAGTATGATAGAATTATGGCATTTATTTTAAATATTCTGATTATAAGTCAACAGCAATTACTTTTTCAGAAATTAATTAATATATGTATGTGTATATTTACACACACGTGTATGGACATATCTCAGATGCAAAGGCAAAGACAACAACTGTTTTCTTACTATTTGTGTCTGACTGTTGTATTTTAAAGTATTTATAAAGGAAATATAATCTAAAATATTATTTGATTTTTACAACTACAGTAAGGAATTTTTATAATAATTTCTTCACCAATATTTATCTGAATGGGGAAAAAACATTTTTTCTTTGATCATTCATAATAGGCTTTCTTGTTTTATGTATCTGAAGTACAATGACTTAGACAACTGTAGAAAAAATAGAATCTAAAAACAATTTTACGTTAAAGATAATTCATAAAAATGCTTTTTGACAAAATTACTTCCATGTTTATTTTAAGGGATTTTCCAGCACGATTTGGCACTTTGAAATCTTAAAGCTCTGGCTCAATCAGACCCAAAAAAGGAGAGCATGGTATAGCACTCAAAACAGCCTACTTGCATTCATTTATTGTTCAGTTCACAGCCTCTGAATACAACACAATCCTCCAACAGAGTCAGCTTTCATAATTCAGCAGTACAAAGTCTGCAAACACATGTAACCTAGATCCATATTTCCCAGTGACAGCATATGATAGCAGAATGTGAAGTATTAATGCTGGTGTCACTACAGTCCTACACTCTACTGCACTTTAAGAGAAAGCAGCTGCTGAGATGAAATGTGTGCCAACTGTCTGAAGACAGAAACATAAGAAACATTCCTTCTGTTACAAAGGGAGAGACACACACAAACAGACTTGCTTTTAGGCCCAACAGGCACAAAGTTTCTTACTTTTGCCTTTTAAATGTCTCAAAAACACTCACCAATTCTGCATAAGCAGAACAATATGCATTTAAGAAAGTCCTGACTTCCTTCTCATGAAAATAACCCTAAGAAGAGGTTATAATTACGCATCTACAAGTTAAAGGGGGGAAAAATTGCTTTTTACAATACCCACTATATATCCAATGAATTTACAGTCCTACATAAATATAATTGCTATCTATGTAATAGATAACACTGATCAGCTGTTCGCTTTTCATACTAACAACATGTGGTCCTCAGGCCTCCCATCAAATACTTCCTTTGGCATCTTCATAAAATTCTCTTGAAATAATTGTTTTAAAAATCTTTGTTCTGACACGTTCACATAGAAACGAAGGTATCTCTTTCTAAACTAGGAACAAAGTAGGTCTGTCGCTTTCAATAAACCTTCCACAAGGGGTCAAGTCTAGAAATCTGAAATTAGCCATTTTTCTTTTCTCTCGATACAAAGATTGGCAATCTGCTGAAGAACACTGGTGTCCTGATTTGTACAGGATACATTCTTGATGTAACAGTGCAAAATGAACCAATGTACTGTACTGCTATCTTTTAAACACAGCTCTACAGTAACAATAAGTGTGTGACACAATCTGAACTGCTTGGTTATAATTCACTTAAAAACTAGTACAATCTCATTGACCCCCTTATCAAACAATTTATTGTGCATTTGCAGACTGGACAATGAAATAGAGGAGGTAAAGTATTAACGGTGACACTATTTGGCAAGCTTATAGTGCAGTTCATTCAAAAGGCAATTTTAAAATTGAATGAAGAGGTTTGACTAGGCAATAAAAACAGCGGCAATGCCAGTGAACAGTACTTAGGAGCAAAGCCTCTAATTATCCTATTTATAAATCAACAGCAATTTTACTGATGACTTCTTCTCAAAGTTGATTAAAATAACATCCAAAAAATTTTAAACTGGATCATATGCATTGCATGAAACTATTATTGATTGTTTGAAAATGATAAAAACTTGAGCACAAGAATGAGACAGCACTTCTGAAGGGAAACATTCATACAATGCTCTGCAACATAATTATAGCACTGCCCTTGGGGAAGGGGATTTTATTTTATAATGAGAATGTTTACACTGTTATAGGGTTCAATCTATCTGGGAGGGAAGGTTAAACTTCTTTCCATTAAAGACAGCCTTATAATGAAAAGCTCTGAAAGGAGAATGGAGTCTAATATAGTAGATGTAATGGCCTATTAAATGATTCACACACAAAAAATGAATCAAATTCATTGTATCTTACTGCTGTTTTATGACAAAATTGTTGAAAAATAAAACTATTGTCAAGATAATTGCATATTACATAGGCTGCATTACTGTAAGCAGTACTCTTATTGGATGACCTAGACTCTAATTTTTAGGTACATTAACAGGACATTACATTTTAAATACTTTACATTATTGGAATGTTTTAAAAGAATCCCACTTTCACTCTGTTGGCAAAAATCAATTTAGACTTAAAGTCATGCTGCAATTGTGCATCATTCTTTTTCAATTAAAATTTTCCATACATCCTTTATGATGTCATTCTTACATTCCTGCAACAGATGCTTGTTTATATGCCAATTTACTAAACTGCTGCCGTACTGGTATTACACTATTGTAGATATAACCTCTCTGTCTAGTTTATATTCCCAGATCTCCTCTCAATAAATGTGTATTTTCAAAATAATTTGCCTCTTTAACAATAATCTCTAATTACCAAACAATCCCCTCTATTGAAAACAACAAAAACAAAATGTCCTATATTTTTAGAGTGGATGATTAAATAAATACACATTTCTGGAAAGAATGAGAGTCTTAAAATTTTAAGAAAGGGGTATTTCCATGATTGAGTTCAAACATGGTTTTAAAATGTATTTTAGAAGGTATGATTCCAAAACCAGGTTATTAGTTATGTCCTCTGAGAACCTAGCAAGAAATCTCTCAGACCAGCTAAACACCATAGCTGCTTATTAACTCATGCCTGAGCTCTCTATAACAACATAACCATTTTTAAAGCAATACTATAACAATGTTAATCAAACTATATGTATAATCTATCAACACTATTATGTCTGCAACATTTTGTAATAGAACAATCAAAGCCTCCTTACAGATTAAAATTTAATTAACTGAACTTAAAAAAATCCACCCATTTGAAACACACACACACACACACACACACACACACACACACAATATCTGTCCAGAAAAAGGCCAGCCATTGTTAATACAACAAGAATGCTTTGCATGGCATCGATGTAACCTGGCAGCCAAGCAGAGTGGACTAGAATGTGCAGGCGTGAACAATGACGGCTTCACTGTACTTGTCAGTGGGGGCAGTGGATGCCCTTGAGTGAGCATGTGTACTGTATGACCATCTCATTTAAATGCCTGAGCAAGCAGAGCAATGAATATGCATCAAATTTCTGTGCATTCCTCCGCAGAAACTATTGGCATGATTCAGAAGGCCATGGCTATGGGCAACTGGTGATTGGCACCTTTATCAATATGCCCACTCATGCATCACATCTGCAGAGTTTTTTGGTGAAACATTAAATCACCCAGGTGACTCGGACCCCCTATTTCTCACATTTGGCGCCCTGTGACTTCTGGCTTTTCCCAAAACTAAAATCACCTTTTAAAGGGAAGAGATTTCAGGCAGCCGAAGAGATTCAGGAAAATACAAAGGGGCAATTGATAGCGATTAGGAGAACTGTGTGAGGTCCCACAGTGCCCACTTTGAAGGGGACTGAGGTGTCTTTGCCCTACGTACAATGTTTCTTGTATCTTGTATCTTCTTCAATAAATGTCTCTAATTTTCAAATTTCATGGCTGGATGCCTTCTAGACAGACCTTGTACACATACTGATTTCAGATTTCTGGGTGAACACAGACTGAAAACTACATTTGCTTATCATCAGTACTTATTTTGAGTTTAGCAAAGCTGTGATTCTATAAAGCAGTGGTCCCCAACCTTTTTGGCACCAGGGACCAGTTTCTTGGAAGACAATTTTTCCACAGATGGCAGGGGGTGGGGGAAGCAGAGGGGATACAAGAGGTGGAGCTCAGGCAGTAATGCAAAGCTTTGCTGCCTGGCCCACTGCTCACCTCCTACTGTGCGGCCCGGTTCCTAACAAGCTACGGACCAGTACTGGACCCTGCTGTAAAGAAAGATCTTCATTTTAAAAACATTTGTCTCTGATACATATGTGTGAAATTCTGGCAGTGAAACTTTCAGAAGGCTCTTGAAGGAAAATTGTAATGTTGGATAAAACACTAAGAAGTATCACCTCTTTTACAAAAATAATTTTCTCTTAAAACTGAAAAACTATGTCCCACATAAAACACATTTCTTCTAATTTTACAATCTCATATTTACCAGGGAATTGCCTATCATTAGTAAATTTCCCACACTCAAGTTACTTAAGTTATGAAGTATTTTGCTTTAAAGGAAAAATACTTTTATTGCAAAACCTTTAACTGATTACTACTGCCATTTAGGTAGAACACTCAGTTAGCCTCTTTCTCTGATCTAAGTCAGGCTTCCTAAAATCTGCAGGGGGAAATATTTGTGCATTTCATTTCTTCCCATTTCTTCTCTCCCTCAGAATGGCTTTGGAGAGAAAATTGCTGAGCTTTCTAGAGAGGGTATCTTGAGGCTGAAAATAAGGTAAGAAAGACAAAACCAAGGCAAATAAATAACTGTAATTGGGTTTTCCTTTATTTTTTCCTTTAATATGTTACTATCAAAGAACAAAATCCAGGAATAAACGTGAGAAAACACAAGTTTTCCCAACATACAGTGCTGTTGAAATTGTCTACTTTGGATTTTTGTCGAAAAGGAAAAGTTACTTGACTTGGCAGGACATCAAATAGGCCCAGAGAGGTTCTGAAAAGGGCAGTGGGCCACCTCACTACAGCGGCAGTGGCTATTACAATAGCAAGGAAACAGAGCAGCACTGGAGAAAATGTTCAGAGGGAAAATACAGAATAGAGTTTGGAGAGCTCCTGCAATAAGGAAGCACTCACTCTACCCCCCAATAAAGCATAAAAGGAAAGAGGAGAAAAAGGGTGCAAAGGGAAAGGGAGAGTGTGGACAGGAGGAGAGGGGACGTAAAGAGAGAGGGAAGCGGGCAGAACAGAGAAAGCTGGGAATCTGTGTTTGCCACTCATAGCCATACCCTTACCAATCAATCTATCTGAAAGCAGCCTGGGCCCCTGTGGCCACACCGTACCTGACTGAGAACTCAGGTGTTCAGAGAAAGCCTGTCACTATCATTTACAGGCATATGGTTAATGTACTTTAAGGGCGATTTGAAGATAGAGTTCTGAACTGCAACAAAAAGCCCCTTCTGCTGCTATTTCTTATAGAAGGTGACTTAACAAAAGGGAAAAAAGGCAAACATATAAAGGGAGTTCAGTGTTGCTGTAGATATAGTTTTAGAATAATAATAAATACGAATATCTATGTACTCTGACCCTAAAGTCTGCTGTTATTCACAGGAAGATGGTAAAAGAAAATCAATACTCACATTGTCATTGGAAAAATCAGTAAATCTTTGCCCTAAAGAATTCCATTAACATATAAAGTACTTGTGTGGGGTATGCTGTTTTGGGAACTATGGATGGGAAGATTCCTAATCATGCTGTGTCCCTCCTCTACTTCGACAGTGTCCTTGATGGCAAGGTGGTAGAAAATAAAATATGGGAAAACAAAGGTTGTACATACCCATACAGTTGAAAAGTATGATGAATGTAGATGTGTGTCGGGGGGAGGGAGATTTGGGTATATGTGTTTGTGTGTGTGTATGTGGATGGATATATATATAGAGAGAGAGAGAGAGAGAGTCATTAGAAGTGGGTTTGAATAACCATCTCATACCACAGATAAAGAAATTAAGGCACAGATAAACTGACTTGCTCACAGTGCCATATAGCAAGTTTTGGCAGAGTTGGGAATCAAGCTGAGTTTTGCTAGCCCCCAGTTATGGGCTCTGTAGACTTTACCACCCCTTTGTAGGCTTTATCTGCAAAACATTTTCATCTGAATCTTACCTGACGTTCATCATCCCTGAGAGGATTTCCTTATTTAAAAGGAATTCACACATACACACAATCACACTCATTCAGGCTGGAGAGAGCTACATTTGCCTTTGGTTTTTATAGTGTCTGTGTACGCATTGTCAGAGAGGGCAGAACTCAATCTCCCTATCTGAAAAGGCCTGTGGCCCTCTTACAAGTAGGCAGTAGGTAGAAAGAAGTGTAGAATATTGCCTAAGGCTTGGATTACAAGCCAAGTGACAAGAATGGTAATACCTATCCCCATATGCCCAAATAAGAAGGTGGTTCAGAGACCTGGACCTGAAATCTTCAGAAATCCACACAGCTTCCACCTGCCTCTCCTGGAATGCTTTCTCTGGTTTCCTGAGCTGCCACGTAAGAAGTACAACTATCTTTAGAAAACAGTGTCACAGAAGCCTTCCGGCCAACAGCCTCACCAGCGTTCAGGCTTTACCATTCCTGCTGAGGGAACAGCCACATGAGGGGAGCCTCTTGGACCCTCCAAACCTGCTCATACAGCAGCTGAGGATCACTGAGTCACCACAGTCAGTGCTACAGGGAGAAAAAGGGTCACAGACAAATCCTACCAAATTACCAACACACAGAATCCCTGAGGTATAATAAAAGAATTGTTTACAGACATTAAGTTTGGGTGAGTTTTTTTAATGCAGTTCCATACAATCAGAACAGGACCTTAATTATCTCAGCTGTAAAGCTGGGGACATATTACCAGAGGATTGTTGTGAGGATTTAAATGAGAGTGTGCACAGTGTCCATAATTGATTCTTCTTCATCTTCTTCATCATCATCATAACAAACACCAAGCAATCTCTTTCCAACATTGGAATTCTTATATTGCACACCCCTATCTCAGAGGGTCATCAGGAGATGTAAGTTCCAATTCTGGCCCGGCCACTGGTGAGTCAAAGAACCTCGTCTCATCCATCATCCTCTCGACCGCCCCACTCAGGAGTCAGGAAAGTAAAATGAATAAAGGAGAATGTGGAAGCATATACCGTGCTCATGGATTAGAAGAATTAATATCATCAAAATGTCCATACTACCCAAAGCAATTTATAGATTCAACGCAATCCCTATTAAGATACCAATGACGTACTTCACAGAAATAGAACAGACATTTCAAAAATTTATATGGAACCATAAACGACCCCGAAAGCTGCAGCAATTTTGAGAAAGAAAAACAAAGTAGGAGGGATCACAATACCAGACATCAAACTGTACTACAAAGCCACTATATTCAAAACAATCTGGTACTGGCACAAGAACAGACCCATAGACCAGTGGAACAGAATAGAAAGCCCAGAAATAAGCCCAGGTCTCTATGGGCATCTAATATTTGACAAAGGGGGCAGAAGCCTAAAATGGAGCAATAACAGCCTCTTCAACAAATGGTGTTGGGAGAGCTGGGCGGCTACATGCAGAAAAAAGAAATTGGATCATCAGCTGACACCACACACAAAAATAAACTCAAGATGGATAAAAGACTTAAATATAAGTCGCAGCACCATAAAAGTCCTAGAGGAGAACATTGGCAGGAAACTCTCAGATATCCCACGCAGCAAGTTTTTCACTGATATGTCTCCTAAAGCAAGGGACATAAAGGAAAGAATAAACAAGTGGGACCTCATCAAAATAAGAAGCTTCTGCACAGCTAAAGAAAACATCAGCAAAATGAAAAGGGAGCCAACCGTATGGGAAAATATATTCGCTAATGATACATCAGATAGAGGTTTGATCTCCAAGATATATAAAGAACTCACTCGACTCCACTCCAAGAAGACAAACGATCCAATCAAAAAATGGGCAATGGACCTGGGCAGATGCTTTTCCAAGGAGGAGATACAGAGGGCCCAGAGGCATTTGAAAGAATGCTCAGCATCACTAGCCATCAGAGAAATGCAGATCAAAACCACCATGAGGTACCACCTCACACCGGTCAGAATGGCCATCATAAACAGATCCACAAACAACAGGTGCTGGCGAGGCTGTGGAGAAAAGGGAACCCTAGTCCACTGTTGGTGGGAATGCAGACTGGTGCAGCCACTGTGGAAAGCAGTGTGGAATTTCCTCAAAAAGCTGAAAATGGAACTGCCTTTTGATCCAGTGATTCCCTGGCTGGGACTATACCCTAGGAATCCCAAAACACCAATTCAAAAGAACCTATGCACCCCAATGTTCTTAGCAGCACAATTCACAATAGCCAAGTGTTGGAAGCAACCTAAATGCCCATCAGTAGATGATTGGATCAAAAATTATGGTACATTTACACAATGGAATACTACGCAGCAGAAAGAAAAAAAGAACTACTAAACTTTGCAACAGCATGGATGGAACTGGAGAGCATCATGCTAAGCGAAATAAGCCAGGGGGCAAAAGACAAATACCATATGATCTCACCTAGAAGTGGAACCTAACCAACAATACAAAGATGCAAGGAAAATAAGACCAGCAACACTGAAAGGAAAAGAAACCAATAGAGACAAGAGGGAGGGGGGGGGCGGGGAAAAGGAAGGGAAGGGGCAAGTCAAGGAACATATAGCAAGGACTCATGGACAAAACCAAAGGGGAAGAGTTGAGGGAGGAAGGAAGGAGGGAGGGGGCAAGGGAAAGTGGTGGGGGGTAGGCAGAGACAAATGTATTTGAAAAAATAAATTAATTAAACAAACAAACAAACAAACAAACAAAAAGAATGTGGTCATTCAAACCTTTTTAAAGCACAAAACAAAACTCCTAGGGTATTTTAAAATTTAACCTAGAAATATAACCTCTAACTTTCTTTAAACACATGGTTTTCTGGTCTAGACTTTTTTTTTCCTTCTGATTAGAATGCATGTGAGTAGAGAATTATCTCTGTACTATAAGACAACTTCTCTATTTCAAGTAAAACAAGAGTGCAAGGGCCAAAACACAGTGGTGGGGACCTGGGTAAATTTTTCTAGCCAAGGGAGCTAACACCGCTCTACGCTAGGCAACTTGTGCCCTGAGTCTTGAGGATCAGTATAGACTGCAGAGAATCCAAATACGTTCACCTCATGGGCAACCAACCAGCAGGCAACTCTAGTTTAGCATCTAGAAGTTCTCTTAGGTGATCTTTCTGTTGCTATACATGTGACCTTAGGCAAACCACCAACCCACTTATTTTTTTTGGTTTCAATTTCCGTTCCTGTAAACTTAAGAGGTAAAAATTAAGTTTCTAAAGTCATTCCAACTGTAAAATCCTAGAATTTCTTTAATTCACGAAGTCTGCCCAAGGGAAAACTGAAGAGATGAATGGATTTGGAAAATATGCATATGCCAAATCTGTACACTTATGCATTGTTTTATATAAAAGAAATAATAGTTTGTTTTTATTATGTATAAAAAAGAAATATGTATTACTTCTGGGGATAGCTACATTGTCTCTCCTTTAAATGAGTCTTAAATATGATCTATAACAATGGAGTTTAAAAAATTTTTGACAGCATTTCATAGTAAAAATACACTCTGTATTGCAACCAGTATATATATGCATATAGGTAGGTGTATGTGAAGTAAACGAAATATTTCACACAGTAATGTTTACTCTTATCATCTAGGGTGCTCTGTGACTTTCAATTTTCTTTCTTTTTACCCTCTACACGCTGGTGCTGATCCCGCAAATGCTGTTCAGACTCCGTAATAACTCAGGACTTACCATGCTTATCTACAAAGAATACCCCTCCTCAGAATTTCCAACCCATCCTCTAGATTTCAATTTTTATTGTACTTCAAACATTAAATGCCTCTCCAAACTAAGTGGTGACTTTGTTCATGGCGTGTCTTTCAGAGATTTTAAACTATGAAATAAGAAATGCAGGTGTATAGTTTCTTCTCTTAGCACCCTATTTTCTGGATGAGAGGTAACACTAGTTTATGTGTGGTAGGCATGCCATTTATAAATAGTATTGCTTTCGTGTTAGTTTTTCTGGTCATTACACCAATGGTAGCAAAACTTCAGTGTGCTTTAAAAATCACTGGAACCATCTGTAAATATGCACATTAACAGGTTCCAATCCAAGAGATTCTGACTCAGTGGGTCTCTGGTAGCCTCTAGGAAAATACATTTTTAACCACTCCCTTTGTTTTTTTGATCTTTGTGGTTATTTGAGCTTCTGCTCTTAATAAAGATAGGTCTAAAACAGGGGTCTGCAAGCTTTTTCTTTAAAGAATCTGATTATATACATTTCTTAGGCTCGCAGTTCACAGGATGCACGTTGTTAACGACTCAACATTGCCATAGCGGTAAGAAAGCACCACAGACGATACAGAAATTCATGGGTGTGGCTGCGTTTCAACTAAATCCCATTTAGAAAAACGGATGGCCAGCTCCTGGCCATAGTTTGCTAAAACCCTGGTCTAAAATATGCACTAAAATTTGGCTTTCTTACATAAAGCATTATAATCAAGTTCATTGGTCCTGGATGCCTGGTTAAGCTGTTTGACAGACTAAAATCACAACCAGGCCCTTTGGAAAAGTGTGCTTTAATCGATTAGTGATGTCGAAGTGGCAGGAGTTCCAAGTGGCAGACTGGTAGAGGTGAACTTTTGTTTTGATCCTCAGGGCTTATTATAGAGAGTAAGAAATGAAGAAGCAGTGTTTCTCTTTAGCATCTAAAAGTGAAGTAGCTTATACCCTTCAATGAGCTATGGAATTCCACCATACATGTACTGCCAGAGGGAACATCAAGAATCTAGGCTGTGAGAACAATCCTAGCAGCCATTCCATTCCATATTCCTTTATACCTAAGAGATAGAGGACTTGAATTGACTATTGCTCCAAGAGGCCTGAGCTTCCAGGTGCCTTTTATGCAGTGAGGCATGAGTAGGAGTCTAGCATGCAAAGGTACACTCATATATTTTGTATGACAACAATTCTACACTCAAGCCAGCTACATTATCAGGTGCTCAAAGAAAAAAAACCACAAAACCAAAAACTTCAACACTGAAAGAAAACAACTAGTCTGGTGAGGATATTGTATATAAGCAGTCTGCATGGTGGCGCCTCCCTATAGGATTTTTCAAAAGTACCTTAAAAAACATGAGATTTCCAACTCAAAATATATTTTATAAACTCTAAGCATCATACATGTTTATGAAGGTTGAGCTCCATATCTCTGCATATGTTGGCTAAAAGTTCCTCAACAGGTATACCAATTTATTGGTTGCCCTGTTGCTAAGCATATCTATGGCAGAGATGGAATTAAGGAGCCCCTTGCTCTCTTTGCTTCCCCTTCCACAGGTTAACATTGTGCTCTTCGCATTTTGAGAAGAGGGACAGCCCAGGAGTAAGAATGACAGGGTGGGCGGGGATGAACATGGAACTAGAGTTAGTTGAGAGTATACTATGTAGCAGTAATTTAATGTTATTTTACCTAAACTCTCACAACATGAGATGGTAAGTATTGTCATTCCCATTTTACAGGTAAGGATCCTAATTCAGTGAAGCTGAGTAAGTTGCCTGAAGTTACACTGCATAGAAGTTTCATACGTTATATTTGAATTAAGAACCTGCTGATTACAAAGGCCCTGTTCTATCATTCCATACTAACTTCCAATGAATACTCAAAGATACCAATTATAATGATGCTTTTTTTTTTTCAGTAAAAGAGAAACCAGGTTAAAATGGGATTTGGAATTTATCCATAGACTTTCTTTACTGAAATAGTTTGCTGTTCCAATGATCAAATATATCAAGGAAGACTGAATTCAAACACTCTAGGAATAGTCTCATTCAAATGGCAGAGTGAAAGAATGAATCTTTGGTGCATCCTGGTTTGTTCCTTTTTTCCTTTCTAATGTACTTTTACCCTTCCAGACTTGCTAAGTTCACAGGCTGATTCCTAGAACTTCCCACGTCTGTGCTCTACAGGTAATGCCAGGCCATTTTCATTTTTATTGTTCTAATAAATGCTACCCTATCATTTAGGCCTTTAAGTGGCAAGAGTAACCTTCTAACATAACATAAAAGCTAGCTCTTCAATGATATCAAAAAAATTGATAAAACGCTAGACATATTAAATAGGAAAAAGGAAAGCCACATTACCAATATTAGGAATAAAAGAGGTGGTATTACATCAAATTCGATACAAAGTAAAAGGACAGTAAAGAAACACTATGAACAATCTTACATCACTACATTTACAAATGACATGAAATGGAAAAACACATGCATTTCTACCACAAGATACTCAAGCAATACTCGAATGTTTAACAGTGAATATTTAATAAATACTAGCTTACTCGAGTAACCTAATATCTATGGCAGAAACTGAGTTTGTAGTTAAAAACCTTCCCACAAAGAAAAAACTAGGCCCAGGTGACTTAACCAGTGATTCTACTAAACATTTAATGAAGAAATGATACCAATTCTAAGCAAATTCTTCTAGGAAAGTGAAGAGGAAGGACTAATTCCCAAATCATTCAACAAGGTCTGCATTACTCTGATACCAACACTAGATAAACACAGTAACCAAAAAAGAAAACTATAGGCCAACAGATACAAAAGTTCCTTAAGTTTCAGCAAATTGATTCTAACAATATGCAAGAATATTACAGTATGACCAAGTGTGATTTATCTCATGAATGAAAGTTTGGTTAATATTCAAAAGCAATCAATGTATTGTAATTCATATCAAGTAGACTAAACAATGTAAGATTGTCTCAACAGATGCAGAAAAATAATTTTATAAAATTCTATCTCTACTATTGATGACACTCATCCCATACAAGGAATAAAAGGGAGAGTCCTCAATCTGATAAGGAGTGTGCACGAAAAATCTAAGGCTAACATTTTGCTTATTGGTGAGAGACCAAATTTTTTTTTGTAGAATCAGGAAAAGGCAGAACAATTTCACTCTCACCACTTCTATTAGACATCATACTTAAGGCTCTGCCTCCATGCAGTAAGAAACTAAAAATAAATAAAAAGCACTAATATTGAAATGGGAAAAGTAAAGACATCTTTATTTACAGATGACATGGTAGTCTACATAAAAATATGATAAAAGGTATAAAGAAGATACTCAAAAAAATGTGAGGTTAGCAAAACTGCAGGATATAAAAACAAGTGACAAAACTCAGTTGTGTCTTTCTGTCCTAGCAATGAACAATCAAAAACATAAAAGTATAAAAAAACTTCCTGCAGCAGGAAAAAATATGAAGTATTTAGAGGCTACATTGGACAGAGATATGTAAGACCTATACTTAAAGGCTATAACACATAGCTGAGGAAAGTTGAGGGAAATCTAAATAAATGGAACAAAATACCAAATATTGTCAATATGTTGTCTCTTCAAATTGATCTGTCCCATTCATCAATTTCCCAGTGGAAATTGACAACCTTATTCTAAAATGTACATATATTGTAAATGCAAAGAAATCAGAATAGAAAAAAACAAAACAAAAAACTGAACAAGAAGAAAAAGGTTGGGGGACTTTATTATCTGACTTCAAGACTTGTTGTAAATAGAACTATCATGAGTGTCATCATCATGGCTTGTCATAATCATGGCATCAAGATAGAGAGATCAACAGAACAGAATAGAAAGTCAAGAAATAGACCCACCGTGGCCCTGACCAGTGTGGCTCAGTTGTTTGGGCATCATCCCTCAAAGTGAAAGGTCACTGGTTTGATTTCCAGTTGGGGCATATGCCTGGGCTGTGGGTTCAGTACACTGCTTAGGGAGAGTGTGAGAGGCAGCACATCAAAGTTTCTCTTTCACATTGATGTTTCTCTCCCTCTCTTTCTCTTTCCCTTCCCCTTTCTCATACATACAGACATACATACATACATACATACAATCTTTAAAAGAAAAAAAGTAATAGATCCATATGTATATGGTCAGTGGATTTTCAACAAAGTTCTGAAGGTAATTCAACACAGAAAGCAATTTTTTTTTGTTTTGTTTTAAATGGTATCGGTACAATTAGATACCCAAATGCAAAAAAAAAAAAAAAAAAAAATTAACTCAAAATGGATCATAACCTTAAATTATAAACCTAAAATTATAAAACATCTAGAGAAAAACCTAGGAGGAAAAATTTGTGCCCTTGGGTTAGATAAAGATTATTGAAATACAATACCAAAACACATGATGTATTAAAAAAATGAATAAATTGGACGTCATCAAAATTAAGAACATCTGCTCTTCGAAAGTCACTATTAAAGACAAAGCACCAACTAGGAAAAAATATTGTACACTTGTCTAAAAAAAAATATTGTGTTGGTGGGGATATGGAAAAACTGAAACTTTCATGTACTGCAGGTGGAAATGTTAAATGATACAACTGCTTTGGACAACATTGGTATTTATTTAAAAAACTTAAAACACATAACCACATGACCCACCTATTTTGCACCTAGGTACTTATCCTTAGTGAATAAAGCATATATGTACACAATGACTTGCACATAAATGTTCAGAGTAGCTTAATCTGCAATATCCAAAAACTAAAGATGACCCAAATGTCTTACCAGCAAGTGGACAGGTAAATTGTGGTAGATCCATACAATGGCATAATAATCATCAGTAAAAACAAATGAGGCTACTGAAACCACCAGAGTGGATCTGCAATAATTATGCTGAGTAAAAAGAAGCCAGATGGAAAAGAGTTCTTATTGAATGCTTCCATTTTTATAAAACTACAGAAAATTCAAACTAATCTGAAGTGACAGAAAACATATCAGCGGAGCCTGAGAACGGGGGTGAGAGTAGGGTGGTGAGACATCACAAGAAGATACGGTGAGGAACATGAAACTTCTGAGGTGATTGATACATTCACTATCTTGTCTGTGGTGATAGTTTCACAGGTATATACATGTGCCAAAACTTGGACACATTATGTGTCGTTTATTGTGTATCAATTTATTTCATCAAACCTATTTTTAAAAACAATCTAGAAAAAGAATGAGGGTTTGCATCTTTGCGAACAAGAGTTTTCAGTCATTCTGAACTTCTGGAAAAACACAAAGCAGAGTAAACTTATTTTTCAGGCAATTCACTACATACTGGGAAGGAAAATAGTCTAAGTAATCTTGAGACAGTAATCCCTTACTAAACCCCACCCTTGGCAGAGGATCCTAATTTCAGCCATTTATAAATTATCCAAATTCTTATCAGGGGCATGTTATATATCATACACTTTTACTGTACTTAAAAGAAACTTTTTCAATAAAAGACAAGTTGATACACTTCAAAAGGTAACACTGAATATCAGGAGGAAAACCAAGAATAACCAATATAGAAACCACATTCTAGTAAAACAATTGGGCTTAAAGTGATAATTATTTGAAACAGCAATGCAAAAATATCAAGTTATCATGAGGTGGAAAAATATTAGGCTGGCCATCAATTTTTCGGCAACAATATTCACTTGTAGATAACATGAAGAGATGATGAGAAAACATGTTGATTATAACTGACTTAAGGCACTGAGATCCCTTGTTTTTCAAGGACGATTTTTATAGAAGAAATTATTTCAAAAAGAGTTCTTGGTGTGTGAAACAACTTTTTAAAAAAATTCATAGATAAAGGAATAATGCAGACTCAGGGACAAGAAAGGAAACTCCCTGGCTAAAGCCAAGATGCCTGCAAATACATTTCATCTGAGTAACATACCCAATGGGACATAAAGGAGGTACACATTTTTTAAGACTAATGAACTTTTTAAAAAAAAATAACAAAGGTATATATCCCATGAGGGTTTGACATTTGCAAACCAATCACCTTGGGAGGTGGTGTTCTTACTGTTTTTGGAATGGATTTCGTGATGAAGTTAAACACTACCAAATAAATGAGAGGGAGGGAGGAAGGAAAGGAGGGAGGGAGGGAGAGAGGGAGGGAGGGAGGGAGAGAGGGAGGGAGGGAGGGAGAGAGGGAGGGAGGGAGGGAGGGAGGGAGGGAGGAAAGAAGGAAGGAAGGAAGGAAAGCCAAGCAAACAGTTATCTTATAAATGTACAGTCTATTGTCCAGGATTGAAAACTTTTGATACATGAGATGGGGCTCCAAATTGTCCATGAGATCAGACTGAGATCATTGATAGAGAAAGTCAATGAAGAGCTAAAAGGAAAAGGACAATTACGCAGGTGTTACATATGTATGTATATTCAACTATCAGTCACACCAGTAGCATCGCTTTATGTCTGGTGCCCCACAAAGTACGTGGTACCTATCCTATAGTCTACACATCTTTAGAATGGTGCACATACTCACATTAATATGAAGGCTATTACTTTGGAATGCAATGTAAATTATTTTATTTGGGAAGGTATGACCGATTTAAACCAGTTTCAAAGAATGTTTCCCAGTTTAAAGTATGTTTCAAGTGCACAGCCAAAATCTCTGAAAATATCCTAAAATGTTAATAAGAAATGGCAATGATGCAGGTTGTAATTCATATCTCAATGAGATAAGAATATGGTAAATATACAACAATAACTTGAACAATTAGGCAATAATTGTCCATAAAATGTTAATTAAGATATACATCTGTTTTTTATGACACATTAAAATATTATTAAAAGAAGTGAAGAGTTTTGCAAATAAGGAATTTCTTTTGACAATTAACTCATGAGCAAACATTACAAATTCAGAGTTAACTAATTTGGAATTTGGGATAAGGTAGCCTGAGAATACATTGAAATGCATCTTTTCACTATGTTAAAATGGGAAAAAGCTATGCAAACATATTTGTCATCCACTCATGCACCAAACTGTTCCAAAAAATATTGTATCTAAACAATGAACAGCAAATAGAATGTCAATGAATAGTTCACAATTTTAAAAACTAATTTTGCCCTTGGAGAGGTGAACAGGGTACATCTGACAGAACAAGACTGACAGCCTCATTCTCATAATCTGGTGGCAATTTCTGGTCCTTGCGAGCAGCATCACATCTTACTTTGTAAATCTAGTACTCAACACAGCATAGCACACAGTAGTCATCCAATGACTTTGTGAATTTGACTTGTCAGCACTGTCTTCCATTCTCCCTGACACGGCTACCCTCATTACTCCCCGAAGTCACCCTCCTCTTTTCAGCTCTCAGCCTTCACTTCACATGCTCTCGGTTCCTCCCCATTCTTCTCCCCCTAGCCCTCTCCTCTCCCACTCAGGGTCAATTACTCTCAGCTTCTGTATTTCTAAAGACATTTGTTGGCACCTCTGCATTTGTACTCTTTAGAATCGAACATTTATAGATCCATTAGATTAGAACCTCTTAAAAAGATATGCATTTAGTAGTGCATTTTCCTGCTACTATTATGAACATTCCTGGTACATAGTTAAGATGCAGTAAATATGTAATGAATTGTATGATTGAATTCAACCCTCACACATACACACAGAGTGCAGTAAGTATAAGTGACTGTAATGTAGGAGGTTGATCAAAATAATAACAAACAACTATGTTTATTGAGTACCTACTGTTTGCCAGGCAATCTGTTAGAGGCATCTTATACATTGCCTTAATCCTTTTAATAACCCCTTTCTCTGGAACGACAAAGGCAAGATTCAGAAAAGTTAAGCACATTAATCAGAGGGAAAATGCTAGTACTTTGCTGAGCACAGATTCAGATCCAGGTATTCCTAGTTATAGTGACTCTAAATCTCTTCCTCGTATAATTCCTTTCTTTTAATTCCTTTCTCTCCCACTCCCATTGATATAGCTATTATTATCATAAAATCTGTTATTCAGTTTATGTTTTTCTAATTTAATCTGTTTTCAAGATTCTTGGCTACTTATAATGCATTTTTAATATTAAGGATAGCCAATGATTTCGCCTACTCTAATATTATTTTTTTTTAAAAAATCAACTTCTAAGCAAACAACATCACTGTTGCAGTTAGATTGAGTTGAAGATGAGGTAGGTGTACACAGAATAAAATGTTATCATCCCTTGAAGCAGTCTGAAATACTTAAAAATCCTATACAAACAAAATCAGAACCTCAAAAGCCCAATGTATACAAAAACAGGATATCCTTCAAAACGAACTCTTCCAGCCCTTTCTATGTGACAATCTCCAGTATTATAGATGCCTATGAAATTTCCTGCTCTGGATAGCTATTCCTTTGCTTTAAATAAGAGGCCTTTAAAACAAGGAAGTCATATCTAATAGATTATAATATTTCTACCTTTAAAATCTGAATTTCTTACGAGTAACATAAGCCACAAACGAAAGTACTTGTACCAAGTACACTGAATCTCTCTTCTTCTACTAGCATATCAGTCTGCAATCATATCTAGATCAATAGTGAAGATATCCACTTAAAAGAGAGCCATGCTTTCTTTTGTCAGAAATTCATTACTTTTTATTAGGGTCATTGCTTGAAAACTTCAAAACACCATATGGACCTAATTGTGGTTTATTTTGGCAAAAAGGAAGACACTGTAGAACAATTGAGGCATTACATTCTACAATTCCATTACTTTCATCCCTCTCAGTTTTATTACTGTGTCATTAAAGGCAACTTGAGTGAGCGAAGAATTATAGTGTCATGTGTACAGGCTAGTAGATTAATAACAAAACACACTCAAGTTTAAAGGTATCTAACAGCTGTTTTCATTATTTTGTGTAAATACGCTTGAAGCATATCTATCTGATTAGTGGATAGAGTGCTCTTCTCTGTCACATGCCATGGGAACTGCTATGTGCAAGTAATCAAAGTGCTCAGAAAATGAGTTTACATTGTTCACTGCTGAAATACACAAATGTCAGAAAGTGACTGTGCATCAAAGCTTAGTCAAATCATCTGCTGCAAACAAACAGATTCCAACACACATTCGGCTAAAAACATTCCGCTGCAGCACGCTGACTGAGTTGGATGTATTGCTGGCCAAAATGAATTGGTGTGCAGAGAATAAGATGGTTTTTTTAGAGAGCAAGAGATGCCTTCAAAAACTAAAGTGTTCCTACAGATTCATATGGGTAATTAACTACATGCTTTCCAAGAGAGTCAACATCTAAAGTTGTATCATTTTTATCCAAAGAATATTCATTAGGTTTTATATGCTTTTAAATGTGAACGGATAAGGAAACATGTCATATATTCTTATTTTATAGCTCATGTACACATAAAATCCTTATGTAACTTAAGATTCCTAATGCAGCGATCCCTAATTCCAAGCTCAGACAAGCCATTTTTCCTTTATTCTCTTTCATGCTGCTATGTTCTATCTGCTAATACATTAACTTTGAATTCCAATACCCAATTGCTAGCTACTTAAACATTTCAAAAATATTTATCCTCACCTATCAGCCCTTGTCCTGCTACATATTCACTTCACTTGACCTCTGGTCGTCTTTAACCGTAAAAACACTTGACTCCCATTCCATTACAGAGTTGACAGGTTCAACTACTGTGCTGCCTGCCCACTCAGTGGCGTTTTCCACTTCATCACCATCTCTCTGCTTAACTGTCTCTGTGGTTTCACGTCCCCTGTGTCTGCCTAATTCTGATGCTCCAACCCAGACATTTGTTTTTAAATCTATTCAAAATTATTCCTTTCCCCGTTTTTTGGTGGGGGTAGGGCACCATCCTGATGTCATATCCACGTACAACTCCTGCAATAATATGAGTGCCGAAGATTCTCAATGGTGATGAGTGCAACTTCCTTCTTTTCCCAAAGCCTGGTTTTAAAAATGCCCCACCCCCACTTAAGCCCTCTGTCAGGAACCCCTGATTTTGACGAATCTGGCTTCCTCAGAAATGCCTTTAAACCACTTTATGATTGCCCTTCCAGTCACAGAAACACTTGTTTCAAATTTGTCTGTCTGCCTCTTCCAAGTTTCTCATCTTTTCCTTCAATTTCATCCACTTGGTCTTTGGGGATGTTTACACTGAAGCTCATATTTCAAGACTCATCTAGTTTTCTCTCAAGCATCTCTAAGTCCTCTGTGCTGTTTGAAGGCTTGCCTTGTCATCTGTATACTCTGTCTGTCTGCACCTCAGTTTCCTTCCGCCCCTCTGATGAGAGGCTGGAGCGGTCCTGAGAGCGAGGCCCTAGTAGCACTAACGCAAGCCAGACCTGGCTGCGGAGGTGTTATGTAAGCTTCTCCACGCTGAATTGACAATGAGTTTCTACACTGACCTTCAAGTTCCAAGTTTATTCTGAGGTGTTCTGTAAGTAAGGATCACAACCAAAAATGTCAAGATTTTCAGTTAAGGGTAAAAACTAGCTTTTCAAAAGGTTAGACAGTAATTATATAACCCACACCCAATATTTTCATGTCACCTTTCGAAGTGGTAAACCTCATTTGCTGATGTGTTGACACAGCTCAACAATGCAAATAAAACCTTCCTAGGGACACTGATTCCGTCCAAATTGAATCTAGCTATATTTTCTCCAATTATTATAAAGGGTTCCTTTAAAATTAAGGAGTCAAAACGCAACATTGATTTTTTTTGTTCTATTAATTTATTCCATAAAGTAAATAGCACTTAAGCTAAACAAGACAGCTAGATGGTGAGTGCAAATTACAGCCCATTTCTTTCAGGGGGGAAAAAAAAAGATACAAGCTGAGTGCTAACCCAATCTTACCGATCCTTCTATAGCTGCCACGCAGATTTCCCTTCCCAACTCTTTGAGCATTGTCTGCCCACTAATAATATTTATTAGAAATCAACAGTAAAGAAATGGGCTGATGCTATAAGCTGTTAAATGGCATTAAAGATAGAGTCCCTATGTTTGAGAACCTTATAATGAAATTACAGGAAATACATAAATCAATTGACAGTAGATATGCATATACATGACATACATACACAAAATTATGTCTCCATATACTGTAATACTTAATTGAAAAGTTTCCCCTATTAGTCCGTCTGGGTCAGCATCATAGTAAGCGATTGAAATGTGGAGTAAATTAAAGGCAGCATCTTACCACAATGTATTGTGTAAAATAAATGACCTAGTTGTCTAATACAAGGGACATTCCACAGAAAAGACTTCTGAAGAAGGAAAATTCTAAGTAGTGTTTTTAAGAGAAGGTAAGGTAGTAAAATAGGAAGCAGAAGAAAAATATGACGCTAGACCCAAGCAGGCAGAAAGCAGAAAAGGAGTAGGGATCATAGATGCAAAGGCCTGTACCCCAGAAAGTAAGAGTCATGTACACTCTCTGTCCAGAGTAACACAAGAACTAAGGTATGAGGGAAGGGCAAGGATTCAGCAAGGAAATGTTGGTTCATTCCTTTTCACTACTGATAATGCACTGGACACCTGAGTAAACTTGGCAGGCTCCTCTGTGGGGCTTAAGTATATGTCTCTCCTTCTTTCCACATTACACGCTTCATTAAACCTTCCATATATCCTATACCTTGATCTTCCCTTACCTTTTTCCACATCAAAACTCAGCAAAATGATCTAGCTCCTTATTTCCAGTTGGAAATTTCTCTCCGGCTGGAGCACTTTGCTATGATCACATCTTTTAAGCCCCATCTTATGATTCTTCAATAAAAACACGGGCTCAATTCCCTTCAGGGAAACTGGCACCAGAAACATTTCTGCCTCACAGGATCCATCACTTTCCTGGGAGGAACGTTCTGCTCTCTTAAGAGCTTTGTAAACCAGAACATGGTACATAAATGTAAGGCATGACTCTAGCTGTTGCCATTAATCACCTCACCTTTCAGATTTGCTTATATCTAAAGGAGCCTACATGCTCTTAATATTGCAAGCGTTCAGAGAGCAAGCAGTATGCTAGTTTAACATATTTTATGCAGCACCTGGCACACCACATGCAAAAAGCTTGTTGCTGATGACGTTAATGCTCACTGAAATTAAAGTCTATCTTCTCGTGATCACATAATAACTGGCAATCACCTTGAAATGGGAGTGTATTAAAGCCCTATAAAACACAGCTAGTACTTTTGGCCCAAGTTCTGCTGTCAGTGAAATCAGAGAGCAGCAGCTCACTGCTCCCCTCAGAATACACGTGTTTCAAAGCATTTAACCTTTCCATCATTCTGAAGAATATTCACAGTTACACTAGCGGGATTATTCAAATGGCTCACCAAGTTTTCCTGTTTGTGCATGCCATTCAAATGAGGAAGATTAAATACAGCCTGGTTCACAGGAAGATTCTAGTAACACTAGACTGAGCATAGAAAAATGATTCCTTCTTGATTCTTATAAGCTGTACACATTAAAAAAAATCAGTTATCTTTTATTAGATTAATAATCAAAATTGAATTGGGCCACATTAACCATGAGGGCCCAAATTTTCTTCTTTATACAGGATATTTCCAAAATTCTTCCTTTTCTAAAATGTCCACGTTAGAGATAATATTCAATGTTATCAGGATATTCTGAACTTAAGCTTGAAGCCATTATCCAGTATTAATCTTGCTGATTTCTGTGTGAATACTGTGTTGACTTAATTATATAGGTATGCAATACTAGAATTAATTAGATGTGAACTTAGAAATTAACCTCATCCAACATCTCATCCATTTAGAATCCCTTGGAAAGAACTGACTACAATATTCCCACTGTTGATTCCCACTGCCTCGTTCCCTTTCATTTAGATTCCTTTCTATGAAAGAGTACAAAGAATATTTGCAATAGGGAGCTTAAGAAAATTTTCCAAAGTTTAATAGAGGAGCTATAAAGTCAGGAAAAAATGTTACATCTCCCCCACCTCTAAAATACCATAGGTCCTTTGTCCCTTAGCCACCTCTGATTATTTTTTCAAAACATATCTCACACACACATACACAACATTTAATTAATTTTTAATAATATAGAAGATGTCTCTCTAGAATTGATCTCTCTGTCCTGTGCTTCTCACATTATAATTCTCTACATAAGAATAACACAATACAAATGAATCCACATTTGCATGTTACAATGTTTCAACTCCAAGCTTCAATGATTCTATAATATGGTACAGTTATTTGGCCTGTTCACAGAATTTTTCTTCTCTAGCTTAAGTGTTTCAAGACCCCTCAAGTGTTTTAGTAGTACCTATATATGTCCTTTTTTGAATGTGAGAGTTAACATTTACTCTTTCAAATATCACTTTGTACATTTCAGTGCACTTTTGTGGTCTGTCAAGAGAATTTTGAAATTTCATCCTTATCACCCATCATTCTTTCAGTCATTCCTTGTTCTGTGTCATCTAAAATTCTAGGATCCTTGCTTTGGGTTTTTGTTTCTGGCATTCTGCCAGAGTAAAGAAAAGAGGGAACACTTCTCAGGCACCTACTCTATATGAAGTACCACAGTGAGCAGCTGACCTTAGGGCTTCCCATAATTTAATCCTCACCAAATTCCTACTTATTACCTACTTTATAGATGACGAAATAGATACTAAAACAGCTTAACTGACCTTCTCAAGAATTTGGTAAATGACAGAGCTTGAACTATATATAAAGTTTGTCTGAATCTAAATCTGTATCTTTTCCATAACAACCCAGGTCTTTCTTTAGGGTTAACAGGAATTCTTCTGTTCAGTGAGGAGTGGCTGATGGCAAATTGACCTACCCATCTTAGTTGAAAGGCTATCGTGAGAGGCTCTGTGAAATGCCCTGTTGATGTCATCTAATGTTTTCTATATGATAAATATAGAGTATATATGCTTTTGTATATGCTGAGGCCTTTAGGTATACCAGGTGTTTTATGTTACAAAACAAATTTTATGTGATCCTCCTAACTCTCTGAGGTGGTATGATTTTTTATATTTTATAGTTAAGGTTCACAGAGCTCAGTGACTATTCTAAGGTCAAAGAGCTGGTCCCACCCCATCTATTAACCTAGCAGCCCTGTTCCAACAGACAGTGAAGCCAGTATGGCACGGCACATGCCCTGTCTGACATTCTGGCTTCAGGCGAGAAGTACGCATTCATTTTAAAGATTACGTTCTGAAATGTGGTCAGTTATGTTTCTTGTCTTTTCCTTGCCATTGCCATCTGCACATTTATAAGAGCTATATTCATCTTGCACTCTCTAGCCACCAGCACATCGCTTACGGTATTTCTTTTGAAAAAGAAAATTAAGCAGTGGATCCTTACACAAGGAGAATTCACCAGGAATACAAATATACAGAGGAGATCTGAGCACAACGTATTTGGTTAAAGTGGTGAGAGGGAGGAACGAGAACAGAGCCTTGTTTTCTCTCCCCACACACAGTCTCCCTCCCACCAGACTTCACCATCATCTGGGAAAATTTTTGGAGTCCCCATGGTCCCTGGGTACAAAATGTAAGGGATATTCTGGATGATGATGATGATGATGATGACAGTAATGATGAAGATGAGGGTGATAATGCTGATAGCAGCTAACATTTACTGAGTGCTTACCATGGGGCTAAAACAGAAACTCCTTACAAACATTTCTGAAAGGTCTACCATCAGAGATGATGGGTTAACGCAAATTATTTTTACATAACAAGCTGAAAATCTGTTAGTAGATGAGAGACCTTAGGCATGTAATACAACATAAATGCTGATGGCAGAAGGGCCACTGGAGACTAAGTGGAAAACCCATAAGGTAAGCCGGACTCACTCAGAGGCCAGCAAGCAACCATTCACACATTCATGCAACAAGTAATGCTTTTTTAAGTTTAATCTTTATTGTATTTTTTTCACATTGCCATTTAGCTCCCTTATACCTGCCTCCCCACAGCAATCATCACGCTGTTGTCCATGTCCATGAGTCCTTTTTGCTTTTTGCTCAGTTCCCTCCACCCTCTACCCTCCCCAGCCCCTCTGCCCCCGCACTAGCTGTCATCTGCTCTCCATCTATGAGTCCATCTCTGTTTGCAACAAGTAATTCTTGAGTGCCTTCTAAGTGCTTAGGTATTAAGGGACGAACCCACATAGAGCTTACATTTTAATACAATATTTGAGTGGTGGCCAGAGGCAGAGGAGGTTGAAGTACATGGCAGACAAACTCTACTTGTCTAAAAATTATTAGAATTCTAGCCACGCTTCTGCAGTGAAAACAAGTTAGTAAGGGCTAAAGGAAATTTTCCAAGTGCCCTCTGAGTTGTAAAAACATCATTATCAGCAAATGATATTTATAGCTGCTAAGAGTGGGAGGGATCCCCTGAAAAGCTGGTACTCAACTGGTAGAAACAAATTTTAGAAATAGATAACCCGAAGGAGAATAACAAAAAATATACCTCTTAATCACTGTCCAAAAATTATACTAATGCATAATTATTACTATAACTAGAGTGGATTTTCCCAATATCCATGAACTTGTTCTTCTCCACTGAGTTTCCTACTAAGAAATAGTGTTTTTTTTCTCCACATAACAAAAGAGAAAAACTAGACAAAGAGAAACACTTGCATTTGTACAAATATATAATGAAATATAATATTATGAAACATCATGCAACACTTTAAAATTTTTCCAATTTATTTCCAGTCAAAATAATCCTGTAACGCAAGAGCACTTATATTATCCTTGCCAGCTTATTTAGACGAGGTAGGGACCCTTGTCTGCACTCTCCCTCTGGCACCTAATCTTAAGTCTCTGATTCTCACGTCAGGGCCTTTCCAACGCACCCAAATTCTTGAGAAGAGGACACAATTGCCTGGACTCCTAGGGGAACAATTTCCTACATTAAGAAAATTCCCTAAAATTCCCACTTGTCTTTTGGCTCTAGAAGTATAGGAAAAAGTGCTAAAAAAGAAAAGAAAATCAGCCGCCAAGGGCAGATTCTCCACCCTACTCTGCTAATGTGCCAAATTGATTCTGGGCATGAATTTGAGCTCTCTCTGGCCTCGCTGATCTGTATTACGGTACTAAGAGCCTGTAAGACCCAGGAAAACACAGAGTCCAGATAAGCGGCATCTAGGGAGGGAATAAGGGTCTGGAAGGAAGTTTCAACTCCTACACCTGGGCCATGCCCATGAGGAGCCCTGGCTACGACCATCCTACCATCCGCACTTCTGTACCTGCACCCTGCTTTCACCAAGCCTGTACCTCTGGGGCCAATCCATTCAACTGGCCTTTTCCACGGAGTTCAGGCTCCTGCTCATTAGCAGGAGGACAGCAGCAGTAATCAGTCCCTAAATCACAGGCCAGGTGGTAACAGCATTAATGTGCACATCTCATTCTTCTGAGCCGCCTTTCCCAGGACTGATTCTGCTTTTGGAAGGACTTACCTGAACTTGGCTGGATCCACCTGTTCTGAGCACTGACACTTGGAAGCCTTACACTGCATCTGACCAGCCTCAGACAGAGTCCTTAACCAGACATGAGTTCCCCGCATCCCCAGAACTTGAGGGTTTAGACTACTCAACTTTCTCTGGGCAAGCCAGCATTTACTTTCCTCAGCTCTCATACACACATGCACTTCTCTCTCTCTCTCTCTCTCTCTCTCTCTCACCCTTCTCCCCTCTCCCCTCTTTCCTCTCCTTCACTTGTTAGCACCATGTCACACAGCAGACCTCTACCATTATAATAATGGACAGAGGGATTACTCCTATCTAGTTTCTATTAAATCTACTGAAAATCCAAAGAAAAGTTCAGATGCTCAGAACATTTAAAAATAATGAAATATTTTCAGAATAAGTATCGATAAGCAAAACAGTCATGAAGTATGTTTTCTAAATTATCCAAATGTTCACGAGTAGTAAGGAGAAAACCTATTTTACTTTAATTGTAAATAAACTTTCAATTTAAACAGATACATGTATCAAAACCTTAATATCTGTCAATTATGTTTAAATATGGAACAACCCAATTGGTTCCTTATCCCAAAAAAGAATTACATTGGTATAGTCTTATACCATTTTGAAATCTCTAAGATTATTGCACAAGGCTTTGCAGTTCAGAATAACTGAGCAATTCAACAAATGAAGCCAATATCTCTACTATATTCTGAGACACAAGTACCCAAATCTCCTATAACAGAATTCATTTGGGGGAAATAATATAGACATGCTTTTCCCTATTCCTCCCACTATGCATGATTAAGAACCCTGAACATTATGAATAAAACAAATATAAGAATACTGAAGGGTGAAGAGGAGAAGCCACTCTGAGAAGTGGATAGAGAACCTGAAACATAAGGAATGACACAGTGGCGAGTTCCCTGAGTTTTATTCTTAAATGATATATTTCAGACTAGATACCGGAGAAGCCACCAACCTGGAAATGTCAATGGGCATAGCAAAACAACAGTCCCAAGAAAAGCCTATTTTCTCTAGCCAAAGGACCAGAACAGGGCCAGCCCAGCAAGACAGAAAACTTTTAGGGCATTACTGTTCTACTCCAGCCAAAGACTCCCATAAAAACTCTATTGGCAAGATGTAGTGGAGAACCTAGATTTTTAGCTTGACTGGACTGTAACAAAGTGACCCACACACAAACCCCACTGCTAGCAGTGTCAGAGAAGGCACAGGCTGAAAACTGGAACTTTGATCCCAACCCACTGGGGTGTGTCAGAGGAGATCTAGTGGAGAGCTGTGACTTTCACCACAGCTCAGTGGTAAGGAGCCCCCAAGGAGCCCTCCTCCTTGATCATGGGCAATAAGCCCGAGTGGAGAAGCTAGACTTCTAACCCTAACTCCCAGGAATGAAGTGGCATCTCCGTCATCCAACAGGACAGCGTCAGAGTAGCCTGCAAAAACACAGACTAAAATAAGATGCAGAGCCTAATGACATAAGACTCAAAATGGTCAGGTTTCAACTAAAATCACTTATCATACCAGGAACCAGAATATCTCAAACTGGATGAAAAAAGACATCAACAGATGCCAGCTGAGATGACACAGATTTAAAGCAGCCAACATAAAGATGACTCAAAATGATTCAACCAACAATTATAAACACATTTGAAATAAATAAAACAAAAAAATTTCACCGAGAAAAAAAGAGTAAAAACATAGAAGACTTAAATGGAAATTTGAGAAATTTGAAAACCAGAATATACCCATTGAATGAGCTCAACTACAAGACTAAGGGAACAAAGAAAAGAATCAATAAATTTGAGAGAGACCAATAAAAAGCAGCCGATCTAAACAACAGAGAAAAAAATAGAGTGGAGAAAAAAAATGAACACAGCTTCAGGAATGTGTGGGACTACAACAAAAGTTCTAACATTTGTGTCATGGAGTCCCAGAAGAAGAGAAGGTGAGGCTGAAAAAAAATTCAAAGAAATAATGGCTGAAAATTTCCCAAATTTGACAAAAATAAAAGGCAAAACATAAACTAACAGATTCAAGAATCTGGGGAAACCCTAAAAAGGATAAATCCCCCAAAATCCATGCCAAGACACAGTGTAGGCAAACTTCTGAAAACTACAGACAAAGAAAACAAATTTTAAAGCAGCTGGATAGAAACAATGCATTGACTATATAAGATAAGCAATTTCACTAACAATGGACTTCTCGTCAAAACCTGTTTGCAATTTTCATTATCTTAATTTCTAAAATACCTCTTCTTGTATTCCATTCAAAATTCCATCTGCCTTACTTTTTCTTGTATAAAAATCTAAGCGGTAGGATACCATACATTCCTAACAACTTGTCAATCTCACCTATGCTTAAATTGACAGCCATCAGTGGGAAATAGCATTTTCAAAGATGTGAGCTCCTACAAGTGTTACAGCTCTCCTCTACTTGGGAGCAGTTTCAGGCTTGAGGCCATAGGATTTGCCCTTCGTGGCTTCTCACATCCCCGACTTGGAAAATATGAGCCGCAATACAGAGAAAGGTAAGAAGCCCAGCAGAGCCTCTTAGTGATAAATGAGTTTGCATCATCTGTCATTAGAACTTCCTGCCAACTGGGTCATTCCCTATTAAATTACCACTTGTCAATGTTTAAAATACTGATTGATAAATGACTCTGCCAAAACTGATAACACAACAGCTTTTATTTTCTAATAATCCTAGTTACCGCAGCCAGCTTGTCAAGGAACAGATAGTACACTTTAAAAAAAAAAAAAAAAAAAAGAACTTACTAAAAGACAATTTAATCTAATGCAAAGCTAACGGGTATAAAGCCTGGCCCCCTATACGTTACCTACTGATTTCACTTGCCAAAATAAACCTACTGGCGATTTAGTGATATGAAGAGCTCCAAGTTTCACATTTCATCAAATGCTAGTAATCTGTTTTATCAATATAAACTGCATTTTAATGAAAAAATTCTTTTCTTCAATATACTTCACTTTCAATGCCCTTGAGTATAATAATTCGTTCATGCTGTAGAACAAGAATGTTTTACAAGACCTTAACTCTCAGGAGAAATTTCTCTGTAAATACAAAATGTGAGCTTTATGGGAATGTGTTGTATGTACGAGTCATGCCCAACGCTACAAAAACAAAACGAAACAGGTTTCACTTAGACTTTAGCTTAAATATCCTTCTGAGATATTATATAGCTAACTTGATACTAGAACGAAGCTTAGTTGAGCAACTAGGTTAACAGGTAAATGAAATGGGATTCACATCCCTGAGGTCTCTAAATCAAAATACGTCAGAACACAGTGCAGACAAGTGTTAAGGCAGAGCCAATCATCGGGACTCAGAGCAGTTCTAACAATCTAAAAATTCTATCATGCTTGCTTCCTTCTTAGTGATTCAAAATGAAAATGCTTTGGCTGAGTTTAAGCTAGGCTCTGTACAGTCAAAGTTGCACACCAATTTATATGGCAGTTGGCCATGTTTGACTATGTATGCATAAAACTATTCAGGACCCCACTTCCCACTAGGATTACTCCCCCAAAAGTTAACTCTAACATCATTTTGTTTCCCTTTCTTTCATACCACCTACTAAATACACATAGTTAAAGGTCAGTATGTCAATTGGAAGCGACTGATGATATACCGCCTTTCTGGTTTTTCTTACCACTTTTTTCGTCCACCCATTCAAAAATGCCCAGTGGCAATGTCACTGGAAGAAATGATAAAAACAACAGAAACACAATACCAATAATTTCTCACCTGTGCCATTCCATTCCATGGCACTTTTATGTCTTATTTGTCTTCTCTATCATACACAGGTCATAACTGAGAGGCTATTAGTCTTTCTCTGGGATTTGTGTGGCGCTGCACTGCATGCTCAAAGTTGAGCGAGAGTTTAATATTAAGTACAAGCAAATGGTATTCAGAGAGGCCTTTCACTAGAGCAGCAGGGCCAACCGCTTCAGGGCAGGGCCAAAGAAACCAGGATCTGCAGTAACTCACAGGCAGGGGAATATAAAGTAGTAGCCTGCGAATCTGTTCCGTTTAGGTGCTACCCCTGAGTACAGGAAAGCCAAAATCTCCCGAGAGAAACTCTCTAGGAACAATACATAATAAGGCGTATGAGTCGCATGTTGAATGAATAAAAACATATCCACGTAAAGCATAGTTCTCCTTTACATAAATGTGCATACCATAATATTCCACGGTGTCAGCAATTTCTGCCAGGTGTTTTTTTTCTTCCAGTAAATGTTTTTAAAAACAGTAAATTCTGTATTTATATATGTATTAGTAAACCTTAACCTAGCAAGTGAAGCAAACACTGAGTTGCCAAAGTAACGATTCCATTTGAATTTTTTACATCTGTGTGTATGTGTGTGCAGAGTATATGTATGTATATAATTAGTGACAATTTAGAAACCATGAACAAACAAACCAGGAAAAAAAATTTTAGTCACTCTAGTCCCACCATTCATATATAACCACAGGTAACATTATGGGGTACATCCTTCTAAACCTGTTTGTCTATTTGTACATGGATACATAACCTGTACACATGTGGGCCACATACACGGGGCGGCAGATTACAAGTACAGAACTTCCATATGCAATGCCTTCTAATTCAGGGGATTTTTATGCCCTGTCCCTAAAAAATGGGTTCAAGTGTGCTAAAATCTAACCATTTCTATTGTTTCACCTACCTCCGGAGGAAAAAAAAAAAGAAAGGTATAGGGAAATAAAACAATGTGGATAGTCTCTCAGGTAATCTGGTTCTAATATTTGTTTTTTCTATCATCATACCACTCTTCATAGTATACCACCTCAGGACTTATAAAGCTCCTTCATATAATTGAAAGTCACATGAGATTATTAAGGAAAACATTATTATTTCCATTTCACAATAAAAAAAATGAAGTTCAAGGTTCTGACAGTGAGAGCAGAGAGTCAGAACAAGAGCCCAGATCTTACATGAAATGCAGTGCTGCTTTCAAAGTCCATTCTCAAATGTCCTATGCTCTCAAGGATCCTGTTTTTTGTGTTAATCTAGGACTATCAGCACACCCTAGAATAGTTTCCACTTTCTCCTGTGAAGCACTAAGCAGATATCAAACAAGCGAAGGCTGGTGAACACACTGGCCTGTCACTGTTAAAAATGAATTCTCACACTGAGAGCAGCTTCCATGCCACCTGACACTCATTAATAAAGGTCTGTTCCTTCCCTCTGTATCTTTAGTCAGCAGAATCCACCTCTCCTGACTCCCCACAAATATCCTCCACTCCATCTGCACCGTCTCCATGCTGACAATACCCAGCATTTCCCACTCTCATCTAACCGGCCATCCTCTGATCCTCTGATCCACTCAGCTCACATTCTCTCGCCTTTTCCCATCCAACCTCACAGAAAGCACCAGGTGAAATCACAAGGCTTTCTTTTCCCTTTTAAACTTTCTGAATCTCTCAACTCTAGCCATTCTACCTCGCCTCAACGTGACCCCATTTTCTTATTTCTTAATTTCCATAATTCAGTTCAGGCACCTAATCTAAAAAAGAAAAGCTATGAATTAGGAAAACTTGCAGTCTCTGAAAGTAATTAACATACTAGCAATACATTATTTTTAAGCACGTGAGGTTTCTAAACATAAAGAAATAATCAATTTAACCATTAGAGTATAAAAATATTAATGTTGGAGTGATAAATGCTCTAATTCTATTTTGCTAGTGTCTTGTTCCCATTATGATAAATAACTGACTTGGGTTTTTAAATAGGTCAGTGTGAGGTTAGTTTCTATTTGACAGGTTGTTAAGGGTGTGTTTCTGTGTAAAAAGTTAGTGAGTTTCAAAATGTCAGTTTTCTGTGCATATACATCAAATACTGACGCACAAATAATTTTAAAGTACTCAAGATTGATCTAAAACCTATAGTGCAATAATCTTTTAAAAACAACATTTGTCTCCTAGCAATCTGGTTTGTTACATGACTTGAAATGTGTTACTGTCCTTCAACATTCATATCAGCTGCAAGTGTTTTCAACTATTATTTTATTTTCTCATTTGTCTTCAACTCTGTAGTATGCTGTAAAAATGCCATGACATCTGAAAACTGTTACTGTAAGCAACCACTATATCAATCAGTTCTCTTATGAGTTCCATTTTACAATTCAACTACAAACTGTTGAATGCAAAGATTTATCTACCTTCAAGAAAACTAAATATCTCTCTGGCTATTACCAAGATAAAAAACTGGAAATATTTTTAATACACAGACTATATCTTAAGCAATTCTGGCACATACAAACTTTTATGAAAATACACATATCGACTTTTTGAATTTGGTGAAATAATGCCGTATGATGTTGCATTTGCATTAGCCATAAAAATGTGGAAAACTTCTGGATAGCCAAGGACTGTACAATTTTGGATCCCTGTAATCTATTTGGAACCTGGACACACAGTGAGTCTAAATAAATGTTTCATAGATCAATTCCTGAAGTTATCTAACAGACAAAAATCCGAATGTTCAAACCCAGGGCTGGCAAAGTCTGGACAAAATAAGTGGACAAAAGTTAATAACTATGTCTTCAGGAAGTGACATTTGCAGGATTAATTCCCAGAGTTCATTATTTACAGAATTGGACAAAGAATTATGAGGAAAGGGTACTGAAAAGGCAGCAAGGGATTCATAAAATGTGAGTTCTGATTCTAAGTTTCCACTAATCATGTATAGCTTCCAGCTGAACCCTAAGAAAGCAGCACCCTAGGTTCTAACTGTGAGACATGGCAAGTTGTACCATGGCTCAGAGCACTGCCCATCTTCCAAGACATAGTTGCTATGGATGCCCTAACTCTGGTTCTGATGGCACCTCACACTGCCTACATCTATCACGTGGTATAATGACCAGAGAAGCTGTCCTAGCACCTGGGCTGGAGTCCAGCCTCAATACTGGTGGCCTTTGACAAGTGACTTAGGCCTCTTATGCTTTGGTTGCCCTACCTGTCAGATAAAACAATAAGAGTCCCTGCTCCATAGGACTGTTTTAAGGGAACAAAAAAATCATAAATATAAAACTGAAGACTACCTACACATGTGTTCTTGCTGTTAATTCTCTCCTTCTGCTGTTTTTCTTTCACTAAATCCTGACCTTCTTGAACAGAAACACTTTATGTCTGTTTCCTCATATATATATATATATAAAAAGTTAATAATAACTTCCCTAGGGAGTACAAAGTGTTATTTAAAATGTGAAATTAAATCACAAATTGAAAAAACAATAGTTTTAAATGCTACACCAATGAAAAATGATGACATACTGTTACTTTATGTCATTAGGACATTAGACAGCAGGTAGCAAAGTGTTGGAGAGCCATGTGATAAATTTCCAAAAATTTTATGAAATGAGAGAAAAGAAAAAATCTGAGACTTGTGGAATATAATAAAGATCTATTGGGAATGCGATTGCAATTCTCTCCATTATCAGATGTCCAAAAGTTGTGAACAATATCTGAAAAAATGTTCAGTTCTGTTACCTTTCCACCTTCTCTTGCATGTCACCTTGTTTACCTTCGGCACACCTGCCTCACTGAACCTTCCATACTTAGTGCCATCATACTACCCACTAGCCTCAAGTTAGGTACCCAAAGCCTGAGGTGCCTGTCCCAAAACTGTATCAGCTCTCACCCAAACTCCCTCTATCATCTGAGTTTCTGAAAAAGATCACCAGAATTGGGGACTGGACTATCTAAGCTGTAGTTTCAGATCTTGGAGTCAGCTCTTCCTCATCTGTAAAATGGCAGGAAGGTTAGAAATCTCTAACCTCTTACCTGCATTTAAAAAAAAAAAAAAAAGAATGAGCACATCTTAATAAGGTATAAAGAAGAAAATCACTTTGACTAAATTCACACTAAATTATAAATAAAAACTATACTATGGACATCTGCTTTTAAATAGAATCTTTATGGAACATAAAGCTCTGATGAAAGCTATGGGTCTTTCCAAAAAAACATGCACATGTGCACATTCCCATAAAATTTTATATATAATTTCAGCAACCTCCAACTCCAAACTGGAATTCCAGCAAGAACTATTTCACTAGTTGGTGGCAGACTTTCAGGAAGTAGTAGAGAGATATTGGGAAAAAACTGGGGATCTTCCCAGCTACCTCTTAAATCATACCATTCCAAGAGCTGCCTAAACCACAAAAACATAAAATTGGCTCTGCCTTTTATTGATTATTACAGTGTTTCATGAGGATTATAGTCAAGGTCTTTGTTATTTCTAATCAATTTGATTTTTTCCACATTTTCCTATCCAAATTCACCCTCCTTCAAAGGGCCAGTAATTGGGTCAGCATCTCCTAAAAATGACAGTTCCTATACTTAAATATTACCCACTGAGACCATATTTTCTTTCCATTCAGTCATTTAGGAGGAACAGCAAAGGCTCAGTGTTCGCTGTCTCTACCCTCTGGTCAAAGATGTCAGAATTGCAATGGGAACAAAAGTATTGTGAAACGAACACTATTAAATAACTGCACAAGAATTCCTCCTGGAATACAGACTCTACTTTATAGGACCTAAGACCACTTTAGCAAAAGACATTTATTGTGAAATGCCTATGAAACTCTGTAAGGAAGTATTTGCAGAGCTGTGCCAGCATTATAATTTCAGTGATAAATGGTCTAAGCCCTAAAGTTACGCGTCTCATCTACCTTGGGGTGTTTTAAAGTACCCGTGGCAAAGTGGCCCGACATTTATTTCCATGGTTGTCGAAGTCCCTTTTGATACCCTTTCCCCCTTCATCTTCTCCTTAGAAAAAAAGAAGAAGATGAAGAAAATAAAAAGTTGTTTGGTATTCCCAATCACATTTATGGAGAGAATCCATCAGGAAAAAGTAACACAGTATTTGAAGAAAATCACTCCCTAAAAAGATGTTTATACAATGTTGTGGAAAAAAATGGGTTTGCAAAAATATAAATGATTCTTTTTAATTACAATAACAATGAAAATAGTAAAGAAACCAGAGTCTAGGATGAAAATTAGTAGTGCCACTGTTTAAAATAAGAGAATAGGAATAGATTCCACGTTAAACAGGTTTCTTCAAGCTTCTAATTCCATTCAGGAAGACAAGGAAAAAGAGAAGATAAAGCTACACATTTAAAACTGACAAAGAGCAGTACTTCTATGCAATTTATAATTAATCTGTGGGACCATGTGTCAGTTGAATTTATTGAGAAAAATAGTTTAGTGCTATTTTATAAGGGTAAGACATTAGAAGAAAAAGTATTGCAATTGAAGTAACACTAGCTAAGAAAATATTATAAGAGCTATTAATCATCAAGATTCAGGTCAGACGTTGGCTAGCAGCTGGAGTCAAGGAAAAAAACTGCACAAGTGGCCAGGTGAATTGTGGGTGTTTTATATCTTCCCTAGGTGTTTTACTTAAGTCACTGCTAAAGAAAAGAATACTAGATAAAATTCTACTTCTGCCTATGCTTTATTTATATTATGATCTAGCTGGTTGCCCCTAGAATTTCGAGAATCATCCTACCACCACTGCCTAGAAAACTCTCTCCTCTCTATTAGGAGAATGAACATTGTCTTTCATCTTCTCTATGGAGCCATCTAGATGTGTACAAGATTTAAATGCTTTACTAAACATTCATGTATTTGATCAGTGGTTCTCAATGTGGGAAGCTTCAAAATGCACTGATGTCTAGGCTCTAGCCTCAGAAATTTAGACTGAGGTGGGGTGCTGCCTGCAAAGCATAAGGAGTTGTTAAGTTCCACAGGATTCAAATATGCAGCCAGAGTCAAAAACCCCCGTATCTGAATGTCAGTGTACGAGGCAATAGGGCTGCCTCAAAATATCCAAAATGATGTTTCTCACACAGACACACGGCTAATATCTTCTAAAAGGAAGACAAATATACCTGTATAATAAGTGATTTATACCTCCTTTTACATACCATATAAATTATTAGATTAGTCCTCAATTACTTTCTTAATCTCTTGAAATAACATACCTACAAAGATTTTAAAGTCATATACGTAGATTGTGACACACTATCATAACAGCCTAACAGAAAGCCTTGGAAAAAAGTTTTCTGAAAAACAGGATCTAGCTATAATCCACATGTTGTCCTCAACTTTCCCAATCATATTATCACATTGTTCTTAGAATGAAAGAATATTGATTTTACTATGATAAAGGTACAATAATAGATAACTTCCAGAGTTTTTAAGCATGGTATAAGAGCGTTACTATAATTAAGGGTCTGTCAGTTCTTCCATTATAAGGTATTTTTAGGAATTTTAAAACCTGAATATTTGAATATGTTTCAGACATAAATTGAACTGAAAAGGCCTCAGATATAAAACTGAGTTTTCATTCTTGTTATATAAGTTTTTAAATTATTTAAAAACATGGATGAGTAAATGTTTTAGCCACATCATCCTTTGCCTAATGAAAATACTGTTTTATCATTTTATTTAGGACTTTAAAGGATCACTTAGGCCAAGGTTTTTATTAAATGGTTTAGAGCTCTTCCCTAGAAATCCCCCAAAATAAAAAGAAAACCAACTGCCAAGAAGAGTTAGGGCACATTACTATAGGTTTCAAAACTATCTATAATTTTTTATCCCCAGTTTTTATGTTAGATGTTTGAACATTTGAAAAAAGAAGCTTAAGATTCCATATTATCTAAATCAGAGTATAAGAAGGTTCATACAGCAACTCATACCAGCATGTATTGGGGAAAATAAAATACGAAATATGACAGAGATAACAGGACCTACAATCAAAACATCACAGAGTATAACTTAGAGGTCACTTTCACCAAATTCAGAAAATGCAGGAGTTCTCCCTAAACAAGCTGCGCATGATTCTTCTGCTTGGATACACCCATCATGGCAAAAGGAAGGACCACAAAACTGCCTACAAGTTTTCGCAACTCTATCAGTAATAATTCTAGAGCATAGAAAAATGCACAAATTATCCATTTTCTAAGCCTGTTACTAGAAGCATTTTTCATTTCCCTCTCAACTGTGCTCTAAAACCCCAGAGTGTCCCTTTAGTCATTTTGTTTTATGGAAGCAAGTGTCACTCAAACAATCTTATTCTCATGCAACTTTGTGGTTCAGTCTTAACACAAGCTTTAGAGCCAGACTGACCAAAGCGGGATTCAGTACGTTCCACCTTTTATTTGAAACATGACTATGGCAAATTACTTATCTTCATCTTCTCATATGTAAATGTGTTATACTACTTAACACAAATTGTTGTGTGAATTAAATAAGATATGTAAAATGAATTATACCATACCTCACTCATAAACTTATCACTAATATTCACATTGATAGGATAAAAGGGTCCGTTCTCCCGATTTTATAGGCATTAGTAAGCCACGGAGCTGCAGGTGCCAGACTGAAGGGCAGGGTTGAGTGGGAAAGAACCAAAGAGCCAAGAGAAGCCACTGTCACTGGGAGCTATCCCTGGTGCTGCTCTCAGACTCAGCGCCCAAGACTTCCCTGAGTCTGTTACCCTCTGTTCCCAACATTGCTCAAATAAACCAAACTCTGATTTCCAGTTTTCACGTCGATTCAGTAATATGTTTCTGTTATCTTGAGTTCTTGAGCTTAATTTCTGCTTGATTCCCCCGGACACTGATTGTGTTATTTTCCCAAATGAAAACCCAACCTGGCACCACATTGCTTCCTTTCCTGGACACTTTTTTTTTTTTTTTTGCTTTGAGATTTTTGACTTAAGTTATATCTTTTTCTCACTAACCTTCCAATCATGGTTACTAAAGAATGACCAATGCCCTTTCTCCTAAAATTTTCTCTGGAAAACTTAAATAAGTCTGCAGCAGCAATTAAAAATAATCAAGAGATTTGAAAAGAACTGAGAGTATTGCTGAATCATCCAGGGAAGTAGTAGCTAAGTATTAGTGCTAGGTTGAGAAAAATATGGCAAAAGTGTAAGCACTACTTTTTCCAATGCCCATGGCAGACATCACTAATCTATCACACAAAAAAACAAAACAAAACAAAAAACATTAAGCCTGAGCGTAGCTTCAGAGTCCTCAACAAGTTCTAGCCATTAAAAGTCAAAGATGGCACACAAGTAGAAATCTATCTTCCTTGAGTTAATATGAACACATGTGTTTTTAAAAAGAGGTGTTTTTTCCTTCCCTAAGTCTCAGCTGGAACACCATTAGAGCATACAGTGATGGTTTAAAAAAGGTAGAAGAACCTGTACAATAATTCACTTACGTAGACTGCAAGTACATGGTTCTTAAAGAATCAGAGCTTTCTCTTCTAAGACTGGAGGTGTTAGGCTTGTGTCCTGGATGAACTCCAACTTAGGTAATTACATTCTGCTTAACTCAACCCCCTAGCAATTTTTCAAGTGAATCCAGTATTATTCTTCACTTCCTACCCTAACCTGCTGTGTAGTGTTGCAATGAGCTGTTAAACAGCTGCTGTGCTTCATTCTGCAGTGGTGACTGTGCTTCACTGTATAAATTGTAACCATTCACAGTGTGCTTTGGAATCTTGAGGATGAAACTGTTACCCTAAAATGCAAGATGTCATCCTCATTTTAAAGGCATACAATACAACTGCTTATTTCAGTTAAATTCAGCATAACATATTTAGAAAACACCTTATATCATGAGAAACCATAAAACTAGGTTAAAATACCCATGAAACATGGCTACAAAGAGTATATGAAAAGGTATTTAACGAAAGCAAACTATTTATCAACTATATGAATATTCTGCCAAAGAAAGGAGTAGTAGGAAGAACAAATGCTTAAGACATTTTTTATTTGAAAATACATCTGCCTTCATCAGATGGTAAAAATTCCCAATGTCATCCAAGAAAAAGAGTGAAAAGAAAAACTGAACGCTGAGTCAATGGGAAATGGAGGGATGTTCTCATCAGGACAGCAAGAAAATTATACAAACTCATTTTCATGAAGACACTGAGTTTTCAACACTGAGTCCTTAAGAACAACTGCAGACAGGAACACACATATGGGCGATCGTGAAAAGGTATCACAGTTTAAC
Organism: Pteronotus mesoamericanus; assembly: GCF_021234165.1. Taxonomy (NCBI): domain Eukaryota; kingdom Metazoa; phylum Chordata; class Mammalia; order Chiroptera; family Mormoopidae; genus Pteronotus; species Pteronotus mesoamericanus. Next base: position 8,511,601 of record NW_026555325.1, read on the forward strand.
TAGGACAGGTGACTGCATTTACATGGACCCTTCCACAGACTGTTATTCAGTAAAGATGCTTTGGGTCAGTGGTTCTCAACCTTGACCACACAGTAGAATAATCTGGGAACTGAAAAACAAAACAAACAAAGCAACAATACTAGAGATTCTGATTTAATTGATCTGGACTACTAGAATTTTGTTTAAAAGCTCCCAGGTGATTGTAATATGTAGACAGTGATGAAAACCACAGCTTGAGGCTGTATTTTACCAACACGATTATAATTGTTTGACTTTTTTTTAAAAGGGGAAACAAATCACATTATTTGAAGCCATATACATATCATCATACATTTTTAATCCAGGTCAAAAGACAATTAGATCCCAAAGACATGTTTTGTGGATGCTTCATTAAGTGGGAGGGGATTTATCCCCCAAGAATTACATTTTTGGAGGGCCACAGTTCTAATGTAATCTCTTTTTGCCGTAACAAGAAGAGTTTCTGCCAGGAACCATAATTGAGTAAGAGGTTTTTGAAAGTATAGTTAGTTTTGGGTGTATTGTATGTTACAGATTTGTATGCAATAAACTATATAATCTGAAACTAGTTTTTTTCCTGCAACCTGCATCTGAGCCATACCATCTGTTTAGAAAATAAATAATACTCCATTACCATAAAACGTTTACTTATCTACCTCCAGGTAGAAGTACTGCACCTCAACCAACTTGCACTTTCATGAAGTGTAAAAGAAATAACCGCAAGCATGAGTAGAAACAAGTTTTCAGTCAGAGCCCAGCACTCCACAATTGCACACAATGATGTGAATAGTTGATCTGCTACCTAGGAAGCAAAATACAGTTCCACTTTTATTGACTTCAATAGCCCTGTTCCACAAGTGCTAACCCTGAACCATAGCCATTAAGTAAAACACAACAAAGACAGACAAAAGAAGAATTAAAAGTAAACAAAACAGAGGAGGTGGAAAATATCCAGAAGCAGCAGGAGAAGGGTGCTGGGCATCCCAAGCACTTTAAAAGCAGTCACTAAGGACTTGGTATAAAAAGTTATTTAAGTGAACTAAGTTAGTTATGAGAGATAGAAAAAAACACCAACTAAACATTATAGCAGTGTGTGGATTATCCATATAACAGAAAATTAAACCTTACGTTTTCAAACCGTCATCAAAAGCAACAGAAATTAAGGAACCAACACGAATGGGTCAGTTCAGACACCTGTGAGTGGCAATTAAAAATGGTAACGAAACAGAGTAGCAGGTATGATCTTACAAAGGGCAGGAAGATGTGCATAGTATACAAGCCATGCACTGTGTGAAACAATTTATCTATGTTCTCTCTCACTTAATCCTCACTTCAATTCTATGATTTAATATTAGGGAAATTAAAGGTCAGAGAGAGTGACATAATTTGACCAAGCTGCACACCTAGAAAGTGGCTGAGCTAAGACTGAAAGCCAGTATGACTCTGCACCACGTGTCCTTTTCTAACACAACACATGAGATCCCCCTGCCACCTGCCCCCTCCACTGTGCTGTCCTCTGAACTAACACTTCTGCTCACCCCTGGGGGCACTCACCAGCTATCCAAACTAGTCTCAAGGATAAAGAAGAATCGACCTCATAGCCCTAGGAAGAGACAGAAGACACCTATCTGCAGACCCAGCATGCAATGGAAAATTTAATATTCTTTGGAGTGAGACATGGAAAGAAAGCTTAAGGAAATTTTCTAACCTTAAAAATTATGAATTTATACAAAACTTGCAAAAATGAAGCATAAAAAGTTTTGATAGTTGCATATAACATTGGTTCACTCAGAATTTGTGGCACCATCCCAGAAAAGTGAGATGACTAAATTTATTTTCAGGTTTTGAGTTTCAAATGCTGGAAACTCCCATTTCTCACTCCCAGAATAAGTTTTATATGAATCGCCCAGTGTTTACTGGAAGAGCAAAATGTTATAAGCAAACAGAGTTGGCTGAGTCATACGTATTTTCATCTCAAAATGAGTTACAGATCAATATTTTCAGTGAAAAAAAGCAACAAGTTGCAATGCAACTGAATTATTTGAGACTCTTCTAGGAAATTTCTGAATATCATCAATTCCTAAAAAAATTCCTCTACTTTATCAATGCCAGTTAATCCTTTCCTACTAATTACTAATACAATTAAAAAAAAAAAAACCCTGATTGTACATTTCTAACAATCTCATTAATTTTTCAACTGGCTTTTAAACCGTTGATTCTTCTGCAATAAAGCTATAAAAACCTCAGGAAGAAACCTCTGCTGAAGTTTCCCCAGCTATTTAATGACATAAGATTTCTTTAGTTTTGATTTCTTGGGTACTCTTCCAGTTCTGGAAAGTTCTGACTCTATTCATTCATAAGAAAAAATCAACTACCTAAAACTGAAAATAAAACACATTTATCTACAATAGAAATGTGGTTGACATTTCCTCTGAATTTCCTATTTCAGTTCATAGTGCAATAATTTTGAAACTTGCAAATTTTTTGAGTTAATTCTTCCCTGTTGTTTCCTATTTCCATCAGAGTTCATCACTTAATTCTGGATATTCCACTTTCCCTTTGTCTCTAGCATATGTCCTTTCAAATCCATTCTCACAGCCTGAGACAGAAGCTCCTTCTTCAAATAGTGGAAAATATTTATAACAAACACTTAAGGATTTGGTATTGTAAAATGAGTTTTGGTATTATAAAATTGAAATGTGTTTCTTTTGAATAGACCCTCCACCTCTCCATAGAGTCACTTGGTTTCCTCAGAGTATCAGTTGACACTTAGTAGAGCAGATTTGGATTGGTTTGAATGAGATGGGTCTCCCAAACAGATAAATAAGTTCTCTACATGTAAGTGAATTTAGAATTTGCATGCTGTATTGATGAACTTAAGAGTCAGCAATAGGAACAAGAAGCACTGGACTGAATTTCAAACAAGAGAGGTATTTCCACGGATACACATAAATGTGTCAGGTAGGAAAGAAGTGCTAAAATGCTATTTCTTCCCTTTGCCCACTAACGATGAATTTTACTGTGTGTTCAAGGGCAAAATAAGGAAGAAACTTCTACCATTACCATTTCACATTGTCTGAAGACCAGGACTAAGATTTCAGCTTAGAACAACAATCTAGTTATAACTAGATATCCTACGTTAAATTTTCAATATTATGTTTGATAAATTTTTCAAAGTTCCATATTTAATAGCACTGATACACAAAGTTGGAATGTTCCAATACAAAAAGTGACAATTACTTAAGAACTAGTTTCACAGAAACACTTATTAATAAAAATAAACCTGTAGGACTTCCGGTCAAGATGACAGCATAGATAAGCACAGCACACCTCCTCACATGACCACATCAAAATTATGCCTAATTATAGAACAACCATCACTCGGATCCATCAGAAGTCGAGTTGAATGGAAGTCTGACAACTACAGAATTAAAGAAAACACATCCATCCAGAGTGGTAGGAGAGGCAGCGATACAGAACAGGCTGGTCCCACACCCATGTGTGGTGGGTAAAAATTTGGGAGGGATATCTCGGGAGCAAGGAGTCCTAGCTCCATACCAGGCCCTCCAGCCCAGGGTTCCAGGGACAGAAAAATAAGTCCCCATGACTTCTGGCTTCAAAAAAACAGTGGAGACTGAGTCGGTGGAAGAAAGTTCTGCAGTCCCACGCTGTTCCTCTTAAAAATATCCACATATGGACTCACTAATTCAGACTCACTCCCTTGGAGCTCCAATACCAGGGTGGCGGCTTGAAAGTCACCAGGGGCATACAGGGAGGAACTGGTGTCTGGAATCAAGGTGAGAACTCGGGGACAGCTTTCTCCCAGAGAGAAAGGTGAGCAGAGCCACAGAACCAGCAGGTGGAGGTCTTCACTGAGACTCCATCAACCTGGCTAAGACTGCTGCCCTGAGCTGGAGATCCTTTGAGACTTCGCTCTTTAGCGAAGATCCCACCCAACTTACAGGCCTACCCAAGCTGTTAAAGGAGACTTTTCCACATGAATGGCTGATCTCAGCTCACGCTTTACAATATCCTAAACCCTCTCAAACAAGCAACAGCTGGCTTCAGTGAGCCCACAGCCCCCGTACTTCTTGCTAAGTGGCCCCAGGCCCAGCACTAGCAGCAGCCAGCCTGGATTCACAGTTTGGCTTCACCTGGGAACCTCCAAACCCAGCCAAGTAGCAGCCATCTTAAACTGCTTTAAAGCCCAGGTAGGGTGGTCCTGGTCAAAACACTAGTAGGGGCTGATCTTGGTCAGCACCACCTGGGTAACCCCAGGGGCTGTATACTGAGTGGGCTGCTACAAACCATGTTGGAGCACCACCACCCTGCCCCTGAACACCTAATCCTCCACGGAAGGCAGAGGTTGGTGGTCAGCGGTCACAGCCAATCCTTGTAGCTGACTGGCCTGGGTAAATCCATCCCATTGATCTGCCAACAGCAATCAAGGCTCAACTACAAGAGGAGCGTGTACTCAGCCCACACAAAGGGTGCACCACGAGTACCCAGCTTGGGTGATAGGGGAGGCTATGCCACTAGACCCTACAGGACACCTACTACATGATACCATGCTACCAAGACAGGGAGTCATAGCAGCTCTACCTGATACATAGAAACAAACACAGGGTGGGAAGCCAAAATGAGGAGACAAAGAAACATGGCCCAAATGAAAGAACAGATAAAAGTTCCAGAAATAGTAGTAAACAAAACAGAGATAAGCAACCTACCAGGTGCAGAGTTCAAACACTGGTTATAAAGATGCTCAAGGAACTTAAGTGAGGACCTCAACAGCATAAAAAAGATCCAGTTAGAAATGAAGGATACACTAATTGAAATAAAGAACAATTTACAGGGAAACACCAGTAACATGAATGAAGCTGAGAATGAAATTCATGATTTAGAACATAAGGAAGCAAAAAACAAGCAATCTGAACAAGGGGAATAAAAAAAGAATCCAAAAAAAAATGAAGGCAGTATAGGCAGCCTATGGAATAACTTCAAGTGTTCCAACATTCACGTCATCGGGGTGCCAGAAGGAGAATAGAAAGAGCAAGAAATTGAAAACTTATTTGGAAAAAAAAAATAAAACTTCTCCAATTTGGTTTCCTACACATGCAAGTCCAGGAAACACAGAGAGACCCAAAACAGATGGATGCAAAGAGGCCCACTCCAAGACACGTCATAATTAAAATGCCAAAGGTTAGTGACAAAGAGAGAATCTTAAAAGCCGCAAAGGAAAAGCAGTCAGTTACCTACAGAGGCATCCCCATAAGACTATCAACTGATTTGTCAAAAGAAACTTTGCAGGCTAGAAAGGATTGGCAAGAAATATTCAAAGTCATGAAAAGCAGGGACCTACAGCCAAGACTACTTGACCCAGCATAGCTATCATTTAGAATCAAAGGGAAGATAAAGAACTTCCCAAACAAGAAAAAACTAAAGGAGCTCATTGTCACAAAACAGTTATTATATGAAGTGTTAAAGGGACTTATTTAAGAAAAAGAAGTACAAAACTATAAATAATAAAATGGCAATAATACATATCTGTCAACAATTGAATCTAAAAAACAAATTAAGCAAACAAGAACAGAGACAGAATCATGGATACAGTGAGTGTTATGATTATTGGCAGACGGGTGTTGGAGCAAAAGTAAAGAGGTGAGGGGATTAAGAAGTACAAATAGGTGGTTACAGAATAGCCATGGGGATATAAAGAAATAGAGTAGCCAAAGACCTTATATGCAGGACCCATGGACATGAACGATGAGGATTACCTGAGAAAGTGGAGAGTGCTGGGTGCAGGGGGAAAAAGGGGAAAAATTGGGACAACTGTGAGAGCATAATCAATAAAATATAATTACAAAATAAAAAATGTTTTTTAAAAAATAAATTTACTTGTAGGTAACATTGAGTAAGATACAATATGAACAAACACAACCAAACTTAAAGATTATAATTTCTAACCACTCACAGAAGTACCTCTATAGAAAACTAGTAACAATACAAATCGTGCTAGATGTGAGAAAGGTCTGAGATTCACCTCAAATCAGGCCAGAAGTATACAATACACATGACAAAAGTACACATATGGAATAATACTTTGATATAATACTCTTAGGAATATTTCTAAGTAGCATTTTGACATTCAGTCCAGGGTGGTAAAGATAAATATAGAACATGCAACATTGTTGCTTTTTTGTTTTCTTTTAAAGGAAGTTGACATAAGCGAACATCATCTGATGCTCTTCAAATTACTGAACTCATACCAAACTACGATTTGGAACAGAGTTCTGGCTCTGTAGAAAATTTTAAAAATTACACATAGGTAAATCAAAGGACTAAATGCATTTGAAAACATAAAAATTAAAGACAATAATAATAACATCTACCATTTATTTAATGCTCACTATGCATTAATATGCTTCAAGCATTTTACTAGGTACTTCACGTATAGTACCTCATCTAATTCTCTCAACAACCCATTATTCTCTCTAGTTTACAGATGAGAAAAAAAATAAGGTGTGAAAGGTCAAGCAACTTCTTCAACATCATTCCTGTTCAGCAGAAAAGGTGGTACTAAAACAGAGCTCTGCTGACACCACAGTCAATTTTCTTAGGCACTGCGTCATGTGCGCCTCTCATCACCGTAGGTACTTGTTCTCAGCATTTCATGTCCAAAGGGACTGAAAGCGATTTAGTCATTGAACTCTGAGAAGACAAAGGAAAGACCAATGCAATATTCCTGCTTATCCAGAAACAAAGAGTTTAAAAGCTCTGATGTTTTTAAAAATAATGTACTCAATTTTTATAAAACAGTAACAAATGACAAAAAACAGATATCCTGGATTTATTTGGAAAAAAATAAATGAGCTGTATCAAGTATGTCAATGGAAAGAGGTTATTCAGTTAAAACTCTTAAAAATGCATGCTGGTCAATATAACAAATCACGTGGAGTCTTAGATGATGACACTGAGGTAAGAAAGAAAGGACACTTCCTTCTGGTCAGCTCCCTCTATATGACCCACCCACATATCAGACTCAATATACAGAACTCTGAATTCACCACCTTACACAAGCAAACCTGTTTTTCAATTCCAATAGAATAGTTACTTTCCCAGTCACTATAATCAATACTTCAAGACCATCCCTGAACACTGATCCATCTGGGAAGTTGCCACATCATCTTGCCTGGTCTACAACCAGTGTATTTTTCTGTATTTCTCCCTTTCATCTCTATGCTGCTTCTCGAATTCAAGTCTTCATTAACCTATTCTATCAAAAGTACATTTTTAACTTGTTTCTCTGCCTCCTATTTCCTTTTTATAAATATTCTATTTGTCAGTATCAAATTCCCCATTCCATAATCTAGCAGTGACTCCCAAATGACTATAAGCTAAAGTCCACATTCTTCAGTCTTAATTCTCATTTTTAATTTTACCTCCTCTTCACCCAACTGAGTAAAAGGTAATTAATACCTTCTGAGCCCAATGTTCATTTATAGCCACAAATCTGGTTGTAACTCTTCTGTCCCTACATACTGTGCCCTTGCACTCATTCTAACCCCTCCCTCTTTCCTTCATTGCAAGAAATAACATGTCATTAATGGAAGCAGAGTACTGAAGCCAGAAAGTTTGGGTTACTACATGATTTCAGGGAAGCTTAACTCTCTGAACCTCACTTTTCTCACTTGGAAACGAGGATAATCATACTAGATTGTGGAGGTTTGGTAAAGATTAGAATATACATAAAACGCATGCCCAGAAAAGGCACTTGATAAATGATTACTATTACTATTATGTCCAAAGCTTAGTCAATCTTTATGTCCACCTCACATGCCATAAAAAGCACTGATTTTTCCTCCCCTGAGTAGGCCTATCGTTTCGACAAAGCTTGCTCAGTTGAGGGATACCTTTTACCAACACAAAAATAGCAACTTTTAACAAATGTTGGTGAACAAAGTCATGAATAGAACCATAAAGAATTAAATTACTATAAAGTATATTTTATTGCACTTAGTTTCTTTGAAGCATATTTTTAAAGAATTTCCTATAAAATAAAGTTTTTTAAATTTGGAATTTCTTAGAGAATAAGCCATTGCTGGGTAAGAGACTATTCTAGGAGCTTACTGTTACATGAACGTTCCAAGTGGTTTATTTTTTAATGGTAAACTTTTTAAAACACCCCCCAGCATTCTTCAAAGGAATGATGAACAACTAAAACGACTTCTGTACTGATCGCCCCATTGCACGCTGCAGCATCCCGAGCCATGAGCATGGGTAGCAGCGCCAGGCGCGCACGGACAGCGAGCGGCACCTGTGACGCTCTCCCGCGTGCACCCGCACTGCTGATTGCGCCACTTGCCTGCTGTTAGGAGACTGACAGGATATAAGACAGTCCCTAAATGTATTTGAATTAGTGGCAAACTTTATATCCTCGGGGTTTTTTTTATAAAATACTAGGGTGTTTAGAGTTGTGTTCTTCCTTTCTTTTGAGGATGGAGTCGTACTGAGTGGGTGAGTGTGTCAAAGAGCCTGTCAACAGATCACCGAAATCCAAAATGGTGATGATGGGAGAAATAACAAGACCACCGACATTTACTGAACACTTGTTAAGTTATAGGCACTGAGCTCAGTCAGTATATTGTAATAATTATCTCGATCTTCACAGTAAACCTAAGAGGTAGTGCTATTTCAGTTTTCATTTTACAGATGAAAAACTGAAGCTCTGAAGGGTTAAGGGATTTGCTCTGCGCTGAACAGTTTTAGTCAGAGGTATAAGCCAAACTAGAATCCCCACATGTCATACTGCTGACTGCGATCTTTTTTCAGCACTTCCCAGAATGGAATGAGTTGAGTAGGTGATTTTTAGAAAGATAACAAAGCTTGATCCTTTAAACATCAAAATAATTTACTTTAAATCTTTCTAACATACATGGTTGCAGAGCCTTCGTGGAATGAATGGAGAATGTGACATGATTTGTTCTTGCCTTGAGGACTCTACACTGATAATCATTCACTGTGCTATGGGGAGCTCGGTGATGGCCTCGGAGCCCGAGGAGGGGAAGAGAGCCTAGCAGACTTTTTGCTGAATTCACCTCAGCTGTGGTTTTGCTTTTTCAAATAGCATTCATGCCCCTTTTGTAGAAAGCCGCCTTCTCTCTTCCTATCTCTACGTTGATGATGTTGTTCCTCGCTGAGTATGTTCTCTGATTTTAAGTTATTTCTTTATCCCTCTCTTCTTCCCTCCCAAACTTCTTAGGACAGAACTACAAGGACCTTAAAAAAAGTATATTGAATCTTTGGTGTAAAACCAAGCCAAATATTCTCTATATTTGACAAGAACAGGGGTAAGTCATGCTTCTATAAAAGAATAGTTCGTACAGTTGCTGATGAATGTAGAGCACTATTTTTGGTGGTTTGGTTGTTATTGCATAAGTAGAAGAGAGCAGAAATCTGACTGTTGTAATTAGGCATTAATTCAGATGATAATTTCATTAAAAGTAAATTTTGAGTATGTAAGAGTTTGTTCTATGTAACTTCAGACAAAGAAAGGGATTGTATATACATGCTGAACTCAGAAGTCTCTTCTCTTAACCAGGTTAGTAACAACAAAATGGTTTCAGTGTAGAGCAGCATGAAGGATGTGCATTGGATATAAAGGTGATTTCTTCACAATGAGTGGTGCTCAACATTGGAATGATTTATCAAAAGACTTTCTTAGTACAGCAATTCCATTAAAAAAAATTAATGACATTTAAAGGAAACACATTTCTTGCACTTGTTTTGAAGAGCCAAAATAATCATTAGCAAACATGGCTATGTTTAAATTTGTAAAAGCAAAACCAAAACTTTCCTTTTTCTACTTCAGGCCTAGATTAATATTCAAGAAGACAGTACCCACTTTATTATTTCATAAAACATAGGCAGTACTTGTACTAATATGTCTAACACGACTACATTCTCTAGATACCTGAGAAATACGACCACATGTGCTAAGTAGATGAAGGTGTTTTCTGGCCGCCCCACACCAATGCAGAACTTGACTACGAGAAACAAAAAGTTTACAGTGGGGAGCCATGGGGGCTGCCTTCTGTCCTATCAACCCACAATTCCTCAAATTACAGATCTGCTGTTGTTTTCTGACACATCTGCTCTGCAATGTAAAATAGCTTTTTCTTTAATAGGAATTCTTCAAAAAGCCCTTAGGCTGCTCATCTTTGTTTGCACAGCCTGAGAGTTTTCATTTAAAGTTTTCACACTGTTTTTAAAATTCTCCATTTTCGTTTCTAAAATAGTTAGGCAAAGTCCATAAACCTATGTTTTGGCTTCACATTTTAGCTACATGGAAAAGGTGGAGAGAAACATGCAGAGAAAGTCTTAAGACTTCAATAAATGAGATTACTCATATCGACCAATGTCATTTTCCTCCTTCCTTTGCTGTCAAAAACAAAGGAAAGAGGGGAGCAGAGATTTAAAAAAATATATAATCATTCTTCCTGGGATTTATAATCTGCTGTGAATGAGGAAACTCACAGGTAAAATCCACTCCTGCTTACTCTGTGGCACCTCTGACAATCTAATATTGTGGAAAATAGGGATAGCGAAATGATCTCAGAAACATATAAAATTCTTCCCTAATGATCATAGCAAGGTTGATACTTGATGTTCTCAATGATGACTAGAGTAGAACTGAAACCCAGATAAACCACAGATTTCTCAGTCTAAAGTACATGAGCTTCAATTTCTTCAAAGTCCAAATTTAAACTCCTAAGAATAAAGCATCTACACACCTCCCTCATTAAAAAATAAATGGATAATCTTTTAAGGACTCCACTGGGAACACATACATTTGATCTTTTTTACGTCAATTATGGGTAAATGTATGAAAAAATTTCAACTCTTTTTTCATAGTACCATGGGACTGAGAGGCAGGCAAATGACAAATGTATACACATATTGAGCCATGACAGCCTGGGCATTTATCTCTTGTCACCTTTTATACATCTAAATGTTATTTGAAGCAGACAATATCCATTTTGAAATTCCCTACTCATGCCTCTCTGATGGAATTCTTTTAGAAGACATGATCTCTTTCAAGGATAAGGTAATTCACTGTATTTCTGCATTCTTATGTGGTTCTACAATAGGATTAAAAAAGTACTTGATCCCTAGTTCTACTACTATCTGTGTGACTGGCACAAAGTTACTTACACTCCCTATGGCTGAGTCTCTTCAGCTCGAAATGAAAAATATCTTTCAGAACTGTTGGAAAATTAAAATGCTAAAATACGTACAATATGCTTAACAAAATGCAGGGCTAACATAAGAATCAGTAAGGTTAGCTGTTATGACTAGCTCCGCCTTCTAAAGATAATATTGTCAGAAAGCAGGTTGCAAATTGCTTGGATGTTCTGATTTTGTAACACTGAGATGTGCACAAGGTTGAGAAATATAATATTCCCTAGTTCTAGGGTAGGCTTCAGGACTACTTCCTTCTTCCTCCTCATCATGCGCCCATCAGCACCAAGGAGTTCTGCGTGAAACATGCCTTTCTGAAATGCAGAGTAAAATTTCCTTCATTTCTATCTATCCCATATCCTTTAACACAGAATACCTTTCCTTTGCCATATATCTCAGTTATTATTCTCATCCCACCAAGTTTGGAAATCATATGTATCTTATGATAAGTTACAGGCTGAATATGTCTAGTCTTTCAAAATTCATTTGTTGAAAGTGGTGGCGGGAAAATGGAGACAAATGTACTTGAACAATTTTTAAAAAAGAATAAATACACAATTTTTTAATAAAAATAAAGAAAGAAATCTTAACCCTCAAGGTAATAATATGAGGAAGCAGGGCCTTGGGGAGGTGATTAGGTCATGAGGGTGGAGCTGTCATGCAGGCACTTAGAGTCCTTATAAAAGAGACCCCAGAGAGCCCCCTTGCTCCTTCCATTATGTGAAAACATGAGAAGACAGCTGTTTATGAACCAGGAAGCAGGCCTTCACCAGAAAACCAAACCTGCTGGAGCCTTGATCTTGGACTTCTAGCCTGCAGAACTAGGAAAAATAAATATCTGTTCTTTATTAGCCTCCCAATCTATGGTATTCTTTTATAGCAACCCAAATAGGCTAAGACATGATATTAATATGCCAAAATCTGTTTTGTTGTTCACCAATCACCTGGCAGGTCTGGATGCCTTTGGTACTGAAGAAGTCAGTGCACATAACGCCAGCAGCAAAGAAAAGCCTAGTCGTGAAAAGGCTCCAATCAGAAAAATCTAAAAATACAGCTTATTGACATGCACCCTGTCACCAAAGCTTACAGATAGTACACTGTATGAGAAAGGTACTAGATGTTTATTATCTTCCAAATGCATGGCTCATGTACACTGTACAGGAGGGCACGACATTTACCTGCATTAATAATTTCTGCCAAAACCGGCTTGTGCATGTCTTTACATTCTTAAACAGAATTTACTGGCTACCATGTACTCTCTCTTAATAAAACCACAGTTATCCTTTTGATGTACAAGCTGTATGATCATGGAAAACCGCAGGGTTCTTCGATGTTCAGAGTCGCCCCTGCCACAGAACGGCTCCAGGCTGCTAGGCTTTTTCACTTCTCATATATTTTTTTAATAGTTTCTCTCTCTCCTCCCTTGTTGTCAAGCTGTCAATCAGCTGTCACTTTGTGCTGCTGTCAGTGAGCCTGCCTTTATTGCACCCCCAATTCGATGCTGCTAATCTGCTGTCAGCTGAAAAATCAGATAATCGAGACCTCTGAAATTGCATTTACAATAAGTGGTGTGCTGGGCACTGGATGGAGATTTTGAGGTTTGAGTTCCAGTTCCTGCACTGTTTTATCTAGCTGTGTGATTACCAGCAGACACTAAACTTCTCTGGGCCTTGGGGCCTTCCTCCATAAAATGTGCACGTGCATGTGTGTGTGTATGTGTAAAACAGAGAGACACACCGAAACACGGAAAGAGAAAAAGATTGCCTCTGGTCTTGAACCCTTAGTTTCTCTGGCTACCAGAAAGAACATATGAAACTTTTCTGTGAGTTAACAGAATGCACAGAGGGTACCTCTGACACTGTAATTGAAAAATTCAAGGATACATTTTAGCCATCACTTTAGCCTCACTCCTCTGATTTCACTACTAACCATTTCCTTAAAACACCCTGGTTCCACATTATCTGGTTCCACAAGATAATTCTCCCATTGTTGACCTCCTGACCCTTTATCTCTTTTTTTCTCATTTCAAGCCTCAGCTCTTCCTCTACCAACCCCTTAAGTATTAAGAGTGCCAAAGGCCAGTCCAAATTTAAAGGGCAGAATAACGATAAGAAACCAGCAACAAGTCTGAGAAGCAGCAACCTATATGTCCTAGAAGCCAACTGAAGAATGTGTCCTAGTGTGTCAATTGTTGCTGCCTTGTTAAGTAAAATGAGGACTGAGAACTGTCCACAGGATGCAAAGGCATGGAAGTCATGTGACCTTGACAAAAACAGTTTCAGTGAAGGAACTTTAAGAGAGAACAGTAGGAAAAAATTAGAAAAAACTAATACTCACAACTCTTTCAAGAAGTTTTGCTCTTAAGAGAAAGAAAGAAATGAGGCAGTAGCAGAAGAAAGAAGTGGAAGCAAGAGAGAATTTTTTTAAAGACATAAAAAATAGCATTTTTTGTATGCTAATAAGAATGATCCAGAAGAAAGGGAAGCCGATAACGCAGAATAGAGAAGAAAAACTTGCTAGAACAACAGTCCTTAGGTGTGGGAGAAAGATGGGCCCTGGCAAAGAGGTGGAGATCAAGAAAGGCCTTAGACAGAAGCAAGGTCGCTCTGTCATAGCAACAGGTGTGAAGATGGAGGCTGTGCACCCAGAAGCACATAACTACTTCCATGTGGTGATGGCAGAGTACAGAAATTCTCATCTGATTGCTCCTGTTTTCTCAGCCATGATCTGAAAATGAAGATAGAAGGTTTAGTATTAAAAGTTCACAAAGAAAGAAAATGTATGATTGGTTATTTAAAAAGGGGGAAATGTGGTATGTTTGCCAGGCAAATCAAAGATTCCATCTGAATTTAGGAGTCATGAATTTAGAATAGACTAATAAGTATGGCTGGATGTCTTCGTCTTATCACATACAGAGAAAAAGGTGCAAAAGACTTGAGAGTATATGCAAGAGAGTAAGTATTAGAATAGAATATGGAAATTAGGCTGGAGAAAGGAGGAGGAAAATTAGAGCAAGATAAGAGTAAAACTAAGGAGATGCTTCTCTCCCTCTCTCCCTCCCATCTTATCTCTCTAAAAATAAATATATAAAGTTTTTTTTAAAAAAACTAAGGAGTTGGCTCAATCAATGGAAGGTCAAAACTCTGAGTCAGAGTGAAAAAGAAAATAAATTAATCTATTAATATTAGGATGCTCCTTCGGCAGAGTACTTCTCTCTCTCTCTCTTTCTCCCCCCCCCTCTCTCTCTCTCTCTCTCTGGTTCTTCTCTATTTTTATGTGTTTATTAAGAAAGGGAGGAGAAGACGACTACCCTCTATATTCAGGGGGCAATAAATGTGTTATTCTAAAACAATGGGGTAGGGGTATTAATAAGATGAATTCTGCTTTATGGGGAGCCTCTTATATGCCAGGCACTATGGTAGGCATTTGACATACATTGATTCATTTGGCCACTAAGTCATACCTGTGAGGCGATAAGGTAAAAATAACCATAACCATTAAAGAGCTGAGGCTCGGAGTCATCACACTTAACATAGGCCCCAGAGCTACTAAGGTGGCCAAGACTCAATTACATATACGTGCGACTGCACTGTTCACAAGATTTCTCATCCCAAAATGTTTAATACATATAATGAAATGTTTTTAAGTGAATATTCTTTCTTCATCCTATTGTTCTGGTCTATGAGCATAAAGCAGTGGAGGAATGGGAGGACATTAGGTGATAGCAGATGCCACAAGCCAAATAGTAAATCTCCATGTGGCAGACATACAGTGAGTTTTAACAGTTATCAATGGTATAAAGCCTCATGTATTTTGCTGAAATGTAGCTTTTCCCTTCCCTGATTAATATCTATTATTATATATTATTATAGCACATTGTATTAATAATTTAATTGTATCTTCTGCTTTGCTTTTACTTAAATCCATTTTTGCTATGACCAAATAATATCTGTACAGGGAGAAAGATATAAATATTCAAAAATTGCCTTTTCTTAAAAATCAACTTGGTTATTTTGCCTTTGGAATTACTAAGTATTTTTCAACATTTCAACAAAATAATACTCTTTTAAGACTGCAGGCATTAGAATGATTGTCATTCATGCAAATAATCACTTACTTACACTATATGAGTTTGGGTTGGATAAAGCAAATTACCATTTGAAAATAATTCAAATAACACTCTGGGCTAAGACCTTGCTTATGAATGTTATCTTGGCCACAATATTTCTTAACCTTCTTCCATTTAGCTAGATGTATTAATGGTAATACAGTACAAATTAATAAACTATTCAATTGCCACAGGTGTATTAAGCATGAGATGATGGAGAAATATATGATATGCAAATGAATTTAAAACATTATTTATTTGGAATTCTATAGTAGTAATAATTAAGATGTGCTATAACTACCTATTCACCTTAAAGATATATATTTTGATGATATAGTACATGAAAAACTTAAGAACATCTTAAAAATGAGGTTCATATTTTAAAAATATGACCTGAAGTAAAAGCTGTGTTTGAGCTAATCATGGATCTAAATACAGCTATATTTTTCAAAAGTTGCAATTCTTTCATCATACATAAGAAAATTGTATTTATACAAATACACATTATATATACGTGTACATATAAATATATACCTGAAAATCAAATATCTTAGTTTCACTTAACTTGATAGTATTCAAAACTGTAAATAAAACATTAAATGTTTTGACAAACGACCTATAGTGACAGGAAGCTTGGACAGTAACAGCAAATTCATAGGGTTTAAACTGTAATACAGTGTGTGACTATAAGCAGCTGTGTGAGTGCAAGTTTCTTCCTCCCTGGGCCTGCTTTCTGAACTCCGTTCACTAAGGATTGGGCAACGTGTTCGAATTTAAATGTTTTAACTCACTCACTTGACTTAGTGTTAGGCAGGTATTTCTTTGACTAAATACTAAATCAAACAGCATTACAGGGTGTGGATGCAGACAACTACCTCCAAGGCAAAACCTGGGCAAACTCAGCAAGCTGAGAGCACAGAGAGTAATGCTGACCTCCTGCATAGCACGTATGGACATTAAATTGTTTCCTGCCTTCATTTCAAGGATAGGGAAGAAACAGCCGTCCCTGAACTCTTTCTAAGGACAGAGTCAGTTACAAAACAGCAGCACCCCCAGCCAGCCTCAGTCCCACCGGAGTAAACTTAGTGTTCACAAGGGAGAAATATTTCTGGGGGTAGTAAAAACAATTTTGCTAGGTTTAATCAAAAGTGAAAAGGAATCCTAGGATGTTCCCTTTGAGTCACAGCATTCGTTGCTAATTCAGGGTGGGCCCAGCAACAAGGGTAATAAAATGTCCTTAGTAACTGAGAAAGAGAAATGACAATTAAGTGTATTTGTGAGCCAAAACAGAATTCCCAACTCTTTATTAAGATAAAAATAATTTTTAAAAAAGGGAGGAAAAAAAGTAGAGGAAAATAGCATGGGAAATGAAGGGAATACAAGCAGTGAAATCTAACATTGATTTACTGTGAACAGTTACTATTATACATATAAACCAGTGGGCATAAGCTGATTGCAAAGGTTGAGAAATATGCTTGACAGTGACTTCTTTAACAAAACAACAAATTAAAAAACCAAGACAGTAAGTGTTAAAAGCCAAAATAACTTGCTTTAGCAAAAAAACAAATAAAAGAAAGGAAGAACTCAGTAGCAGAAGTAACCATTCAGTGGTAGGTTGGACAAATGATTATTTAAAATCTTTGCAAATCACAGCATGGTGAAATAGAACTCGATTCTCTAATTAACCATGCTTATGCTAGGAAGTTACAATTGGCAAGAAGAACACCAATTCCTATACATTTGGGAAATAATTTGACACAATATTGAAAAGAGAGTCAAACATACTGACCTGCTCACATCAGGAAACCTGATGGGAAAGTAAATAACTTGGCACTTGGGTCTGATGATGCTTTCCAGATCCTTGGGTCTGTGATCAGGAATCAGCTTCATAAATCTTCCAATAGAAGTGAGAAATGACTGCATATTAAAAACCGAGTTGAATACCACTACATCAGCCACCAGGCTGTAAAGGGAAAGGATAAATACAAATGATGAGCCCACACTGTTCAGTTATAAGACCAAGACTTGATATTAATCAGAATTTACACTGCACCTCAGGTTTGCAAAAACCTCTGCACTTCCATTGGTATTTATCAAAATGCCTCTAATAGATAAGTTAGTTTTATTAGTATTATATTATGGGAGACTAGATTGTTGGCATCAGGGAGGAAAGGCAGGAGAGGAATTAAATGATTTAATACAATCCTACGGGGCTTCAAAGCCAAGTATGTTTTTCCACAATGTCAGGAACTGTCTCTATTATCAACAACAAAAGTACACTAGGACCTTTTTCTCTGTGGCCCAATTACCCATGCTGGGTTTCTCTATCGGTGATGTATATTGTTTTATACCATACTAATGAGAACAGAATTTTGCCATATTTTTCACTACCTTCAAAGAGACTAATTCAGATAAAGCTATTTTATACTAAAGCATACCTTCAAATTATATGGTTAAAGCATATTTATTGTTTTAACCCTTGCTTCATGAAATTTGGTTTTGTAAAGTTCTGGGCCTATACAGGAGGGATTAAAAGGGGTCTCTGCAAATACCTTATTTCACTAGGATATTTGGAATACTAAATGAAGTAGAAGAAACTGATAGAACTGATTACATAGAGGAATGCATTATAAAGAAACACAACACCATGGACTTTCAGAATTAAAGAAAATAAATATAATATTGGCTGTTACTTTAGATGAAAAGACTGTGCTCTTCCCCATACTATTTTTAAAAAAAAAAATCTAAAACACATAGTTATAAGTCAATGTGAAAACAAAGTTTATGTGTCATAAGCACATCAGCAGTTTTCAAAATTGCCTATATAACATTTTCTCAGAAACCAGTGAACACAAATGATAACCGTGGGTGAGGGCTGGATAAAACTTAAAATACAACGTGGGGCCAAAGTAGGTCTACAATCGTGAGTATGCAAAACATGTTTTATATCCTTGTATTATGACTTAATTATTGTATATTGTATGATTTTCCATATCAACAACTGTAAACTTACTTTTGCCCCACCTTGCATGTAGTAAAAATATTAGAATGCCCCCTTTATGAGTCAAAAAAGTGATTTGATAAATCGTTCTAATTTTTTAAAATGGCGTCTGTGCGTTAGGCCAGCAATTTTCAACATCTATGCCACAAGAATTATGTTTATTTTTAAAGAAATAGACCCTGCCTGGTGTGATTCAGTGGACTGAGTGCCACCTGTAAACCAAAGGGTCGCTGGTTCGATTCCCAGTCAGGACTCATGCCTGAGTTGTGCGCCAGATCCCCAGTGGGGGTGTGCGAGAAGCAACCACACATTGATGTTTCTCCCTTCCTTCTCCTCGGTCTAAAAAAAATAAATAAATAACATCTAAAAAAAGACATAGAGCTTTATTTTCTACAAATTAGCAAGAATTTCCTAAATTATTTAATTTCAGAATATTATAACAGAATGAGAGTAGGAAAGAAATTTTGCAATCTCAAAAGTGCTTAATGATCAGATTCTCAGAAATATTTGTAATTTGCTGAGATCTAGAAACAGCTCAGAATGTCTCAAATATGCAATACCTGACTACTTAGTCAGGGGCATCGACCTCTTCTCCCTTAGATCGTCAAATGGAAAAGTGACAACAGCCAACACAACAATAGCCATCCAGTGTGAATGAATCAAAGTTATACCTTTTTTTTAATCAGATAAAAAAAAAATACGATATATTGTTTGGCGTGCTGCAGAATTCTAGTAATTAGTGCACATGTGCCATGAGATGAGAAAGGTTGAAAATCACTGCTTTAAATCACAATGACTTAGTGTCCCACTGTCGCTGGATCTCAATAAAATGAATAGAAATGCTTTGATAAGAAGGAATAAGAAGTTCAACAGGAAAAAAGTTTTTTCCAGTTTAAAAATGGTAGATCAAGAAAACTAAAAGAAGACATGTAAGTCCATGCACTGCAAAACACAAATGAATAAGCAGAATTTATGGAATACATACCATAGCAAATCTTCAGTTTAGTTTAATTCACATTTAGTGAGACAGCTAAAGTTCCCATTATTAACACACAGTGGAATGGAAAACCAACAAAAAGAATGTTGACCTGCCACCCCTATGCCTCTGCCATAAAATTGCTTTTCTATACAAGTATTTTTTTTTCAGTTGTGACCTAGTGCCAATTTGGGGATAGGGGTGATTACAACATGGATAATACAAAAGAATGTCACAGAAGTGCTGACACACTAAGCAATAAGGAAGCCAGTATAAGAATATACCAAAAGTTGAAGGATGTTTTACAGCTAGTCTGTTTTCACCATGTGTCACATATTGTAATAGCAACCCTCCGGTCATAATATATAGTTACAACATGTGTTCATAAGTCAGGGGGTTAGTGAAACCTCTATTTAAGGTGAGTGCTTATGTCAGTCATCTCCAAAGTCCTTAACTGCCACACAGTCAAGAAAGAAATCTGCCAGTGCCAACAAAAGCAGAAGTCAGCAAGAAAACTAAAGAAACATTTGAGGAAGCAGAAGTCATACTTTTCAAAGAGAATCTGAGCAGGACTGTTTTCTGACACTCTTATTTTTCCTCTGGACAACTGTGAACCATTTTTTTTTTTCTCATTAACAAGCCAACCAGTGATCAAGTCCAATTCTTTCTCTCCAAGCTTGTCTATCAGTTTACCCTCTTGAGAAAAGCAATGCTGAAAATTCAAGTATGAGGGTTTATAGTCTCATTCCCTATGAGCAAAAACAATCTTTTATGAAAGAGAGAGATGAGGGGGAGTAAGCTAAATTTTTTTCAAATATCTGCATGCAACCCAACTACTTGCATTCTTAAAAACCCAGTCTATGCTAAATTAAAGATCCAAGACAGTTTACAGAAATACTCTTTTTCACACATTTCCTCCCTGATATGAGTGAGTGTAACTTCCATTAACTTTAAAGCCACCCATAAAGGGAAAAATAGGCTTAATTTTTTCCCCCAGTTATTTCTCAAGGGTAATAAACACACACTATCTGAGGAAAAGAATGATGCTAATTCAAGAAATCAAAAGAATATTACAAATGTTTTCCATATTGATAAAGCACAAAATGATTTTATTTTTGTTTTTAAAACATATTTCCCTTCTCTGTCTCAATATAAAATAAAGTATTTTAATTTTATTATGAAATTTTAAAATGGTTGCTTTTTTATGAGACATTTGATGTGAAGCAGTTCCACTCTATTTTGATAGCACTGCTACTTCACAATTGAAGCAGCTTGTAAAAATGATTGCAGGAAAACATTTACAAAATGCTCAAAACACAGAAGTATTACCATTTAGCTGCTTTTGTATGTCAACTAAACTATGGAATATACTTGCAAGAGTTGGGAGTCTTTTTAGACACATC
This sequence comes from Pteronotus mesoamericanus, assembly GCF_021234165.1. Lineage (NCBI taxonomy): Eukaryota > Metazoa > Chordata > Mammalia > Chiroptera > Mormoopidae > Pteronotus > Pteronotus mesoamericanus. The sequence continues at coordinate 8,532,345 of NW_026555325.1, forward strand.
ATCAATCCCAACTGCTAATAACCATTAAAAAAGGTGAGTAACACTCCCAGGTTTCAGCACCAAAAAAAAAAAAAAAAGTGAGTAAAAAGTACCCAATCACAGCAAAACTTAGTCATTTGATTATAGCAGTTATGTGAATAGGATCCAATAGCAAGACCCTTTCAGAGTTGTTACTAACTCCTTTCATTAAGTAAGCTTCCGGAGATATACTTTGTTGAAGTAACAATAGAGAAGGACCATCACCTTTGAAATGTCATGATATTTTAAGGCTGTGTAATTTCAGAAGACGCAATGAGGGGAAAAAATACCAATAACTACCTAAAGATTCATTTTCTATAGTTTTCTCTCACAAACAATAAAAAGAACAAAAAAAACTTTTGCTCCATTATGCATTATTTTTTGGTTCATTCCTCTGAAAATTTCTGTTTTGATTTGAGCTGGATGCACTGAAAGTGGTTGGCAAATAAGAGCAGGCTGACTGCCCTTTTCTGAAAGTATGCCTTGAAAAATAGATGAGAGAATCAAAGAGTGAGGAAGGTCCCTGTGACCCTTTGATTCTATTCTGAATGTTGTAGAAAATAGTTAATTAGCTTAACATATAATTAGACTGTTACATATATGTATTCTCTAAAAGGATTAGCTGTGATCTTATACACATACTCAGAGGCACGAGTAATTACTACCATGGAAGGTATGTTTAAACATCTGCGCCTATTTAAGGTGTTTTAAAATAAGTGTACAATAGGTCTCCAGATTTAAAAGCTAACCATCTATAAAGAAAAAGGTAGCAAAGGACTTACTATAATGATACATTGATACCTACCATGAGAGAATTTGGTTGTATCCATATTGGAAATCCCTCTCCTGACATTTCTTGACAGGATATACCAATTGGTTCTCGTGGAAGTACAGAATCTTTTTCAATTTCCCAAGGTCAGGCCGAAGGGCAATCAGTTCAGTCAGGTTAAGCACTGAGCTTGCAAAGAGGATCCTAGGAAATAAGGAAATTAGGGTTTACTGTCTTGAGCATGCTTGAAGGGGGTCGTCCTTTGCCCTTCTTTCCTCTCCCCTGATCCTACCCCCAGAAAAACATGTCCCCTATAGGGACACATCAATAGTTAAGAATTAATACCATGTAACAGCATTCTAAGTTTTGATCTCTGAAAAGGCAGCTGCTAAGAACTATAAAAGCTCTGAATCTTATTGGTCTTCTCAGCTCAGTTACTGAGATGCAAAAAAAAAAAAAAAAAAAAAAAAAAAAAAGCTGGATGGATTTTATTGAAAAAGGCAAGAAAAGCTCTATCTGAAGGACAAATGGAACAAAGATAAGGCTGACTAGGGAATACTTTGCTTGCCAGTTTCATTACACTTTACTTCTTTATGCAACCAACTACTGAAATTCAATACACAAGCAGGAATGGCACATGCTGATGTTATGACATAAACCTTTTTTGATTTATGCAATAGACATCTAGTGTGGTCTTTTCCTTTTGGCATGTTTTCTCACCATGCCCCCTGCCTTTTTAAATATTCTGCAATATTTCTATCTTTTTCCTTATTTTTTTCTCCGCTACTAGATTGCTAATAGCACCAGATACACAATCTGTAAAACCCCTTATATAAAATATAAATGTGTAAAAAACGAAGAAAGGCTGATCGCTTTTCTTTGGGGAGGAGGAGGAAACTGAAAGCATACCTATCTATGTTTATAAATGAAGGCACCTATTGACTCACTCATTCCACAAGCATTTACTAAATGCCTACTATGTGCCAAGGTCTAGCGAGGAAGAACAGAAAAGATGAACACGACCGCCCACGACGATGAATGCTGCCTGTCACGGTGACATATACAAACAGAAACAAACAGAAAGGAATAATAACTGTCTAGGACAACCTGGAAATGTTTCACTAATGAGGTACCTACCACATATGGACACAGAAAGGGTAAAAATTGCAGGTACATTTAGGTGGCACCATTTTGATGGAATGCCACCTTTATAACATAGTGCAGCATCACTAGACCCTTACAGCTTTGATTCCCATTTAAAAAACGAGGTTCAAGAAGGTTAAGAGTTGTTTCTAGTATCACACTGGTAGGAAATGGCAAAGCAGGGACTCCTGGTCTTCCAAGCCAGATGTGCTTTCCATTACGCCACGGACATGAATTTGTCATGGGCGAGTTACACTGCAAATGCATTTTTTCTGTACTTAATAAATACAAAATATCATCCTTGTTATTACCATGATTACAACTACCATAAATTCTCCCTTGCTGACAAGCCAAATGGCTAACTTCAGGTGTTTATATGATCTGCAGCACTAGCCTTTCACATAAGAAGAATGATTACATAATAAGTACATATATCAAAATAGGAATTCAAGTGTCTTCTTCATGGGCTAAAAAAGGCACATACAATCAAAAAGCAGTGATCTCTCTTTTAAACCCACATTGCTGTATTAATGTCATGGTTTGTTGCTTTAAAGTAAAAATAAAATCTTATTAAGGAGATGCATTATTGTTTCAAATGTCTATGTGTATCCAACAAAAGCAAACAGAAAAACTATGGTCAGAAAATGCCCTATTTTAGCCAAAAATATTCCAATATCACCAAGTATAAGTCTTTCATGAAGTAAAGATTAAAAATTCTGAAATATGAAGATATTTGCTCATCTATAAATCTTATTCTTAGTAAAGAGAATAATAAAATATTAATCCCAATTAATATTTTCTTTAAGGAACTGGATGGCCACTTATGGTTCTACTTACTGGGGAATTCTCCCATCTCTCCCTCTAGGCCCACTTCCCTTGCCCAACATACACACTGTTGTAAGCAATGACTCATTCTTAATCATTAAGATCTAAGCAAGCTCAATGTTTTTCACACACAGGGAGAAGAATCCATTAAATGCAGCTCTTTTGTTACTGATTAATTACAAAGAAAAAGATGGTAGCTTTATAATGGAGGAATTTAGTAGACATCAACTTACCCAAGTGATCAAAATAAATATGACCAGTAATAAGACAAAGTGATATAATGTATTTCCCAATGTGATACATTGAGAAAGATACAAATCACCAATGTATTATTACTCTTGCCAAAAATGTCTGATCTGAATTTGGTCATGAGGAAACAATGAGACAAATATCTTGCAAAATAACTGGGCTGGATGCCTAAGAAAGTCACTGTCATTAAAGGAAAAAACAATCTAGATTAAAGGAAAATAAAGAGACCCCAAAACAAAATGTCACTCTGGATAATGGGTTGGGGAGAAAATTTTTTTAAAAGGCAAAGAAGGACATTATATGAACAACATGGAAACTCTAAATATGGGTTGAAATATAAGGCGGTAAATTTTCATCAATCTTAAATTTCCTAAGTGTAAATATTTTATTGGGTTTATATAGGAGACTATCTTTATTCTTAGGAGATACATGTTGAATTATTTATGTGTGAAGTTTCATGTCTGCAACTAATTCTTAAATTATTCAGTCAGAAGGCTACTAATAATACACATATGTATATATTCACATAAAGAAATAAAAAATGTGCAAATGTTAACAATTAAGCAATCGGTATATTGTAAATCATTGATCTAAGCTTGCAAATTTTGGTTAAGTTATACATTATAAAACTACAATTTGGAGAGAATAATGCACAAAATGACCATCAGTAGAAGGGAAAACTATGTTACATGCCATAAACAATAAACCCATCATATATGTACTTCTAGCCATAATTCAATTGTCAATTTCCTATGTGAGCATTATCCTTAGGGTGGATCATCTGTAGGAAATGTTTAACCAAGGAGACCCCTTCACTCTACTTCTACCACATTTCTCGTCTCCTTATCCTATCTACCAGCTGAATCATAACCAAAGAATCCAAATCTAAAGTTAGGCCTTCCACATAGTAGTCCCAAATGAAACAATGCAATACATTCAGAAGTGAAATGGCAACGGTTTTCATAATATTAAGTATTTGAGACTGCCCACACCAACATTTCCTTTAGTTTGTTCAGTCATTAACAGGAAATTCACTATATTTCTATTGCTATTCTTGAAATAGTCCTCATACTCTTAAATTGTGGACATTATCTCTATTATTAGTTCTCTTGGCTTTTTCACTTGTAAAATGGTAGTCAAATTGTACAATAAACAACTCGTCAAATATTTAGCTCAATGACTCCCCAAAATAAGTAATGAACATGCCCACAAAAGGAATGCAGGTATGATTTATGGGCAATTTTTACTTTGCTTCCTCTCATCCGTGCAAAAAAAAAGTTTATAATAATACAGTGAATGACATCACTCAATCAGCAGCTAATCCCTAGGCTCCCAATGCTCATCTTGCCTCAGGTGTTATTTAAGCAATAAATCTAACAAGGTGAGCTTTATCATCCCACACTGTGTGTCTGGCAGGAAAGGGCACAAGGTGATAGCAAAAACCACAAGGAACAAGATAATTCCTGACAGCTGCTGCTTGAGCACAAGTTAAATTGAACAGTTTATCTCAGCATGAAGATGTTATAAGGTTTTATGTTTAATATTTTTAAATTAACATAAAACCCAGAGAAAGCAGTTGGGCAATCTTTCACAAACATGACATACTACAATCACTGCATAAGCTGGATTAGTACTTATTACCATGCTACTACAGAATTAAGCTGTTTTTAGACCACCAAAGAGCTTTAAATTGCAACTTTTGTCTCTGTAAGAGAAACCTATATTTAAAATGCCTGCTAAATTCAAATTAACGGCTACATCATTAGCTTACCATCTCACCAAAAGTATAAGTAAGCTGCTATTATAATCGTCTAATCAAAACGGAGCTGTGTTGCAAGCACCTTAACACCTTTCTATGTATTTGGGATTGTGTTCATATAATACAACCCATATACATGTTTCAATTGTTTTCAATGCACATTAGATCTACATTGAGTCATATTTGCCTAAGATATACAAAATTTTTCAACACAGTGAAATTCAACATTAGAGATTGTATTCTTTTCTTGCTCAGTTTGAATAAAACAGTTGCTTGCCTTTCACCCTGTTCCCTTAACATGTAAAAAAGAGATGCTGAAATACATTTAAGCACTGCAGCAGTGAGGCCACCTGGTACCAAGATGCATACTTTTGTATCTTAAAGGGAATGGAAAGGCAGTGAAATGAGAAGCAGAGGACAGGCGTTCAGTATGCTGACCACCACTGCACACAATCCAGTAATGTTCCTTCATGGACTAGGGACTAGGTTATCAATCTCTCTCTTGCCCCATGAAACCTTTTCAAACCCCACTCCCCCCCGTCCACTCCCAACCACTTATCACAAATCAGGATACAGAACACAATTTAACACAGATGCCAGTTTGGGTTGTTATTCACATTAAATAATTCCTTGTAGGGCTTCAGTAGGCCTTGGGCAAAATTCCATGCTTCCAGCTCTGGTGCTTTGCTCAATACTTACTCCTTGTCTAGATCCATGTTGTTCAGCCTCATTACCAAAGTCTTTGTTTTTTGATGCCTATCTCAAGTTCCTGGTCCTTGATATTTACTCTCCAGGATTCTAGATCCTGGACTTTCTGTGGTACAGTATTAACTAGAATGATGGAAATGTTCTATATCTGTACTGTCTAACATAGTAGTGACTAGCTACATATGGTTATTGAGCACTTGAAATGCAGCTAGTTCAACTGAGGAATTAAATTTTAAATTTAATTAATTTGATTAATTTAAGGGTGCATTAAATAGCCACATGGTAATGGCTACTAGGTAGGAAAGCACAGCTTTGGATGGACCAGCTCAACCCAACACTCCACCCATGGTACCTGAATGCATTTCCTCACTTCACTGATTTTCTTTTACAGCTCCTTGATCTGATTCTTATCATCTAATTTCTAAGTTCCTTCTAATAGCTGTACAATATTTTACCTACCAGGCTCTCCAGTTCTGGAATGACATTATTTTCTTTTTATTCTTCTGATAATTATAAAACATGTGTTCATTTCAGAAATGTTGTAAGTACAAAGAATTTAAAGGAATGTCACCCACAACCAACCTCAAAAGAGATAGCCACTATTTGCCAATACATGTTGAGCATCATTATTTGCAAGGTACTGGGCTAAATGATGGACATCAAATAGAAAACAAAGTAGCTAAGGCAAGAAGAAAATTGACAGGTTGAGGAACTAAAAAAAGACCAGGGAGACTGGAGCAATTTGCTCAATGAGAAAATGGCCGGAGAAGAGGCTGAGGAAATCAATGGACCTTTGTAAGACGTGAAAATAATTTTAGATTTTATGATAACAACAGTGGATAGAGACTGAAGGATTTTAAGTAGGGGAAGTACAAAGGTATGTATGTATCTTGAGTGTATTTATTCTTATTTTTATTTTCTAATATATACACACATTACTATGAAAGATTTTTTTTTGCTTTTAACACTACTTAGCATATTGTTCCACTTTTTAAAAATTAGGAAATGGAGTAGAGAAAGAACATCTACACATGACCTATGGGTGTGAACAATGGTGTGGGGATTTCATGAGGGAATGGGGGATGCTGGGTGGGGGTGCTGGGTGGAGGGAGGCAAAGGGGTAAAAATCAGGACAACTGTAATAGTATAATCAATAAAATATAATTTAAAAAAATAAAAAAATTAAAATTAAAATTAAAAAAATAAAAATTATTCCTAAATCATATGATTTTAAATAGATGTAATAATATGATATGCATAATATCCCCAAGTAGGACATTTATACATATATATATATATATATATATATGGCTTTAAATTTTTCATTGTGTAATCTCTTGTATTTCTAGTACATCTGTTTATGCATGTCATGAGATTTTTTTTATTACTTTTAATATCAGGAAATTTTACTCTCACTACCAATGGAAAAGAGATTGTAAGGCATCATTTTGGAAAAAAGAACAGTAAGGAGAAGAGGAAAGAAACGACAGCAGCTTGGACTGCGATGGTAGCACTGGATGTGATGCGCAGTGGCCTGACTGGGTTTGCTGATAAAGTACGTGGGAGGAGGGAACAAGGGGAGTGTGAGCTTTTTCTTCACTGTATCGGTTCCGAACTGTGTTGATCACGTTTCACTACAACAGCCATTCAATAATACATACATACATAAATGAAAATTACTCCTAAACATGTCAAAAGCCTTTGGCTTAAATATATATAGTTTTAATTTGTAAAAATCTGTGTACAGAGATAATTGAGTTCTAATATTCATTAATCATTAATATACAAATTTCATTTTAACGAAATACGCTTTATTTGTCAACTACTTCATCTTAATTAGAACATTTTTACTGCACGTTTATATGCTGTGGATTTTCAGAAACCTTCAAGAACAATGTATAACAAAATGTTTTCATTTGCTAAAACAATTAAAAATATAAGATGAAAGTCTTATCTAAAAGAAAAGGAAATGTAGTCACTTAATCTCCTAGTTTCTTGTGATGGGTAATTTACAGGCTGTTAAAAAAGAGTATATCCAGTTTCCCAAAAGTTGTCCCATGGTGTAGCGTCAGTTAAGTGGACAGTTTTGCATTTTTCCACCATGTAATGTTCCTTTTCAGTGCTTCACATGATAGCCAGGAGAGCACTGTGTAAAGAACCCCTGCCCAGAAGACATGGAATCAAGGTCTGTAGGTAGGACCTGGCACTGAGCAATTATCTCTCCAATTGGCTCCTTAACGTCTGTCCACTCTGCAGTAATCAGCACTCTGACCAGCTTTATGGATGCTTAAGGAGATAAATTACATAATATCTTCTGGAGCTTTTTTTACTAAAGGTTTTACTTAAATTTAGACGTCTCAAATTACTCCAGCAACCTCTCAAGTCTTTTAATTCCTGGTTTCTGGCATAATGCCTAATCCATAAAAGACACTCAATAATTATGTTTGTTAACAACAAAGGATGAAACAGGAAGGAAGGATGAGCCTAGGTATTGAAAAAAAATCTATGAACAAATTGAAATGTTTACTGTGTACACAAACATTTTTTCACGTATTTTGAAACTAGAACTCATTATTAAGAATATTCTTACAAGACACAAGGTAATATGAACCATTCAGAACATTTATATATGAATCTGTTTTAGACATCTTATTAATAAGTCAACAAATAAAAATATTGTCAAATCTTTTGACAATATAAGAAGTACAAGATAATCATCCCTTTTGCAAAAGAGCTGACATTATCATTGGTAAAATAAGCCAAAAATAAATGAAACATTAAATAACAATAAAAAGGTAAGTAGCAGCTCTGTCCTCTACAAGAACTGTCACCAAGCAGTGCAAGCTTGATTGTGAATGAGGCACTAAGCACTATCAGTTCAGAGGAAGAAGTGAAAAATAAGAGCTGAGGAAAATCAGGAAGTCTCGAGTTTATTGAGAAAGCAGGAGAAACCTGGGTACTGATGTATGGGGTCTGGAAGCATGAGTACTATTTAAATAAGTCAGGGAGAAGGAAGGGACAGTTGGCTCAAATTTAGGGTTTGAAAAAATAACTAATCAGATAAAACTAGAAAGGTGGTCTTCCTTCAGACCTAGAGGTACCCTAATGCACAGTGAGAAGTTAAAGTCTGTACTTTATCTGTTAGCAATATGAGGATCCATCGTGCACTTATTATTGTACTAACAATGCTTTATTTCTTCTTATCCTTAATTAACTGAATTGTGAATGCTCATTGGCTAACAAAAATAGTAGTAAATTGAAATAACAGGAGTCAAATAAAATACCACCATCACTACCACTTTCTACCTAAGGGAAAATACTCTATACATATCCAAATACAAATAAAATCAGTTAATTTAAAACCATGGATCTCCATCATTGTTTTTGGATAATGAAATCTTTAAGTCACCATAATATGATAATATTCTAAAGGAAGAGAGGAAAATGTGTATTGTGCACGTTTTTATTTTACATATGTCATCTAATTTAATTATCGCCCTAAGAGATGTGTCTTATTATCCCCATCTTATTGAATAATTAAAGCACAAGAGGTTTGGTTAAATGCTAAGACAATAGCAGTTACTAAGAGGCACACATAAGTTTCAAATCCAAGTTGATCTGGCCCCCAGAGCCTCTACTTTTTCAGTTATTCCATACTGATTTTGAATCATCTAAGCTTAGAATGTGACTCAATGTCTCCTATTAAGTGTACTTCTTAAAGTCTGTGTTTGAGAAATAAAAAAACTACAAAATATAGAGAAGAACTGTACTAAACTGAATAGTTTTATTTCAGCCTTCATTCATCGCATATTTACTGAGTGATTATACTGTCAGACAAATCGTGGGATGGTAATGGCCATTAAGAAAGGACCTCCTGAAGAGATGCAATCCAGACAACATCCTAAATAACATGAAGGAGTCGGCCTACTAACGTAACAAGGATGTAGGTGACAAGGGCAGAGGGCTAGAGAAGTGTGGCTGATATTAAGAGCAATGATGGAAATAGACACGTCTGACTAGGTTACTGGAAGGGAGACAGTGAGCATGACTCAAAGTTTCCTAGCATTTGTAATCACATAGTTTAGTGCTAACATTTCTGAATACAAGAGAAGAAAACAAATTGGGTTGGAGTAGAGGGGAAATAAAGAGGCAGTTTTTACCAATGCTAAATATAAAAGAGTTTAGTTACCTAGTGGGAGTGCGCACTAGGTAACTAAAGATAACGGATAATAGACTAATGAAAGAAATTGCATTAGACATTTAATTCAACTGAAGGGCATGGTCACCAAATGTGTCAGATAAAAATGTGGGTTCTGATTTGTTATGTAATTTTTTATATCTGTTCTACATGTTTCCCCAATATTTCATGTTATCTTGTTTCTTCCCCACTGTGGTATATTCCTTGATGAGATACATTTGACCTGTTGTAATTTTCTTTATTATCCTAGTTTCCTTAACATGGCAATTTCCCCTCTGGATTTAAGTTTTCTTAGAGTAAACACTGTCTTCCTTGTTATTATTATTCTATCCCAGGTGCTCAATAAATGTTTTCAAATAATAGATGAAATGAGTGAATGAGTCGATCATTCATTCCCTCCATGACACTGAGAAAATAAAACTGGTTGCTTCTCTTTTCATAGAAAAGTATTCAATATATTTACTTCTACCATCAAAACACAGGTTGGACAGCATCTCATGCCCTCCACTGAATGCACTTACATTCTTACCTGAGTACCGAACACAATCCTAGGGAATGTTATTTAATGTCATTTTTGTTCAAGCCCATTACTTTTTCCTTATGGTCCCAACATGCCAGGCACTCTTCTCTGCTTCAAAATCCTAACATATCAAGTACTTAAGATGCCATCCAAAGAAAAGGAACTCCTGGGGCAAGGTAGTGTCAACCTGGTACAAAGATCAGGAATATACAATGTCATGATAATAATTTCTGTCATCTTCAGGGATTCATGATTGTCAGCCTTGAAGGAGTAAGTCAATTAACATGCAAAAGGCATCTAACTTGCTGAGTGTGCTGGGAACACTTCATATGGTGTTTTATCTCCATAAACTAATATAATTAGTATATGAAATATTTATAATTCACCTCATGATTAATCTATCATAGAAGACTATTCCTTAACAGCAGCATATCATTTTAGATTGGAATGTTCTTTGCCCTTTAGTTCATGCCACTCATAAGTCCCTAGAGTTTATTTCTAAATAGTATAAAGTTGGAAGACCAGAGATCCAAGGTAATGGATATAAATCTTATTGTTATTCCAACTCAACCCTACTGATACTGTCAAGATTATAAACATTTAAGGACACACTGATCAGTCAAGCCAGATAACTATTGCTCAGATAGACAGAGAAAGCTCAGTTCAGGCACAAGCCTAAGAAACAAACCAAGGCAAGCTACAGTAGCTTTTAGATATCATCATTTAGGCTTGAATATTATGACAAAAAGGAATAGCTAAAATAATCATAACAATAATAATGTTATCCTGCCTCCTGGTATATCAACTAAACTATTCCTGACAACCATGGAAGGAAAGGTATTTTGAGCCCCAATAATGAATAAACTAACAAGGCAAAATATGGTAAGTTGCTATTTTTACTGAGTCACATCTATTGCTAAAATTAACAAGCACAAATAAAATGCCTCCTAAATAGTCCATCTTTCTATAATCAGTCATAAGATCTAAATTTTTTGGTGCTTATGGGTATTTGTTCTAAATTTGTTTCCCAGAATCCTATATTCTACTAAGTTGTTCTATCATTTCATTTGTGACATTTTGTTACACTTCTCATAGAAATTAATCCTGTGTTTTGATTATTTTGCTCATGTTTGTTTTGGCAAGTCCGAGACAGTTCTTTGAAATTTTCCCTGAATTTGATGCTTAATATGCCATTTGGAGAAATATATCCCCTCCTCCAAGATAATTTATTACTTCCAATGTATTGGTATTTTACATATCATTTTAATTATATGGATATCACTACATAATTAATTACAAAAGACAAAATTAGCAGAGTGTAAGTATACAGTAGGCACTCAAAAAGTGTCTGGGAAAGTGAAATATTAAATAATGTAGTACCTCTATAATAGAAAAAGAATTCGAAGATATGAGCCCTAGGACTGTGTCCTGTCCTAATATATTTTATTTTAAAGATGAGACTTTTTACAAACATTGACTTGTTAACTTTGTGTTTCTTTCTCATCAAGCCAACAATGTAAAAGTTCTAGCATTATGTTTCCCAGTCTATAGCCCAGAGGGGGGAACATTTGAAAGCTAGTTTTTTAAAGATCAAAACTTCCTATTATAATAGTATACAATGAAATTTTAAAATCTTCTATATAGCTATCTAAGTTTGATAAATTAAAAAAAACAGTTTTGTATTTTTTTAAATATAGTTCCTTTGATCATAACTTAACTGTCCTCTTTTTTTTTCCCTTAAAGTAGAAAACACATAGGTACAAGAGAGAAAAAAGATGAACAGTAAAAAATGCTATATGAACAATATTGTTAAGCTTATCTAAAAATGAAGTATAAAGGTCATTCAACACAACCTACATGACGCACTAACTTTCTGAGATGTATTTCTCTCAGTTTCACCTACCACACTACAGTATATGTGGGATTCATCAAATATTATAGCTAGCAGGAACTTAAAATTTCCTAGGCCACATTTCCTTCCTAGGTGCTAAGGGGCACAAAATGAGGTCACCCGCCCTGGGTTAGCCAGTTGGAGGCCAAGCTGGGACCACTGCAGAGATAGTTACAGAAAGGAAGTCACGGGTATTGTTTGGGAGCTAGCCTCCTAATTCCAATAGTGAGAGCAGCTTTAAGTTAGACAGCAAGGTGAAAATATTCTCCATTGAAATGGAGGGAAAGCTCACTCATGAGAAAAAAAAATGTCAGAAAAACTTTCTTTGATCGTGTTTCACGCTTTCAACAAATATCGACAAAAGTACTTAAATTGGAATATAAACAGACACTACTCACTAACAGATGTCCGAGTCTCAATGCTGTTTGAATTTCCATTGCCTACGTCTTAAGGTCACATGCCATAGGTCACATAGAGCTGTCCAGAGCTTCTCTCTGCCATGCAAGACATCTACACAAAAGGCACAGCATGGGAGCATCCCTCTGAGACAGTCCCTTTCTCCCTCTCCTACATAATAGTGGTCTGAGAGCTTCAGGAAGTACACAGAATGCCATGAGAAGAGCAAGCATCAGCCTTGGCTGGGGAAACCCAGAATAAAGCTTTCAAGGAAAAAATGCCTGAGATGGACATGAAAAGATGGGGAGAATTTCCAATTCAGTGTATATTCAGAGTAAGGATTGGAAAGGGGGGAGATCCTGAGTTTCTATTTATAGTGCAGAGGAAAAGCAAATACCCAGGACCAGAAATATTCACATTTTATATTAAAATTATACACACACACACACACACACACTTATAGTTATATATGTATATAAATACACAGATAAAGAGATAGAGATATATAGATATAGTAGATAAGGGATAAAAAGACAAGCTTGACTTGACATCCTGCATTTCATCTTTGCATTTCGGCAATTGAGAAATATAAACAAAGAGCTGAAGTTATGATTTAACATTTAGTATTTTAAATAACTTTGTTTTAGTCCCCATAGCATATATAGTGCTAGTATTACACATTGTTAGGGTGATGCCAACTCACTGCAAAGGAATTTCATGATAAACTGCACCCTTACTCAGTTCCCAAAGTTAAATATATTCGGATGGGACAATCTAATAACTTTTTGTACTAACTCCTTGTCTTGAAAAACACTTTCAAAGAAATGCTGGTATTTCACCACTCCATAGGAATCAGTAACAAGGCGAGATTCTCCCAAGAATATTGCAACAGCCCTTGAAAAACTAAGACTGTCACAAAACCCGAGCATCTGGCAATGCTGCCACCATGAAGTATCCATATGGAAGAGACCAAAATGTGTCAAAGTACCCAAAACGATTTTGGATAGTGTGGAAGATAGAATAAATAATTCAGTATCGTCAACACTTTCAACAGCAGGTAGTGGATATGCTACCTGCTTCCATAATGTGCCAGAATGTAACATAAGTGTGTGAGGCTGTGTGTGTATGCGTGAGAGAGAAAGGCAGAGAGAATGTGAGTACACACAAGCCTAAGAACTATTTTTACATAGAAATATTCCTTAGGTAGTTCTCTTTGTAGGGATATCAGATCTCTATCAGTATAGGTTTATAGATATACAGGAAAAAAATGAAGTCAGTAAAAACTTATTTTTATGATAAATATAGCAACAAATAAATTACTTCAAAGTCAATGAAAAAACTGCATTATCTTAACATTATGGTTGAAATTGTATGTGCAGAAAAAGTCAGAAAATCCAAAATTATGGTTCCCTCAGCAACCATAACTACATCCTCATGCATATATGAGTATTTTGCATTACTGTAATGATGATACATTTCAGCCTTAATATCAGTTTATGCAATGTGACTGAATAGAATTCTTTTGGGAACTATAACTTAGAATTTCTGGACTTTTGTGAATGTGAAATCTTAACCATAAAATTACATTAATATAGGGTGGGGTTTTTGCTTTTTATTTTCTGGCATTTAAAAAAAAATAAAGAGTGAGTGGCTGACAACATTAAAGTAGTAAAAGATTGGTTGATTTGTAATAATACAGAAAGGACTTGATACGGAGCCTAATGCCTCAAAATAGGAACATACAAACTACAAACAAAAAGAAATGTCCCTCTGAAGATTAATCAAAGACAAGAACAGGCAAGATGTCTTTCTAGGAGAGAGTAAATTTACTCTTTCCATAAAATGTTAGTTTCTGTTTAAAAGGTACTTTCATTCAACTATATTTCAACATGACTATAAATACCAATGCCTCAAATAATTCTCTCACTAAATATGTCTGCATTTTATCAAGAATAAAAATAGTATTAAGACAGACCCCATATTCTCAAGAGCAAAGCTGGCTGGGAACCACTTTCCTTTCTTACCTGGGTAATATGGTAGGACGGAACCTGTAAGATCAAACTGTATCACTGTCACCAACTACCTTTTTGATCAGGAGGCTGAGGCTGATTCAAAATGTGGCTCACAATGAAACAGATACATAAGGACCAATTCAATTTAAGAACAAGGTAAGTATTATACGTTATTACTTAGATATTACACAACCATAGGGGAGCCAGAAGATAAAGGAACAGTGGACATAGTGGGTTCCAGAGAGAAGAGTATTAGTTACATCTGTTTGGGAAAAACTATAAATACTTATATAGAGATGGACGGAGTAGTTCCCAAACACTATTTAAAACTGATTCGAGAGAGAGAGAGGGAGGAATGAGAGAGACAGACAGGGAGAGACACATCAACTTATTGTTCCACTTATTTATGCATTTATCAGTTGACTGTTGTACATGCGCTGACCTGGTATCAAACCCACAACCTTGGTGTGTCATGATGACACTCTAACCAACTGAGCTACCTGGCCAGTGCCTCAATCTTTTTTAAGGCAACCACTTTTCTCAAAGGAATTCTTAACACAAAACTCTGATATGTAAAATACAGTAAAACATTCTTGAGTAAAGCAGGAGTAGATAGATGGTCTGGAAATTTCACCTAAGTTGAACTCTTCTCCCTTCCTTTCAAAATATTTCCTTTGCACACATATAGCCACCCCTGAGACAAACACATGCAGCTCAGAGAAAATAGCAGAAATTCTCTAAGTTTAGTCATAAGGGTGATGTAATTTGGAATCTCTAATTACGGTGTGGAGGAACTACAGGTAACACCTGGTCAGAACAGATCAAACTGAAATCAAGTACCAGTCTATCTAGACTAGATTCTTATCTAGACTCTCAATTTCCATGTTCTTCTACAAGCTGGATCCTTCATTACTTCTTTCATGGATTTCTCCATGGCCAACAGCTTACTTCAGTTATGGCCTCCAACATTAAATCACTTGCACATTTTATCTATATATCATGGAAATGGCACATTTAATTAAGTCAACTGTCTGCTGCTGCCTTGCTCCAGTAACCTGTTCTAGAACCTCCCCACTTGTTGTACTTTTTAAGTAATTGGCTGTACTATGTAATTCCACATATAATTCAGAGAGAATAAGAATGGCATGATGTCAGGAGGTTGAAATTAAATAAATGAATGTCTTATTTGTTACCTAGAGAAAAAGAGTTGTGTATTATACTCATATTACTGATATGACCAGTTACATGTATGACTAAAAGGGTAAGGATCCGAATGTCCCCAGAGTTGAAAAAACTGAAAGAATTATTGAGCCCTATTGAAGAGCAGATGTGCAATGTTGCCCTATATTTATATTCAATCCAATCAAATAGTAAAAACAGTAATCATTATTAAAAAAACACCCCAACCGAGCAGTAAAAACAGTAATCATTATAAGATTTTATTATGGCAGCACCTTTGTACAGATGTGAAGTAATATATAAAGAAAATCACAGGCTGATTCTTGGATAATTTATTCAGGGAGTAAGTTATGAAAATTCATCAATAAATAGAATCAAGCAACTCAACGACAGCTCACCATAGATTCTATTTATGCAACTCCAATTTTAATTTAGTCTGTATTGATGGATTCTTTTGTTTCATGTGTGATAGTCACGTTACATCTAGACACAACATTTATTGCATCTAGAGCCTATGCAGTACAGAGACGCCTGGACATGACAACAGTCAGTTGCTCCTTTTGCATCAAGTGATAAATAACAGTTGTAAAAGGGATCTGAAGAGATTTAACAAATCTCAGTGCATAATTTTTAAAAAAATAACCACTTGCATTAATTATTTAACTCTCTTGATTTTACACAGTAATTTGTCTTTGGGAGATATCATGCTGATATCGTCCTGGGTGGTCTCAGGCCTTTGTAAAAGAGTTCAGCAAGGAGAGAGAAGACAGATAAGCAGAAGCCTGGTCCCACAGCAGGGTACACACCAAAGGGAGCAGAGCCACCTCTAGCACCTGCCAACAAAAAAGTCAGTGGGCTGGCCAAAGGAACTGGGCACCAAGTATAACTTGAGCAAGACATAGGTCGAATTCCATGAATACAGCAGAAGAGTGAAGACCCCCAGAAATCTCACTCAGAATTCAGGACATGACCCTTCCACGTATGTCACACACCAAGTCTGACAGGGGATAAAACCGGCATGAAATAAGAAAGTGGTAACAAAATCCAAGAAGGGACCTTCAGAATAAAGGAGAATAACTGAGGAAGAGTGGGAATAAGGAGAGAAAACCTGGCCAAGTCAGCTAAAACTGGCAATTAAAGGAAAGGAGAGGTGAGGGAAAACAGCAGCAAAGTAAGGGCCCTCCGGCTGATCCCATGGCAACTGGCAACAGAGGGACCTGCAGAATGGAGCGTCAGCTGAGAGTGGAAGAATCTAAATAGCCCAGTGAATGAGACCAAAGACTGGGAAGAACAGTGCTCACTTTGGCAGCACATATACAAAGTCTGTGACGAATAAAGTTAACTTCAAGTCATACCAATCAGTAAGTCTGAGGCTAAAGATGTATCGCTGACTCAGGTAAGAATGGCTCAGGTGCTGCGCAAGACTGAGCCTGCAGGTAGGGGGCATCAGTGCACCTGCGTCCAGCTGAGGAAAGCCAAGGCCAGAAAAGGAGGAAAGGGTGAAGAAAACAAAAAAGAAATAACACAAAATATTTCTGAGCTATGATATGTGAATTTGGTATAGAATACAAAGCAAATCCACAATATGAAAATGTAGATTTATCCAAAAGACAAATTAGTACTCCATGTATTTTTATTACAAAAAAAGATCTTTAATAATATTAAAATTAAAACTTCTTAAAGTAGAAAATTATAAATATACTATTATTACAATAATGTAAGACTAGAAAAAACTATAATAAAGTAAGACTATAAGTTACAACAGCGGCTGCGAATATGGGTTTTCATGTTTTATCGCCAAATGTTCTTCTGTGTGATTATATATGACTTTTAAAGCATTAATACTAAAACTTCTAATCACAAGCATGCCCAGTATCTTTTCAATTATTTCATTAAAATAATTTACATTAACAATACATGTCTTGGGTAAAGAACAGAGTATTTAAATATGCTGTTAGACACTGAAGTCCCTATAAAATCTCCTAAAATCAGTAATCCTTTCACCTAATTTGTATATCATTTTAATATACGCTTAACCTAAAGAGATGATTTAAATTTTTCATTTTAAAAATTACCTTTATTTTTGAATATATAAGGAATATGTGCGGATATCACCTTATATGACAATAGGAAAAAAATAATCAAAATAATCACTGTGTTGCATTGCAAATTATTTGGGAAACAGTACAAGAGACTGAATGTTTTTAATGGCAGGAATTGTCATCTCTGATAGAGCCACTGCTTACCAGCTGCATACACTAACATTTAAATTAGGACTGCAGTTAAGAGCATGGACTCTGAAGGCGGACCAGACCACCAGCGTACAACTGACTGCTAAGGCTGACTGCTGCTTCAGAGACCACAAGCTATGCGATCTTGGCAAGTCTGCTTATCCTCTGTTTGCCGCAGTTTCATCATGTGATAAATGGAGCTAATAGCAGTACTCATCTAATGGGTAATGTGAGGATATTTAAAGGACTTGGGCCAGTGCTTGACAAACTGTAAGTACTATATAAACATTGAAGACTACCTACCATTATTATTGACCAATTTTGTTTTTGGAATAAAATTCCAATTAAATAATGAATCAAACATCAAAATACTGCAATACTGGTGTTTCTTTATTCATCATTCTATATTTTATATTCTCTTATTTTTGTCTTCACCATACAGGATGTCAATGAAATTATCATTGGAGAACTCTCCTACAAATGAACACCATTAGACTTAATTACCCCTGACCTTTAGGCAATCCCATTTGCTAGGGCCACTGCAGTTATGCAAAGCTCTGTATTTCCTAGAATCTACTAAAAGTATATTTTGTCAGTCTTCCTTCCAAATACGGTACGTGATGATCCAAGTTGGCTAAATTTTGGATTGCTGGCAACTGTAAGATCATCTGGGAGTAATTCTTCTCCCTCAATAACTTATGCTTGAGCTGGGAGATAAAAAAGTTAAATTCCTCTTATTGCTAAAATCATTGTATGGACTGCCTTTGAAGTCTTTTGCAAGGAATATAATGTCCTCTATACACTAGCCACCCAATTCTAGGAACTCCAAGTAAATGATCCATCAATTCAGCTCAAATGTTTTGCTATGCAACTTCGGTGCTAGGGTTAAAATTTTGGGTGAAAATACGTGTTTTAAAAAGACTCTAGTTAGGTTCATACTTCAGTTTCTTTAAAGCATGTTTCCTGTCAGTTCAAAGGTAAGCAAATCTAAAACGGTTAAGTAGAGTTCATTTCACAAATTGGTTCTAGGGTAGTTTGTTCAATATACACTTAGAATAGTCATATTGATTATGAGCATAATGCTGATACTAAAAAGAATGTCTACTCTTTCAGTTTCAGTGCCACTAGATGCTAATGGCTCCCAGATTTCAGTTTCAAATCTAAATTTCTCATCCAACCTTCAGGTATTCAAATGCCTATTGGAAATCTTCATATAGGTAACCCATTGGCACCTTAAATGCAAAGGTCCAAAACAGAACTCATCGTCTAATCCAATAAATACGTATATTTGCTGTATTTATTTTTGCAGCTGAAGGCACAACTATCCACCAAACCAGAAACCTGGGAATCACTCCTTCCTTTGACACACTCATCCCAAAGTTCCACAAATAACCTATTAATGTATTCTATCCATGACGCTTCCTGAATAATTTCTCAACTGTGTCCCTTAATTTTCATCCTTATTCCCTTTTACATTGGTAAGCCTAGTCTACTGCATAATCCACCTAACAAACCTTCCTATGTTTGTGCCTGTCTACCCACAACTTCAAAAACCATGTATCCAGAATGTAAATCTAGCCAAGTCACTCCTCCGTATGAAATGTAAGTCTCTTAAATTAGTGTGTGAGATGTCACACCACACTGGTCTCCACCTAGATCTACAAACTCCAACCTATTTCACATTGAGAGCTTCAAGAACAAGGAAATAACTGAGATTCCTTTCACACACCAGGTTGCTTTTTTACCTCCATATCTTTACTTTTACTGCTATTCAATTTGCATGGTGTGCCACTGTCTCATGTTCTCTTCCTCAAACCAACCAATACCTTTATCATTTAAGAATCAATTATAATCAAGAAGTCTTCCTAGCTTTTTCACTAACACTCAAGTTAGATTATGAATTCTTCTTGAGTATTGCCATGTCTCTGCCCTAACCCAACTAGAATATAATTTTTTATTATCTAGCTTAGATTAATCTAGAAAGATCTTGAAGGTGAGATATTGTCTTATTCACTCATCTTTATATCCCAATTCCTGGATGTTGATAATAACTTGAGCAAGTGAATTTGTATGTATACATGTGAATGTATATAAAATACTTGACTCTTTAACTTTGACCATAGTATCATATATCAAAATCTAATATGAACAAAACGAACACAAGTTAATAAAAGTGAACATACAGCAATATATTGTGGCACTGTTTGGCTGATAAACAGAAGAGAACATTAACAGTAATTCCAACATTCTTCGGCCCCTGAGAGTGGCTTTCGAGTTCGTGCATCAGAACCAGGTGCCCTCGCATTCTCTTCACCCTATGTCTTGTGCTTTACATGCAGCAGACTCCTCAAGAACACATCTCTGTGCCTCTACCTGTGCATAAAAGGATTCCCAAAATGCCTCAAAATGGCACTTTGAGCCATTTTGGTAAGTTTTTACTTTCATAAGTCTTCATACCTATCTCTGGCACAGCACCCCCTTGGCGTCACAGTGTGCCTCCCAGTCTGTGCAGCAAGCCTTCCTTCCCTTTCCCATGAAAAATGCCTGTGTCATAGATGTTCAATAAGGATTAATTTAATGTGTTCTAGATTAATTCATCCCTACCCCTATTCCCATCCATTGGAACTATTAAAAGGATTTGTCCTTCACTACATGCTCTCCTCCTTAAACAAATATTCCCTGTGAAAACTCAATTATCCTTTGGCTTCACAAGTAATCTTCAAATGCAGATCCCCAGCTTTCAGATCACCTGAACTCGAGTCCTCTATTTTCAGTGGCTCGAAGGAAATATCTATTTGGGTGCCATACTATTACTTTAAACTTGGTATACCAATACTGAACTAATTAATCCCTTTCTTTGCCCATCATTCCTTGCCCTTCTCAACTTCACCCTTTGTGCCAAGAGTACAATATTATTCCTAGGGCTAGATTCCTAGGGCAAGGGTTAAAGGACTATTTGATTATTCCCTTACTCTTAGCTCCTGTGACAAAGTATCAGCTGGCAAGAAATTTTTACTGCAAATAAAGCTGCTAAGTTTTGCCTCTTCTCTCACCCTCCAACACTGGGTTTTTATCAGGTCAGACCACAAAAATGAGTGCCTTCCTAAATAATTTCCCTGTCTTTGACTCCTTTCTCCTAGCATATTGCCTCCACGTTAAATTTTACCAAACATACTATGACTAACTTAATCTGCCAAATCCTTTGAGAAACTACCTGGCTCTAAAGAAAGTAGGAACAAAAGATCGATTTAGGTTACTTTAAAGCAAAACATTAGGTAACTCTAATCCTCAAAACCTTCCTAATTAAAGCCTGGTTAATGGAGAGAACTCTGTGTTTCTTGAATTTCAGTCTATTACTTATTTCATCATTTAAACTGCTGGAGTTACTTTCTGAGAAAAGTCTTGGCCCTGCCAGCACATCCGTCTGCAGCTCAAGGACATAAGCCAGATCTCCACTTTTATAACACAACACCATCTTTGGCAACTACAAAATTAGGAACTATAGCATATGGATCTTCTTTCAGTCAACGTAGAATATCAGTATCTCGGTTATATATAATGACCTGAAGATTATTTGCTGTAATACACCATAAAATATTTATAAATGAAATGATATGATAAACAAGATTTGCTTCAAAATAATCTAGTGTGGGAGAGGGGAGAATAAAGTGAGAGGGGCTCACAAATAAGATTGATCATGAGTTGATAATTACTAAAGCTAAATGATGGGAACATAGAGGTTTATGATACTACCATCCCTGCATTTATGTTGAAAATTTTTAACAGAAAGTTAAAATAAATTTGAAATCAAATGCTATAAAACATTACCAGCATTTACCATGAATGGAGCCATGGCTGATTATTTTCTTCTATGTCTCTAAGTACTCCTTTTAGTTATCCCAAATGAACTAGAATTACTTTAATAAAATGTTAAAAAAAAAACTAAAAAAAATGTGTCAATTAAGCTGCTTCTTACTCAACTAGTATGGAAATGGATATAACACCTAGTTATTCATTCATTAAAAACACTGAAACTTTACCATTTTATCAAGTAAAAGAAACATTAAGCTATGTAACTACACTATTTTATTCAGGTTCTCAAGAGAACTACTTTTATAAGAAAAAACTATTAGCCTACTGTCACTTTACTGAGGGATGCTTCATGAATCAACATAATAGAAAACATACCTACAATTTTTTAGGAAGTGCTGTCAAAAACATCCATTACTATTACTCAATGTTCTTTATAATAAGGACCTACCTAACAAAGTCCAATTAGAACTGATTTTTACCATAAGCTATACATTAGAATCACCTGACAGATTTAAAGAATTCTGATGTCTTAGCCACACCTAAGACCAATTAAATGAGAAAAAGGTGAAATTTAGTTATCAGTACCTTTTAAATCTCCTAAGTGATACCAATGTGCAACCAATGTTGAAAGACATTGTTTTAAAACTATAAATTTTGTTTTATTTTTTATTGTGGAAATTTTCAAGGACACACAAAAGCTGACATTTTGTAAGTCCCATGTACCCAATACACAACTTCAACAGCTATCATTATTTTTGCCAAGGCTGATTCAACTATCCCTCCCACTTTCTTTTATTTATTTACTTATTTTTTGCCGGACCATTTTAAAGCAACCGTTAGACATAAAATCATTTCTTTCTCCAGTACTTCAGTATGCAAAGATTGTTTCTTATGATTAACTGACTTAATTCCTTTTTATTAGGCAATGAGAGGCTTTGACGAGCTTAGTTTTTTTGTTCAAATGGATTAAGGTTCCTTAAATTAGCGATTCTAAAATATCCATGCTTCTTCAATCCCTCTGTTATAACTTGGATTTTTTTTAAATTTTTTGCCTTTGTTTTAATGGTTTTCAGTTATATTGTATATGTGCATTTTAATGAAAAACAGATTTTCTTTGATTGCAAGGGTTTTAAATGTTTCCTCACATTACTGTCCTCTCAGTATTATATACAATATCTAGCCACCCTCTTATATCATGTCAAAGGCCTCAGTTTGACTTCATTAATAATGTGTTTTTCTTCATTGTAAAAGTAATTTATTTCCTTTATAGACTAATTTGAAAAATACAGAAATAGAAAAAGAAAAGAATAACACTACTTTTAATTTTACAACCTACATACACTTTTTTTTTTTTTTTTACAATTTGGGTATTTTAGCCCAGTTGTTTTTTCCTAAACATGTAAACACATTTTTAAAAATTGTGATTGTACTGTTTATATTATTTTCATAACATAATTTTACTTAACATTCTCATGAGCATATCCCCAAGTCTTTAAATCTTTAAAAACATGAGATTTAAGGGCTGTGGAATTAGTGTTTCACTATATGAATGTACTATAATTTACTAAATGGTCCCCTTATTATTGGACAGTTGGATTACTGTCCAATGATTATACATAATGCTTTGTTAATTCTAATCACCCCTTCGGCAAGAACAATGAAGGGTCTGAGATTTTGCCCTACTTGCAAGTTAACAATTTAGCCTGCCACAGTTTCCTGGATGCTGGCAGCAGACATGACACTCCTGGGTCAAATTACTTAGGACACAGTAAACATCATGAGCTTCATAATCTTGTCGGCTCCCCTTGGCCACCAAGGCCCGCCAGGGTAACGGGGAGTGGCCCAGCTGGAAGAGGCAGAGGCGGTGGGTTTGCATCATAGCTAAGGAACCCTGAGCTAAAGAAATCCAAATTTTCCATAATGAGCTGCAAGGAAATTTGCCCAAACTTTCCTCCATAGGGAGACATTATCTTTATTATACTGGAAAATAAACCAGCTATCTAATCAGAAAGAAGATACTATCTCTATATTCCAATGCCGTTTTGCTATGCAAACCTCCTTAAAATCAGAGTCCAGAACAAAAGGCATTTAATGCCTCTGCTGCAAGACATGCAGAAATGCAAGACACCTATGGTGAACTGTCTCCTAATATCCTTTAGAACAAACACGTAGAGCAACATTACTGTAATTCTTAATATAGTGTGATCAAATTATTTTCTAGAAAGACCGAACCACTTTATATTCACATAACATGTGAATGCCTCTAACTGCCTTTCAAAGGCTTCCATGATTTCAACCTTCCTTAACTTCTCCTATCCTACTGTCCCCCCAAAATACATAGCATCAACTAGAAGCAGAACATGGTGATTAAGGAGAGAGACTCTAAGGCCAGAAGCCCTGAGTTTAAATAGCAGTACCACAATTAACTAGCTGTGAGACCTGGAATGAGTCACTTAACAAATTTGTCTCTCAGTTTCTTCAACTCAAAGGTGAAGATAATAATCGCCTTATTAATTATTAATATAATTATGAAATGCGTTTCATGGAAAGCACTTACAAAAGTAAGTACTAAATGCTATGCAACGGTAAACTCTTACTATGAGGTCTGGCTCCTCTTCATGTCCATGCCAGCCCTACCCACCCTTCAAGGTTGAGTCAGACACCAATGTCTCCATGAAAACAAAGGGCTTCTGCTCTAAACTCGCAGCTGTGCGCCCTATCTCGGAGCCTTTTCACTAATATTATAGTAAGAGGTCTGGGCTGACCAGGTATCTTCTCTTTCTAGTGTTTCGTGCCTTTCACTTTAATAATATTAATAACAAAATATAACAAAAGGCTTCTAGCATTTACAAAAATCTCTAAACTTCTCAATCCTACTGGTACCAAAATAATGCTGTCCAAACTCTGATTACTGCAAATGAAAATAATTATATGTCAATTATGCAAAGAGCTGTAGTGATTTTTTTTAAAGGGGTAAATCAATAACTTTCTTTGGGCTGATAGGCAGTCAATTAAAACAGTGCTGGACATTCCAATATTTGGGTGAAACATTTTTAACAAAATGTTTCTTGTATTATGCATCAAGAGAATAAAAGTTATAGCCACTCAAACCACTAGAGCAATATTGGAATTCACCACGATAAAGGTGGCACCAAACTGATTCAGGACTAAAATTAATAAAGCGGGAGACAAAATAATTTGTGAATGGAGCCATTAGATTGGAACAAAAACAAGACTACAAATACAGAAAACTCGCAGCTTCATAAAATGAAATCTTGCACTTCAAGAAGTATCTTCACTATAGTAGACTTTTGGAAAACCAGAACTATAAGTTAGGTTTGACACAAACTTAACACTAACATTATGATTCTAAAAAGTGTACCTTACAATTCTGTGTCCCCAGAGTTTTCAAAGTATTTTCATATATAATATAAAATTAAATATTATTAAAACTTTATGAAATGGAAAGCACAAATATTATTTTATCCCGCTTACACATAAGTAGAGACTCACAGTAGCAAAATGAAAAGTACTTTTGAAACTAAAATGTAGTTATATTTAGAATATTGAAAATCATATTAATATTATTTTAAATAATTTAAATTACATAAAATCAATTTAAATAACTATTTTAATAATTTAAATCATTAGAATTTAAATATTTTTCATGTTATTCTCAATTATGTAAATATAAAGGCTTCAAGTTATTCTCTAAAGAACTTAAGAGCCTCAAGTTAGAAAGCTCATTGCCCCTTTATAAAACTATTTTAAAAAAGAAAAGAGTACTAGATGAAATTATTCAAAAGCAGCAAAACATGTATTTTTACCTCATTGCCACCACCTACCAATAAAGAAGGGATGCACAAATATATACACACATGAGCCCAGATTTGGGGAAAACAACAGATAGATATATAAGCCTCACCTAATATTATGGCCCAGGAGGAATCAAAGATTTAATGCAGGTAATGTTGGAAGCAGGACACCTAATGCCCCAAATGAAATTTTGTGCTTGCTTCCTTTTCTCAACTCTTTCTTTTCTTTCTAAGAAACCCTTCATTTTTACCTTAGGGACTCTTTGGTTCATTTATTTTGGAGTTTTTCTTTGTTTTTATTTCTTAAAAACACATTAGTTTCAGGTATACAATGATTCAATATATTACAAAATGACCACCAAAATAAGTCGTTCACATCCACCACCACACAGTTTTTTCTTCCTTGTAATGTGGTCTTTTAAGATTTACTCTCTTAGCAACCTTCAAATACACAATATAATATTATTAGCTACAGTCGCCACTCTGCATATTAAAACCCAGAACTATTTATTTCTTTGACCACCTTTGTTACTTTTGTTTACAAATGCTATTTCACTGGGCATAGAATTCTAGGTTAATAGTTTTCAGTTTTCTTTCGGTGCTTTGAAGATGTTACTCCATTGCTTTCCCCTTGTAACGCTTCCAATGAAAAATCTGCCACCTGCTTGATTTTGTTCTTCTGCAGTAACTTCTAATTGAAGTAACTTATTTTAAAAAATCCATCTCCTTTTATGGTATTTTCCTAATCACTAGTGTAGATAACAGACTCCAAAGTGGTCCCTGCCACCCCAAGTCCTTGTATTCAAGCCCTGGGTCACCTCTCCCTTTGAGTGCAGGCAGCAGCTACTTGCTTCTAAACAACAGGATACAGCAAATGCGACAGGACACATGTGCTTGTTTTACATAAGACTGTATCATCTTGTCTTGCAAGGATATAAGCAGCTGGGTTAGGATGGTCCACGTGGTAGGGGAATGAGGGTGACCTCTTGGTGATAACAAGCAAGAAAATGAATTTTAACAACCACCATGTGAGCTTGGAAACAGACCCCTCGCCAACTAAGCTTCAGTTGAGACCTTAGCTCTGACAGAATCATGTTTTCCAGTGTGGCTGGTGGAAAAAGGCATTATTTCTGGCCTTTTGTGAGCAATGGGCACTATTCCTTTTACTCCTCTTAGATGGTTCTTTCTCTTGCCTTGAGAGTTTCCAACAAGCATGTGCTGACCTGCACTCAGCGGAATGCTCAAGTGGGACCCTCTCCTCTGAAGATCTCAAGAGTTCTCTTTGAGCAGCTCTCTCTATTCCAGTATTTTTTTTAATCTATTCAGACTCTTACCTCCAATTCCTCAACTCCAGGGCACCTACCAGTCTCTTTCTAGATTCCCCCTTCTTGCATTAGGGCTTAGACACTTTTCCAAGACAAAAAGCTGGGGCAATCATAGGGCCTGTCTCATTTTGTTGCCCTCGCTTGGGGATCACTACCTTTTGTTGCTTAAGGTTCAGCATCTTCAAAACCACTGTTCTATATATTTTGTCCATTTTTGTTTGTTTTTTTCAGATGGAAAAGTAAATCCAATTCCTGTTATTTCATAATGGTGGGAAGCAGAAGTCTTTCAACAAATGCATTTAACCACAGAACTAAAACCAAAACCAATGTAAGAATTAGAGTGACAAAGTAAAACATAAAAGGTATTTGCTTTGACCACGTAAATATAATATAATGTAGAAGAAAAAGTAAAAAAAAAAAAAAGAAAAAAGAAAAAAGAATTGGGAGGCAGAGTAGATCCTATTGCCTTAACTGTAATAGCTGGTAATTTTCAGATACTATTAAAAGCTAACAAATCAAATAATAGAGGCTATGAGTATTGAAAGAGTATATTGGTAAAAATACAAGACAGATAATGTTGTTGATTTATTAGGCTGGCCAAAAACTCCATTTAGTTTTTTCTGTAAAGTAAAAGACACATTTTTCATTTTCACCAATAACTTTATTGATTTGGATATTTTAAGTATGTCAGCTATATCCCGTGTGGTATAACATTGATTGTTCTCAATTAATGTCCCAATTTGATCACTAACAACTTCAGCTGGTCTACCCAACCCTGAAGCATCATCCAGTGAGAAATCTCCACCACAAAACTTCACAAACCACTTTTGACATGTTTGATCAATCATAGCACCTTCTCCATACACTGCACAAATCTGTTGTGGCATTTCAGTTGCTTTTTTACCTTTCTTAAAATCTAGCATAATATGACAAAATGTTGCATATTTTCTTCCATCTTCAATATTAAAATGGCTACACAAAAATTCACCCATTTTGATGAGTTTTTTTAAATGCATGTTGATATCATAGCTGTTGCAAATACAATCTAACAAAATTGTTTCAAATGGCATTAACAACAACTAAGTACTACTAGAGCTGTCTTACGGGGGGGAAAAAAAACCATATGAACTTTTTGGCTAACCCAATAAATCAGATGGTATAGGTATAGAAAGAGCAATGAACGAGAGCAGCAACACATTTATTTTATCATTGTTCATTGTTCATACTAATAGACAGTATCTCAAGAATTAGAGAATTTAGGGTGTCATATAAAGTTATACTTATGAAGGTAACCAAGAGAAAAATATATAAACTTTTCTAAACAGCAAAAGAAAAACACATTTTATAGAAAAAAAATTCTAACTACCTCAGAAGTAGAGAATCTAAAAAATAAAGAACAAAAATTTCATAAGAGAAACAGTGTTTTGCCCAAGAAAGATTTATCACTATCATCACTGTTACCACCACCAACATCCCAAAATTACACACTAAGCTCCCATGGTTTCACAGGAGAATTCCACCAAAATTTTAGAAAGCAGATAAATCCATTTCTATTTAAACTAGTATTAATGGGGGAATGGGGAGGGGCACTTCCAGATTATTTTATTTTTTTGAATTGAATATAACAAAACTAATATATAACAGGTGAATCTCACTTATAAATAGATACCATATCTGAAATAAAATATTTGCAAACAGAATCCAACAGGAAATTAAAAACAGAATAAAACTTCATGACCAAGCAATCTTTTTCCCAAAAGAGAAAAATCACATGAGAAGGTATATAACCAAATTCTCCTTCTACCTCTATTTTTTTTTCAGATAACGAACCTCAGGCATAAAAGGTGAAATATTTAGCTCAAAGGTCAATCAGTTGGTAAATGGTAGAGTTTGGTTTCAAACCTAAGATCTGGATCTGAACCTAGGAGAATCTAACTTCTTAAACTAATTCTGAAAATGAGAAAGTCTGACTCAAAAAGGAACATCTGAGCTACATCAAGTGCATGAAATAGTAGGAAAATTCACATGGCCTATGGATCTAAAAGAGTTTGGGAGAAGGATTGTGTTAGAAGCCATGAGAGCCAACCAAGTATCAATTGCTGTCCGTCACTGACTAGTGTGTTAACACTTAAAAGAAGGGGAGGGAAGGACGAGTAGGTCGAAAGTAGTCCCTTTTCCAAAAGTCCCCAGACAAACTGAATTGAGAGGAAAGTGGTGCCCACTGCAGTTCACAAAGCATTCTGTCACTGCTCAGAAAAGCAATTATCTTAAAATTCTAGGAATCTAATCTCAAAAAAAACTTGCACATTGACTTGCAGATTATTTCTAAATTTGTCTCTTGCAAATGCGTTCATGCTTATATTGTTTGGTATCCGCAGTAGAGGAAAGGTAATCCATCTCCCTTCTTCAGGATACTACAAAAAGGGTCATTCAGAGAGCAGTATGGCCCATCACAGCATTCTTATTTTTCATGATTTTTTAAATTCAGGATTTTAAAAAGTTCATTAATGATTTTATTCTTAAACTAGGAATACATGATTTTTGTATGATAATTAAATATGTTCAGTTTAATTCAAAAGCCAATATCTTGCTTAAAAAGAAGCACTTATGTCTGCAACAAGACATAAATACTATCACTGCCATTATTTAGCATTGTACTATAGGAAATACCCAACAGAACTAGACCAAAAAAAAAAAAAAAAAGGAGAGAGAGAGAGAGAGGTATTAAAAACTGTAAAGAAGTACATAAATTTATCAGTATTTGTGGATAGGATTAGAAACCTTAAGACCATCAACCAAGAAAAAAAAAACAATTTATCACAAACAGAGAATTTGTAAGCTTACAGATAAGAAAATTAATGTTTTTAAATTATTAAAATATTTAAATGCCTATGTTTTATATATATGTATTATATATAGTATTACATATAATATGTTTATATTATATATACAACAAGCATTTAAGGAAAAGACTACATAAACAGTAGGCATACACACACAGATAAAACTTCCTAGGAATAACAGGCAAAACTTCGATGAAGAAAACATTAAGATATTGCTGAAGGAATCCCAAAGATAATGTGAATACATGGTAAGCTGTACCACCACCTTGGATAGGGCGATTCAACATTATACAAGCATCAGTTCTCTTTGAGTTTATCTTGATCACAATTTGTAAAAGGTTGTTTTTATTTGTCTTAAACTAGACAAACTGATTCTGATTTTCATAGCTAAAGACAACAAAAAAAAATAGACAAGAAACTTGATGTGTGGAAGGGTAGATCAATTGGAGATGGATATTAAACGTACCGACATTAAAGAGTACTTTAAAATATCAAAAATATAGAGTATAATGTTGGTTCAAACATAGACATAGATCACAGAAAAGAAAACAAAGTCCAGAAATATGCAGAGCACACTCAAGGAGTTAGCATATATATAATAAAGTTAGCTTCTCAAATCAAACATGAACAACCCAATAAATAATGATGAGTCAAGTTGACAGCCATGTGGAGAAAAAATAAACTAGGATCCAGAGAAGCATACACTAGGGCAAATTTCAAGGGATCCAAATGTTCCAATGTAAAAAATATCAATGTAACGATAGAAGTACTAAATGACAAAATGTATGCTAGGAAATCACCTTCACACAGACCCCAGCATGTTTAAATTTTCTAGTAGCCACTAAAAATTTCTAGCAGCAATTAAAAAGGAAAGTAAAACAGATTAAAGAATTTTTTGAATTTTATTTAATTCAATATACCTAAAATATTTTCAGCATATAACTAACATAAAATTATAAAAATTTTTTGCATTCTTTACTTGAGCTAAACAGTTACAATGTATCTTAATTCAGACTAGGCACATTTCAGGTACCCAACAACCACTTGTGGCTGGTGGCTATCTTACCAACCTGCAGAGTCCTAAGATGAGCAGACCAAGCTCTACAAAGTAGGAAACACAGCTGTTTTTTTTCACTTTTGTTGACCCAGTTCCTACATGGTGACTGGCATATATTTTTGTGAGTGAGAAAGGGGAGAGAAGGAGGAAAAAAAAATGCATCATATTAGAGAAACAAAGGCACTCTTACAGTGAGGAGGGGAAAGTATTTGTTTCATTAGAAGTCTTGGGTTCCAGTCCTGACTCAAAAATTTCCTAATGGGTAACTTAGGCAAAGCACAACCTTTCGGAACCTCATCTGTAAAAGGAGATTTTTGTTGCCTACCTACTGTTTAGGGGTTGCTATGAGGATCCAATGAGATCATGCAAACATATGGAGATTGTGAGGCACTTCATAAATGTTATCTATCGTTACTAAAGTAAAAACCTCTGTCTCTATGACCATTGTTTCCGGAAGACACTATCTTCCTGCCTTGATTAGGGTCATTCATCTATCCCCCATCCACAGACATGCAGGTTGAACTTCTGCAGCATATTGGTCCATGTTTTATCCCTGGAGGACTGTAATTTTGATTTGTAAATTGGTGTTCAATGCCTTGATTCATATTTCAGCTTCATATTTCATATTGTCAGTTAAAACTTCACAAGGAGGCTTTCCTGCAGTATTTCACATCCTTGTATCCTGTTGGACTCCGTTTGCTTTGCAGCATCTGGCCTGTAGGATAACTCTAGTCATCCTCTGATGTATGCTAGGAACTGATTACAACAGGAGCCAGAAAAGGAGGAGAACCAGAAATCCTAAAATAGGCCTCAGAGAACAGAAGAAGTGAAATGGGTTAAATACTAGAGATGAGCCCACTGAAAATGAAAGAAAAAGGGTCAACTCGGAGCTTCTAAGTTGGATCCAGGATTGTTGCATTTTCAGTAACAACCTAAGGTCTACTAGACAAGGATCATCTACAGGACTCAAGGAGCACAGTTAGGCAACAGGCACATAGTTTTCCACGTTCCTGTTTGAGAAGGGGCTAAATTTTAATGGATAAGGATCCCAGTGCTGTTTCTGCAACTTGCATGTAAGTTGCTTCCCAAATTAAATTCACAAGAAGAATTTAGCATTTAACTTTCTTGTGAAGGGGGTCCTTGTACCTCTTAAGTCCTTAAGAATCATTTTAGAGAAGTATGATTTGCAATTTTGTAGTTCTGTGTTGTAAAGTGGGTCCCTATATTTCTTCAGAAAAAATGATTTCTTTTACTATTCTCATTCACAGGAGCTGAAGCATTCCCAGGGTCTGACTAAAAAAGCATGTAGTCAGGAATATTACTCAGTGGATTTACTCCTGTGAAGATGAAAACATACAATGGAACAAAGAGAAAAAAGATAATCTTAAAGCCACAGATAACTGACCATATCTAAAACAGAATTCCTTCAGGGAAGCCAAAAATGCACTGGAAACTCACTGTTTGTTCCTTTTTTTTTTCTTTACTTTCTTCTTCTTTTCAGTTAGAAGATAGGCAATTTGATTGATGGTATTTTTTCCACATTAGTGACATTTAAATGGAAACCAAGATTTTTGGGGGGCGGTTTTAATAGCTCGATGAAATCTTTAACATGTGCCAAAATGTTTCATTAATGTAAGTCAGCCAAATAATCCTCTTGCCTTGTAAAAATATTTCCTTTTAAAAAAATGCTTTTTGAACTGTTAAAAAATTTGAGTACTCAGAGTTTAGCTATAAATATATGGGTATACTAACATTGTATCCATATTTTCTCAAAACAAACAGTAAAGATAATGTGATTGTGCTGAAGTTAGATACACAATCCTAAACTTGTTTTAAATCAAATAATTACTATATTAAGATTCAGGTGGTTATCAATAATGTAGGATTCAACCAAGTTGCTATGTTTCTCGTTCAAAACAACTGCCTGCCCTTGGGAAGAGACAGCTGGTTGCTGCCTTTAGGTTTGTTGTATTCAGGTCAGGATGACCAATGATAAGTATGGATTCTCTTTTAATCTGAATACTGGGTTTTCTGGTTGACGTGAAGAGCCAGTACATGCTCAGTCAGTGATAACAATAAAGATGTGTGGAATTTAAAAGTAGGAAAAGCTGCTTTTCAGTCAACAGAAAAGCACATACTTAACATTAAAAGAGTAAAGTATAGTGATGCACTGAAGGTGAAAAATGGGGGAACCTTAACTAAATTACTGGGAAATTTCCATAACAGATACACTAGTACTGCTGATTTAATAACGATTTCCTGTCATGAACTGTATTTATCGTATACCGTCTCTCTGACATGACATTGTTTTAATGTTTTTGAGAGCCATGTTTTAATCAGATTAAACTCTAGGAAACCGATAGGTATCTGTTTGGCTCTTAACTTTAGCTTCTGTTTCTTATTTAGTCACAAGACTATTATTTCTGGAATCTTTATAAACACATTTGCTGGGATTGCCACAAGAGTGCAGCTTATGTTGTGAGGTCAGAAAAATGTGTGCCAGTGGTTTTCATGATCTATGCACAGAGTGCATTACAGAATTGTTTAATAAATTAAAGACAACTAGTGCAAAATGTGTTCCTTTCCCTCATGGGATTAAGCATCTAAAAATACAATTTATTTTTAGATTCAAGAAATAGTTTCTTAGGAACTAAGTAACCAAGAAGAATGTTCAAAGAAAAGTTGGTATAATATTATTCATTATTCAGACGTATTTATGTAAAACTAAAATATTCAATAATAAGCTCAATGTTTTTAAAACTAATTCACCTAATAAGCAATGATAATTTTTAGTAATCCATATAACAGCTATGATTTTACTTAAGATGCAACATTCCAATATGATCAGTGAACATATCAAGTTGAATACCTGAAAGAGCTCTACAGGGGAAAATTTCCCTCCTTTAAATTCAGACTCTGAAAAAAGTGCTCCCTGGTCAAGATTTCCCATGGCAGATAATCTACTAACAATCCAACAGTGCCAAACTGAGCCTTAGATAAGGATCAAGTCACATATCTAAGTAAGGTTACTATTAAAAGTAGAAGTTAGCAAAGAAAGGATAAAAGAGAATTAAAAAGTAAAGACTGGCCTCTCTCACTTACTCCAGTCCTCAAAACATGAAAAATGGTCTCAAGCTTAAATGATTGCATAATACATGGAACATGTGAAACCACTTTAGTGTAGATATAATAATACATTATTTTTCCATCCACATAAGTTGCCTACCTTTTCTTAATAAAAATGATTATACAATACTTTCCTCAGTAAGTGGCTTTGAAGCTTCCTCTTTAGAGTACCTTAAAGATGCTCTAGGGCTTGCATAATAGGCACTGATTAGATGGTAGGATGTAATCAAGTGAACTGGTACTAAACTAAAACTGGTTGAGTAGCATCCACAACATGTTATCAGGTACATTCTTAGGAAGTATACATTTACATGGGAAAAAAATAAATACTCAATTGTCTGTAGACAAGAATGGGAAATCTTTGAAACTATTAATTAACAGTTAACCCGATACCTGCTGAAGTTTTTCTTATAGGTATTATAGCACCATATCTGAGTGTAAGAGTCTAAGAAAGATTAAAGTCAATGTTATTGAGATTCATTTTAATATCTCTGTGGTTATATGCAGTTTTGCCTACATTCTTTTGCTTAATAGTGATAAAATAGTTCATGAACAATTTACAGGTTTGGTTTCAGGTGAGCAGAATCAATACACTATAAGTATAAGGTAAACTTTTAAACCAATGTTTAAAATTTCACTGGATCTTTCAACATTTGTTTGAAATCTTTACAAGATATTCATCTATTTGTAGCATCATATAGGTCTGTCTCCCCATCTGTGTATGTTTTTCATGAAGACTAGTATCTTATACATGTTTTTTTTTTTCTTCCCCAGTTTGGTAGCTATTCATTGGCCCACTACTATGCCATTTTTGTAATAACTATCCCACAGCTTTTATCAATCATTTTTAATAAAACACAAGTTTTTCTTTACAGGACAAGGGGACAAGGAATCAATATATTTAATTCAATGTTGACTAAATTTAACTCTGTATGGTTATAAAATTAATGTCATCAAAATCTATTATTGTCATAATAAATAATTACATTGGCAACATGATAATAATACTAAAATCTAAAAGACTAATAACATATGCTTTGTTGTTCATCAGGCCACTTCGGCCCTATCTTCTCGAAAGTAACCCTGTTATATATATTACACTGCCAGATTTCTTAAGAAATTCACATCTTGGAGGATACTTTTTTTAACAGGATATCCTGACAACACCCACCCCTACCCGCCCCCCTTCCCCACGACTTGGTAGCCTGACTCCAGCACAAGCTCATCTGGTTTGACTAAAATCATTGCATTATTTGGCAGTGGTTTCTTCATACGTGGCGCTTAGAGCTCATTGAAGCTCAAACAGTACAGGAAATGCAAATCATGCAAACCACCCTCAGGATGGCGACGTACAGTGGCGTGATTGAGCGGCAGTACGCACGGCTCGTGGGCTGACCACATGAAAGGAGCCATTTAAGGACCAGATGAGTGAAAGCTGGGATAAGTTAGAGAGTATGTGTGAGCTTCAAAGCTGGCAGAATAGCATCCTTATTTAAAATAGAAGGGAGAAGGGGTTTTTATTATTATTATTTTTATTAATAACACCTGCACAAGTTCTTTACATTGAAGGATGTATATGGAGGTAGAGGGAGTTATACTGCATATAAGTAAGCCAATTTTCCTTTTTTTTAAATACAGGTATGATAGAAGAGTGGAGTACTTTCCATCAATACTTCACAAGATTTTCTACAAGTGTTAATAATTATTAGAAATGCTTTCTTTCAGTACACTTTTAAAAAAAGGTAATCTAGCAATGCCCTACATTATTTGCTCATAACCCCTAAAGTGTTGGCTTAATTGCCACATGTTAATAAAATTAACTCCTCCAACAAAAAATAAAAGCTATAATTCTCAGGAATTCTTCAACAGAATGCTTAGAAGCAGTACAGAATTTGCTCTTCAGAGAATATTTGAACAAGGCTAATACAGTAACTAGAACAGAAGAATGACTATAGGAAGTTTTTATTTTCTATTTTAGAACTGATTATTTTTGGATGTTTTTAATTTACCACAAAGGAAAGAAAATGCGACTATTAAGAGAATAAAAGTAATAACCTAAAATAATTAAAAGAAACATTCAATTTTGCTTGGCTAGAATTTTAAATTATTTTCCAGAGCCCTTTATGTGTCTGATTTCATTTGCATACAGACCTAAAAGCATTGAGAATTCCATTAAAGCACTGGCTCCCTTAACCCCCTATACCTATAGTTGGAAGCTGAAGTAAGCGAATGAGGAAGTTAGAAGTGTAAAGGAAGAAAAGGCTAATGCTTCTGGTCTAGGAATCCTAAAACCTAAGCCTGAACAGTCATGTGATAATGAATGTATCATTCTCTGAAACTTAGGTTTCTTACACACAAAAAGGGCGTTATCACCATCTTTTCTGACTGCTTCTTAGTTCCATTTGAATGACATGGTGATATAGTGTGTAAAAAAAAAAAAAAATTGCAGTTGCTACACAAACCCAAAGAAAAACTAGACTATTTACGAAGCACCCAAATTGTGTCAGGCACTGTATCAGGCTCCTTACATACATGAGCTCATTTTATTTAATTTCATCTTCACAATAACACTGCAAAGTAAGTATTTTTAGTCCCACTTTAAGATACCAGAAAACTGCGACTCAGAAAAGTTAACCAATTTCCCCCAATTTCTTATAACTAATAAATGGCAACACTGAGGGTAAATATATTAGTCCATACATAGATCTGTATTGATATGATTCATAATCATCCCCTAAGGGTCTGCATAACTCTTGAGTAGTTGTCATTTTAAAAAGAAAATCAATGCTAATCTCTAACAAAGTAGAATTATGTCATCTAGAATTTCTTTTACTTTTCCATTAGATATACCAGCTAGAAAACTTAGACACTTGGTATTTTGAATTGGCCCACAGTAATCCATCATGTCCACTTTTTTTTGTTTTTTCTCTTTTTTTAATTTAATCTTTATTGTATTTTTTTTCTTTTCCATTACCATTTAGTCCCCTAATAGCCCCTCCCTCCACTACTTCTTAATTGATCCTAAACAAAGTCAATGGCTATGCTGTTGGACAACCTGAAACAGTGCTAATAATCATAATCTCCTTTGAAGTCCCCAGAGCCACTGCCTTGAGATCTTAAACACTGGTTGGTGTTAAGAAATTCTAACTGGACGCAATAGCAAGAGGACGCTTTAAAGACTTTCTGATTGCCACCTGTCTTCCTCTCCAAGTATGTATAGCCACTAACAAACAAGGTTTAATGATTTGTTTGTTTGCTTTTGTTTTTTGATAGCTCCGAACAGCCTATGGGAGGAAAGAGGTTAGATTATATTTTAAAATAAAATTTATCAAAAGGGAAGGCTATAGGCATAAGAAAGTTTGTAGAAAAGTTATATAGCTACATACAAATGGAAGGCAGGCAGCATAATTTTGCCAGAGCAACCAGTAAGCAAAACCCTTCATAGAACCTATGCAACAAGTATTCAGGTCAGTTCAGGCTTGAGGCTCATTTATAGCTAAAAAGTCCCTCACGTGTCCCACTGGAGACACAAACCTTGAACCATCTACAGGAAGTCTGACGTATGAAAACTATGCTGTAATCTGAAGGTCAGAGATTTGAAAGCCACCATTTATATCATATCCTGTTTCATAGGGAGCAGATATAAAAACCAGGCACTGAGGAACCATGGACTCAAGGATTTCAGCGATTGCGAATGAAGCAGGTGAAAATCTCTCCTTGAAAATCAATTTAAAATTGCATTCTAAGGAGGAGGCACTGATGCAGCTGAGGCAAGAAGTATGCACACACAGGATCTGTAAAACTGGAATTTTCCAGGGAAGACTAATAACTGGGTTTGTGTAGGTTCTGTTTTCATTTTGTTTTGAATGAGGAAAGTAGAGTTCATTCCTCTTCAAATTCCCCATTACAATTCTTCACAATGCCAGTGTCACACTTTGTAGTTGGAAAACAAAACTGAATCCACTTCCCTTGATGTCTAAGCTTGTTTTTCTCCATTTGCCTCCAGGAGCAAATTTTACTGATTAACTAAATCACTCCTTACCTATGCCTTTAAATTATTTGAAATTCTTTCAATATTTATTTTCAAGCCTGTTGCTGATTTTCATCAGTGTCCTCTAAGTGCTATCAAATTTGCCACATTATATTCACACTATAGAATTCAATACTAAGACCTCAGGACCCACCCAGATATGTCATCATCTACCTCCGGTTTTGACAATTTACTTAACCTTGGCATACCTATGGAAATGACAGCAGTTTGATTAGAAGGCCTCTAAAGTCTTAACTATGTTAACATCTGTCATATCATCTCAGTGCCAGGTATTAATATCTAGAAACACTAATAAGACAAAAACAAAATAGTGTCACAAAATACTCTACAATGGGAGGCAAATAATGAACATTTTGTTCATACGACCCTGATGAACAATTACTTATAATTAGAGTCAGGTTTCTAAAACATTTTTGTTGCTTTAGTAATAAACTGAAGATAACGTATCACACTTTCTTATGGCAGGAACAAGCTACATGATTTCTTCCTGCTTCTTCTGGTTCCATAATTAAAGACTATATTCTGGTTTATTGTAGGTACATGATAGTACCAGGCAGTTCTCTAACAAAAATTTACTGGAATCCTAGAAGGTAGCAGGCACCGTATGACATAGTGAATTCAAGAATGATGGTGTAGTGAGTTAAACTGCATGCTTCAAAAAGATGTATGCAAGTCTTAACCCCTGGAACTTATGGATGTGACCTTATTTGGAACATTAGATAGTGTGGGCTCTATATCCAGTAACTTCTGCCTTTATAAAAAGAGAAAAGGCCTTGGGAAGTACGGCTTGGTTGGTTGGAGTGTCGTCCCATAAACTGAAAGGTAGCAGGTTCGATTTCCAATGAGGACACATGCCTAGATTACTGGTTTGGTCCCCAGTCAGGGTGTGTATGGGAGGCAACCAATTGATGTTGCGCATGCTCTCTCTCTTTTCTCTCTCTCTCTCTCATATCAAGGGACATATCCTCAGGGGAATATTAAAAAAAAATAGGAAAGGACACAAAAGATACAAGTTAGGTCCTGTGACAACAGAGTCAGATACTGTTTGTAGTAGTGCAGCTACAAGCCAAGAAATGCCCAGGATTGCAGGGAGCCGCCAGAAGCCAGGCGGAGGTGAGGAGGGGTTCTTCCCTAGAGTCCTCAGAGAGGCATAATCTTGCTGACACTTGATTTTAAAAGTCTAGCCTCAAGAAGTGTGAAAGAATAAATCTAGTTGTTACAGAAGCCTTAGGAAACTAATACAGATGATCACTTTGGTACAAAAAGACAGAGCCAGGCAAATGAAAAAAAAAAATTAATGAAAGAGTTCCCAGAAATATTATGTTTTCATGACCAAAAGACTGCTGACACCTAATATTTTTAAAATATAAGCTTTCTTGACATTGAAAAGTAGTGCTTTTGAACAGGGTAAACAAGCTGCTATCTTAACCAACTCTATACTAATTTGCTATTTCAAAATAGACAAACCATTTGACTTCTGAACATGTCAGTTTCCTTTCCTAGAAAGTGATATTTAACATACTAATAATCTACCATGCAAGAGTAAGAAGAATAACAATGACAGTATACTGAATCTTCTTGCAACTGAAAATGTAGTAACTATACATACATGTAGAGAAAAAAAGAAAAGAAAGAAAGAAAGAGAGAGAGAAAGAAAAGAAAGAGAGAAATAAAGATAGATTTAGGGATAGGGAAGGTACCAAAAGAAACTAAGAGTTCTAAATTCATGACACTGCAAGGAACTATTATTATATCGTATCTCTGTCCCATTTATATATCAAACATAATCAACTAATCAAAAAATTTACCTGAATATTTAAATCACTCAGGTAGTGCAAAAAATAGCACAATTCCAAATAAAAATATGTGTCCGATTAAAAATTAACTAAAATTACTAATACAAAACAATAATCTGTCCAATTGTGCTTTGCTGATTAGTAAAAACATTTAACCTCTTCCATAAACTTCTATGTGGACAGAATGTTTCAGACTACTATAATTATCCCTCAAAAGTAACAAAACAAAAAGAAAGGAAACACCCAGCAAGTGAAACAAAGCTAATAGGATTACTGAGTTATATTTATACTTACAATCTTGAACTGGTAAAGATAAGTATAATACATAATACTATTATTTGTACTAAGCCAAAAAAGTATACATTAGGCCAGCATTCTCAACGTTATTTGCACACTGTAAAGATCTGTAAAATATTTAAATATAAAAGTCAAAGCCCAGGACCCACTTACAGGCACGGCTGCCCCTACCGCAGCACAGGCTTTGTTCTGGACAAATACAGAGGACACCTCTTATACAAGGCACTGCAATGTAGCATGTAGGAATAGAACCTGAGTGAATACAAAGCATTAAATATACTAAAAGAGCCACTAAACCAACACCAAATAACCATTTCTGAGAAAAAAAAAGTACCATACTTCAGCTCTGTGGACAAAAGGAAGCTTTCATAGATATACAACATTATAAACATGCTCTGGACGCTGGGAGACTGCCTTCTCTTTTCTTTATTACATAATATGGTGCTATTTTATAGTAAATAGAGTAAATTTATTACATAATAGGATCCTATTTTATAGTGAATATAGTAAAATATTGTAAGAAGTATTTAATAATATTAAGGAAATAGAATTTTTGTTGGCAATAGTATTACAGTTATGTTTTATTTTTAAAGAGATTTTATTTTTTAGAGATACTCAATGACGTATGGAGAGTTACAAATGGAAAGTCTGGAATTTCCTTCAATATAATCTGAAGCATGAAAGAGATAGGCAGACTTTAGATAGAACAAGACTGGCCATTTATTTATAATTGTTAAAGAGTAATTAGGTTCATTACCTATTCTCTCTACTTTTGTATGTTTAAATTTTTCCATAATGTGGTCACTCATTCAAGTCAAAAATCCACAGGTGAATTTTACCAAACATTCCAAATGTTAGAAGAACTAATACACCTTTCCTTCTCAAACTATTCCAAAAAATTCAAGAGGAGGGAAGACTTCCAAGCTCATTTTATTAGAACAGCATTATCTTAATTCCAAAACCAGATAAAGACACTAAAAAACAAAAATTATAAGTCAATATCCCTGATGAACAGAGATGCTAAAATCCTCAACAAAATATTAGCAAACAAAACAAAATACAGCAATGCATCAAAAAGATCATACACCATGAACAAGTGGGATTTATTCCAGAAATGCAAGGTCAGTACAACATTCACAAATTAATAAATGTGATTCACCACATAAACAAAATGAACAATAAAAAACACATGATCATATCAGTAGATGCAGAGAAGCATTTGATAAAATCCAGCATCCATTTATGATAAAAACTCTCAGCAAAGTGAGATTAGAGGGAGCGCACCTCAACGTGATAAAGGCCATATACGACAAACGCACTGAGAGCATCATACTCAACACACAAAAACTACAAGCTCTTTCCCCTTAGGACTGAGAACAAGACAGGGATGTCTGCTTGCACCTCTCTTACTCAACATAGTGCTGGCAGTCCTAGCCATAACAATTAGACAAGAAGGCGAAATAAAAGGCCTCCACGTTTGAAAGGAAGAAGTAAAACTGTCATTATTTGCAGATGACATGATACTGTACATAAAGAATGCAAAGATTCCACCAACAAACCACCAGAACTGATAAATGAATTCAGTAAAGTAGCAGGATACAAAATTAATATCAAGAAATCAGTTGTATTTTTATATGCCAATAATGAACTATCAGAAAGGGAAATTAAGAAACAATCCCACTCACAATTGCTTCAAAAAGAAGAAAATATCTAGCAATGAATCTAACTGAGTCTGGAAAAGACCTATACTAGGAAAATTATAAAACACTGAAGAAAGAAATTAAAGAAAATACAAATAAGTGGAAGCACATATTCATGGATAGGAAGACTTAAAATCATTAAAATGTCCATAATACCCAAAATAATCTACAGATTCAACACAATTCCTATCAGGATACCAATGAAATATTCCCAGGACTAGAACAAATATTTCAAAAATTTATATGGAACCACAAAAGGCCCCAAATAGCAACACCAATCTTGAAGATGAAAAAAATTAGAAGAAACACACTACTCAATATCAACTATACTATAAGGCCATAGTAATAAAAACTGCATGGTACTGACATAAAAACAGACAGAAAGATCAATGGAACAGAATAGAGAGCCCAGGAATAAACCCACACCTTTAGAGTCAATTAATATTTGACAGAGGAAGCACGCACTTACAATGGGCTAAAAATAGTTTATTCAATAAATGGTGTTGGGAAAATTGGACAGATACATTCAGAAAAA
The DNA here is from genome assembly GCF_021234165.1 of Pteronotus mesoamericanus. Classification (NCBI taxonomy): domain Eukaryota; kingdom Metazoa; phylum Chordata; class Mammalia; order Chiroptera; family Mormoopidae; genus Pteronotus; species Pteronotus mesoamericanus. The sequence continues at coordinate 8,574,601 of NW_026555325.1, forward strand.
TGATATGTCACACACAATAATAAATTAAAATGGATTAAAGATTTAAATGTTAGACACAAAACCATACAAATCCTAAAAGAAAACATAGGCAGTAAAATCTCAGACATGGCTCATAGCAGTATTTTATCTGATATATCTCCTTAGACAACACAAAAGAAAAAAATAAACAAATGGGACTACCTCAAACTAAAAAGTTTTTGCACAGCAAAGGAAACCATCAACAAAACAAAAAAACAGCCCACTGCATGGCAGCACATATTCACCAATGATACATCTGATAAGGGGTTAACATCCTAAATTTATAAAGAACTTACAAAACTCTATACACCCCCCCAAAAAAAATCCCACACATTTACAAATTGGCAAAGGACCTAAATAGACACTTCTCCGAAGAGGACATACAGATGGCCCATAGGCATATGAAAAGATGCTTAACATCTCTAGCCATCAGAGAGATGCAAATTAAAACCACAATGAGATATAACCTCACACCAATCGGAATGGCTGTCATCAATAAATCAGCAAATAACAAGTACTGGCAAGGATGGGGAGAAGGGGGAACCCTTCTGCACTGTTGATGGGAATGTAGACTGGTGTGGCCACTGTGCAAAGTAGTATGGAGCTACCTCAAAAAATTAAAAATGGAACTGTCTTATGACCCAGAGATCCATCTTAAAAACCCAAAATACTAATTCAAAACAACAAAAGCACCTTTGTGTTCATTGTTGTGTTATTTACAATTGTCAAGATATGGAAACAGTTCAAGTGTCCATCAATAGATGAATGGATAAAATAACTATGGGACATTTACACAATGAAAAACTACTCAGCTGTAGAAGAAAGAAGAAGAAGGGAGAAGAAGAAGGGGGGGAGGAGGAGGAGGAGAAGAGGAGGAGGAGGAAGAAGAAGGCGAGGGGGAGCGGAGGGGGGAGGAGAAGGAAAAGGAGAGAAGGAGAAGAAAAAGGAGAATGAGAAGAAGGAGAAGGAGGAGAAGGAGGAGAAGAAGAAGAAAATTTTACCCTTTGTGGCAGCATATATGGAACTGGAGAACATTATGCTAAGCAAAATTAGCTACTCAGAGAAACACAAATACCATGATTTCACTCATATGTGGAATAATGAATAAACTGAAATAACAAGGCAAATGGGGTCAGACTAGCAGGTGCACAGCTATAGTTGAGGGGGAAGATTAGGAGGTGGAGGGATTGAGCAAAAAGGAAAAAGGACTTATGGACAATAGCATGGGAAGGGGTAGGGGAGGGAGGTATAATTGGGATAAATGGTAATGGAAATAAACTACAATAAAAAATAAAAAGCTTCTCCATTTTAAAAGAAAATAAATATATCAAAAGAAGAAAGTTAAATGAGCAGGCTGGGTGTCACTCTGTGCAACACAATGGTCAAACATATTTCCCGAACTCTGCTACCAAACATTTCACCTTCAGACCTGAATAGCAATGGTAAAAATCTGTTTGGAGATTTTTGAAAGAAATAACAAGGGAGAGAATCAAGATGGCAGAGGAGTGAGTGGAAGTCACACTGTCTCCTTCCAGGACCAATCTGAAATTACAACAAAATTGTGGAGAAATCACCTGGAACAAACAACTGAACAATCGCGAGAGAGGAGCCTTACTACCTCAGACAGACAGAAGAATCTGCTTTAGCACAACCTAAGTGGTAAAAAGTGCAGTAGAGACTTGAGAAGGCAGGTGGGACACCCACGGGCGGCAGCACCAGAAGGATACTGAAACAGCCAGTTGGATCCCCCTAAGAAGAGCAGGGTCTAAGCCATAAGCGGGGATCTCCAGCCAACAGCACCAGAGCTCAAAAAGTACACAGATAACAGACAGATGAGAGAAACAGTGGGGTGTCCCTCTGTCAGAGACAGGTGGCTAGAGATGCAAAGAGCCATTTAAAGGGCCAACGCATAAATTTTTATTTGCAGCCACATACCCTGGTCTATGACAAAGGAGGAGCAGAGTGGGCTGGAGACGCGTGAGGAAAGACTGGGGAAGGAGGCTTTGGGGAGAGAGCTGAGAGAGTAGCTGGCGGGATCCTGGTGCTGACTCATCCCCCATATGGCAGCAGCCTTCTTGCTCAGGCAGACCACTCCCCTGAGTGGCAGTAGCATGAGAGGACCCCATAACCCTGCACCCAGGAGGGACTTTGCTCTGCCCTGTGGTGTCTAAGCCGGTCTGCTGAGTGCAGTGACTAGATTAACAGCTGAAGGAGACAGCAACAGACAGCAGATTCCTGGAAGTTTCCCACAGATTGCCTAAGGTCAGACAGGATCAACATCTGACACCATCAGAGACAGATCCAGAAAAAACAGCAGTCTCCTACCATAGAAGTTCACACCACACAGTCAGGAAATCAAGGCAGATCAATTTAAGAAGCAGAAGCAAAAAAGAAGAGCCTCACAAATAGTGGGAAGACAAAGAAACATCTCCCAGTAGAAGGGATAGGAGGAATACCCAGAAAGAGAACTGAATGAAATAGAGGTAAGTAAACTATCATATATTGAGTTCAAAACAACGGTTCTAAGGAACCTCAATGAGCTCAGTGAGCTCAGAGAGAATTACCAAAAACTACAGGGAAACCACGAGGAACGTACTGCAAACTATATCAGCATGAAAAAAGACATAGAAACTATCAATAAGAGACACAAGAGGAAATGAAGAATACAATTCTGAATTGAAGAACACAGTACAAGGAATCAAAATCAGGCTAGATGAAGCAGAGGACAGAATCAGCAAGCTGGAAGATGAAGTAGAAGAAAGCTCCCAGAAAGAGCAAGGAAATGAAAAGACTCAAAAAGAATAAAGAGGCATTGAGGAAAATGCAGGACAAACTGAAATATAATAATATCCATATAATAGGGATACTGGAAGGATAAGAACAGGAGGAAGGGATAGAGAACCTATTTGAAAAAGTAATGATGGAAAACTTCCCTAAATTGAGGAGAGAAAAAGACACACGACTGCATGAAGCACAGAGGGTCCCATTCAAGAGGAACCCAATGAGGCCACTCCAGGACACATCATCATTAAAATGGCAAATAGCAAAGACAGAGAATCCTAAAGCAAGCAAGGGAGAAAGAGGTATTAACATAAAAGGGAGCCCTAGTACGGTAGCAGCTGACTTCTCAACAGAAACACAAGCCAGAAGGGAATGGCAAGAAATATTCCATGTCATGAAAAGCAAAGGCCTGCAACCAAGACTGCTCTACCCAGCAAGGCTCTCAATTAAAATGAAAGGTGAAATAAGGAGTTTCCCAGACAAAAGAAGGCTAAAAGAATACACCTCCACCAAACCAGCATTGCAAGATATGCTAAAGGGAGTGCTTTAAGAAGATGAAGAAAAAGAGTCCATGAATACCCAGTTCCTTTCACAGTTGCCAATACTTGATATTACCAATATTTTTAATACTTATTAATTTGATTGTGAAAATGATGTTATTTTGTTACTTGATTATTTGTTGAAACTAAACCTGTTTTTGTATATTTCTTGCCTGTTTCTATTATTTTTAAAAAGCTTTAAGTGACTTTTTGGTATTCTTTATCCCTTTTTTGATTAAATGTTTGTAGAATTTTTTCCCTAAAAGAAACAAAAAAACTATTAACCCTTTTATAGATGTATTGCAAATACTTTCCTATTCTATTACTTGTCCTTTCACTTTTTTAAAATGTATATTACTTTATAGTCTTAAATGTTTATATAGTCATATTGTCAATATTTTACTTTATAGCTTCTGTGTTTGAATATTTTACTTAAGGGTAAGAAAAATATTATTTTGTATTTTCTGCTAAAACTCCTCAGATTTTACATATTGATTTTTAACTCACCTGAATACTTTTTGTATAATGTGTGAAATAAGACTCTATATTGTTTTATTTCTAGTAGTCCATGCACCTTATTTGTTGAATAAGCCTTATTTGCCCCCATTGATTTGAAATATCAGTTTAATCATATATTACATTGTTAGACAGATACACACATCTGTTTCTAGAATTCTCATTTGATTTCATTGATCTATTTGATCATTTCTGTGCTGGTGTCATGTTGTTTTAATAGCTGAGACTTCATAATGGATTTAAATTTTTAAATATTTTATAATGGATTTTGACATTTAAAAAATAAATAAACAAAATCAATCTGCATTTAAAAAAAAAAGAAAGAAAGAACTCCTATCTTTTGCAACAACATGGATGGAACTGGAGAATATTATGCTAAGTGAAGTAAGCCAGCTGGTGAAAGACAAATACTGTATAATCTCACCTATAAGTGGAATCTATTCAACAAAATAAACTAACAAACAAACTAAGCCACAGGTAAGGAACCATGGAGCAGACTGAAAGTGACCAGAGGGGATGGGGAAGGAGGACATTGTGGAAAGAAGGAGAAGGGACTAAACAAAGAACATGTAAGAATAACCCATGGACATGGACAACAGAGTGGGGACCGACTGTGGGAGAGGGGGGTGGGGTGGGATGGGTGGAGGAGGGCAAAGAGGGGAAAATCGAGACAACTGTAATGGAATAAACATGATTTAAAAATTAAGAAAAAGAACAAGAAAACAATAAGGAAAGCCTATATCTACAGGAAAATATGCAAAACTAATATAAATAAGGTATCTTCAAGAATTTTATCTATTAATACAAAAGCTTTGAGTGTATTTACGATATGTTTAAAGTGCATTCCTGCTCATTAATCTGCACTAATGTGGTGGTCAGGGACATAACCGGCCTGAAATGGCCATTGCTATTGTAAGTAAGGAACTCTTATGATGTTTGCTAAAATTCATATCAACTTCAAGAAAATATATTAGAACTTTTATTATATTTACTTAATATTTTTGGCATTTATGATGTTCAGCTGTTATTCTTTTATTAAAATTAATGTGATAAATTCCTTAATGTCCAGACATTCACATACTTCTTTTCCTTGGTGTTTAAACAAAGAGATGATGCTACATATGTGAAATAAATATTTTGTCAGAACATTAGTCATTTGACCAGAAGTATGAAATTCTGCTTTTCCTATAAAAAGCGGAAGTTATTGTCAGACCCATGAGTCAACTGTGCACCTTTTTCTCTCGTAAAGAATACTTTATGTTCACTAGGTAAGGGTGCAATTGAAACCACGTTTCACTGTAGCTCTTCATAAACAGCACTGTTTTACACAGTGTGAAATAAAATACATAGCAAAGTACCAAACAAAATAAGAGTCAATACACAAATGTTAGTTGAAAAAAATGGATAAACAGTAAATTATTAATTAACTTTCCTAATTATAGAAATAAACATTACCACAATTTTAATTCATTACCACTACCCACTAGCATTGTTGCTATATACCGGATTGTTGCTATATAGCTATCATTCAAAATTGATACTAGAACTGACATAAAGTTAAGAGAGACCCAAAAATCTGCAAATATTATGCGCTCTACCACTTCCTCCCATTCTATATAAACCCCCTGAACTGAAGAACAAATATAGCAGTATATTATGGCTTTGTGCCCAACACTCTAAATATTATACCTTTATAAAAGTATTAATCCCATGTCATCTACTTACATTTTAAAATAAAGGCTAGAAAGGGGTATTTTTTTTCCACCATTTTGCAGAGGAAGATACAAAATGAAAGTGATTTGCTCTTATACAGGTGAGTGGCTAACCGGGGCCTTGAGCTCAGCTTCTCTGATTTCTAGTTCATGCTCTTTCTTACTCCCTCAAGCAACTACAAAACATGTCTAATAGCTAAAGGAGAGGAATACTCAAATGCTTAAGGAATTCACACTGTGTGGGCAAATTTTTTAAATCAGGATTAGTCAATACCTATGCGCCTAATACATAGTTTGGAGCTGTGAAAAATACCACATTAGTCTGTAAAACAGAGTATGTGAGAGAGGAACTGACAATTCATGTCTATGAAAAATAGAAGTCATTCTTGGTTAGATGTGCTTATCTCCTGAAAAAATAAAAGTTGTATGGAAAACTGAAAACTTTTTCTGTTTCTGAAAAGTAAAACAGAAATGTAGATGAACACTGATGACTTCAAACTGAATATTCTAAATTGCAAATATGGAAATACTGATTCATATGGCACCATTTCATTTTACTCTTATTAGAAGGAAGACCTCAGGTGACTCACACAGATACATCTGGAGAGCAAGGATTTCCCCCTTACTCCATCCTTACATTGTAAAATGTAAAACAAAAATGCCACACTAGGCTACAACATATTACTTTAGAGATTTCCTATATTTCTAAAACCTAAGACATACCAAGGTTATAAATATGCCTATCTAAAGCCTAACCCCTTAAATAGTAACAAAATTATTAATTTTTTTGCTATAATATAAACAGGTCATATGTAACTCCTGAATTTTCCAAGTTTTGATATAATTAATATTTTAAGGGTTTATCAATAAAAATGATAATATCCACTAGAAATCCTGGAACATAATAGCTGTGAAACAATGATAATGCAAATTCTTGAATTTCTGGGTCCAAAAAGGGCTGAAGGACGCAGCAGCAAAAGAGAAAACCCTATTCATCAAAACTTTCTTTTTCAATAATTCTAAGAGGCTGGTACTTAACCACAACTCCTCTCAGATTTAGACATCTAATTAGGAACTGCATTTAAGACTAGTTAATACATGTAAAACATATACATGCTGAACATATTAAAGAACAAAAGTTTTCTGGGAGCTCTTTTCCATGGAAAAAATAAAGAAAACTTAACACTATTCAAGTGGGTCTCTACCATCTGCCAGCATTTTATCTAAAATAAAACTGATTGAAAGAAGATATAGTAAGATCATGTTTCCAAAACCTAGAATGTTTTCAGGTATTTTGATTATTTAATTGCCACTGTTTCTACTTGTGTGTATGTGTCTTCTTTCTTCTACTCCCAGTTTTAAATACCAAAATCAGACAAAGAAAATGATTACTTACATAAACTCTGCTTCCATATATATTAAGCAATACTCAAATTTCAGAACAAGCAAGACTTCAATTCTTAACCTCTGCTTCTCTTACTTTTCCTACAGTTTCCCAAAAATACTGCAAGTAAAGTGTGAAGGTCATTAAATATCTCTGAACACTTGAAAAACTTAAGACTGTATAGTTCTACTACTCACTCTTTACGAACACCCGAGTTATAACCACTTCATTTCCACCAACTACAAGAGTCAAGGATCCCTGACCCTTTAATGACACTGAGCTATTGCTCGGTTTCCTGCAGCAATCCTCCTAATATGGTACAGAAAAAAATAAATAAAAACAAGTGATCTTTTTCTGTGTTAAAAAGTTTTAAATTCCCTTTTAAAAAATTGAAGACTCTCAGCAATGTTACAAAATTAAAGCTAAGAATCACTGCATCTGAATAAGAAACTCTGTAATACAAATATTAGATATGCACACAATATACAAATAAAACATGCCTTTAATATAAGTGGATTTCATTAAAATTGTTTTCATTGAATTTAAGTTTATGCCAGAGGGAAAAATAACAGGAGCAAAAACTAGTTCACATTCTTAGCCACTTTCACTTTCAGAAAATCTTGGAACCCACTTAAACCATTTGTACATAGTAAGTATCTGTATAAAAACTGGACATACAGAGAAACTATGGGCTGAAAATCCCCTACATTTGAGATCTCCTACTGTAGTGAAAGACATGTTACCAAGTGTGGGGGATTTCCCTAGAAATACATTTGTACATATATGACTGCTTTAGAAATGCTGATTCAAGAGAACATTGTCCAAATAATCCTGAAAAAAAAAAAAAAAGAAATAGCATTGTATCCACAAGAAGAAACTTAGTTCCTAAAGCATACTGCCCTATTCACCTTTTTATCATTTATCTGGCACACAGTGTATGTTCCTCAAATGTACGCCTTACTAGTCCAGACCACCAAGGAAGAGATTGGCTTTCCTGAACTGAATACTATGCAGAGGGGCAACCCCAAGCATTATTTTCACTTTGGGATGTAACATAATATAAGAACTCTACAGGTGCACTTAATATCTGGCTATTTTTTCAGAGAGGAGGATAAGTTTCAGAAGGTAATAACAGTTAATAATTCACTTACTGATTGTGTGTATACATCATACACACATGCACACACAGAGTATACATATATACATAATATATATTATAAATTGTATTTAAAGAGAGAAAAGAGGAAGTGATATATTAAATTTTTAAGGAAAAGAAAGTTTTGCTACATTTAAGAATATGGAATATTTAAAATGCTGCCAAACTAAACCCACTGATCCAAATTTAATGGGTAAATATGAATGATTTATAATAGTATAACAATTTAAAAAAATAATTATAACCACTCTGTGATTTTTGACTAAATTAATTTGTATTCCCAATTCTTTTCTCATAGACAAGACAAAGGTAAATTTCAGTTCAGCTCCTAGACAAATGCAAACAACATAAATTTCATTCATAGTGCTAGTTTCTTTACTATTTTCCATTCCTGCTATCATTGTTCTCATTCAAAATATATGTCTCCACTAGATGTTTAGAATCCAATAACCATCTCTATCTTCACCCGTGGTCTCCAGCCTACATTGCTGCAATAATCATTCTATGCACAATTTTCCTTACCTCCCTCTCATGTTTGCCTATAAAACATTGCTTCCCCTTCTTCAAATAACAGAAAATTAATTTTCCTTTTGCTCTCTTGCAGTCAGTTCATACAGTTTGGATGGAATTGACCCCACTGCTTTCGAAGCAGTCATGTGACCCAGGTCTGGCCAATCATGATATGTGATGCCTTTTACCCCAGTAACACCTTCAAAGGCCACATCATTTTATTTTAAAAGACAGGTGTTTTGTTTGTTTGTTTTTTTTATCATTCTGGGACATTTGATAGAACTGCCAAGAGAGGTACTCTCTCTCAGGTAGGGTAACTAAGCAGTTGGGATAGAAACTTAGCTCTGTAAGAGATCCATCTGGAGAGAGCCTGCTCCAGAACACAGCCAAACCAGAGGAAAGCCAATGAAGAAATTGGGAGGCCTAATGATATCACAGATCCACTGAAGCCAGCTTTGCCTAGAGTCAACCACTGTGGGATTTTCAGTTATATGACCCTACATTTTCCTTTATGCTTAAGTGATTTAGAATTAGATTTCTACCATATGCAATTAATAGGGTCCTCAGTAATAGAGCCTCCAAAACAAAAGCTCCCCAAATTCTTAACTTTGAATTCAAACCTGTACACAGACTAGACAAATCCTATCTCATCATCCCAACCTAATGTCCCAGGACTCCTCCCAACTAGGAATATGGTCACACTAAACTGAGATTCTCAAAATTTCCAAACATTTCCCAATTTTTCCAGCATTAATACCTTTGTTCACAACACTTCCTTCTCCTACAGCAATCTTCCATTTTCTCTATCGTCCTCTCAGGTCTACCCCAGAATTTCCTGAACAAGAATTAAACCCTCTCGTCTGTACTTTTTTAGTAAATGCTGCTCTCTGCAGTACTGACTCTTCTGTGTAAATTCTACAGTAGCATCTTCAGGTTTCAGTGTACATGTCCGATGTCCCATGCCTTGTAGAGACAGATGGCTAACAAGAAGGTCAAACACCTTCTCTTTGAAAGACAAATAATCACAAAATGCTGAGGCTGAAACAAGAGATCCGAACAATAAGTCATAAAAATAAAAGCTAAATAAGCAAAGAGATATACAAGTAACACAAGGAAATAATTGCTGTTTTAAAATAAGCAGTGGTAGATAAAGATGAATATGAGAACAAATTTGTTTTTTTACATTAGAATTCCATAAATCTTGATGTTAATTCTTTGTTCACAACATCATAGAGCTCAACAGACAAAATCAAAACCTTCAGTTACAGATGAAAAATACTAAGATTCTAGGTGAAAGAGTGACTTTTCCAAGGCCAATTAATTTGTAGCAAAGCAGGGGTTAGAACTCAAGACTGCTGATTCCCCTGTGTTTTCTTTCAAACACAAGCGACACATTCTTTTAGTAAACTCTTTTTATGTATATTTACATTTAAATATATTTTATTAAACATCATTGGAAGATTCATTCTTGGACAGATTCTAAACAAGAAGCTACAAACACAAAGCACTAAATGGGCTAGTTAAGTAACATAAATGTGAGAAGCCAACTAGTATAAGACAATGGCTACTAGTCGTGTTTGTGACCAAAAAAAGAATGTCTGTCTAAAAACATTAACAATTTTAAAAATGCTTAAATAATTATAGAATCCAAACAAAAGAGCTTGTCGAGACAAATTCTAATTTCTCATTTCTCCTACAGCTTCTGCACCGTAAGTTAGAAGGCTACTCACTGTTTGTGGGTAGCTACTGCTAAAACTAAAAAGCCTTAAAATACAATCGTGAAATTTTACAAAATATCCCAGGTATATTCTAAGTTCTATAAAGTTTCCTAATTTAGGAACTTTTTTTCTAGAAACACTTTTATACTGGGGAAATTCCAGAAATATATTTTCTCTTATCAAAATTTATATAATGAAGGATGACTGATTTCATAGTATGATTAATATAACCCATAAAAATAAGTGAGTAAATGTGTATGAAATTCTTTAGTTTAATCCCATAAAACTGAGTAACACAGGTCTTTAAAAATTTCTAAGCATTTTTTGTGTCCAAGAGATAATATCCCAACATAAGATACTAGTTGTACTCACATAGGAAAAAAGCAAGCAAATTAGCAAGACAATTACAACCATATTTTGTTTGCATTTTCAAACCCACAGATACGAAATCATTCACTCAACCATATTCACTCAGCAGCTACTATCTACTGAGCATTAATAATAGGCAGCATATTAGGTAGTGGGGATAAAAATGGTAAATGACAAATGCAGCCCATGTCATCATAGAACTTACAGTATAATAAAAAGGAAAATAAGTCAAACAGGCAAAAAAAATTACAAATTATATATAATGTTATTATAGGGGGAAATGAAGGATGCTGAAATAGAGGGTTTGTTTTAGATGGGGTGCTCAGGGAAGGCCTCTCTGAGAAGGTGAAACTTTAGCTGAGACTTGAAGGGTGGGAAGAAATAAGCAAACCGGGTGGGGAGGAGGTGTGAGTCAGTGTTACCAGCTGAGGGAGCAGCCAGTAGCAACAGGACCTGGGGCAGGAAAGAGCTTGATATTTCAGGGAGACCAAGGCCAATGCCACTGCTGCAGCAGATTAATGAGATGACTGCAGTGGGAGATGAGGTTGCAACAGTAGGCAGGCTCCAACAACCCCTGAGTGTAAGCGGGATTTTTGCATATGCAATGGGAAGTCACTGATGGTTTTCAATCAGGGATTATTCAATCGAGGCTGTAAGTATTAGCAAATGGATATAAGCATGAAGCTTCATTTCAATCAACAAAGAGTTTACTAAATGCTTACTATGTGCCAGCACTGTTTGTCCAAGTCTGTCAAGTTGGACCTTATACCACCAGTGCTAGCATAGGCACTGGCTCTTAATATAAAAGCTCTTAACAAATGCTGATGAAAGAAACTAACAGGAAACAGGCTTAGAAGAGAGCCAAAAGATAACTAGTCTGGGGGGATTTAGGCCAAACCATCTCATCCCCCAGCTCTTTCTCTACTACACACAGTCAATCACCAAGAATTTCTCCTAAAAACGGGGGCGTGGGGGGGGACTGTTAAATCTTTAGTATCATCAAGAGATGGTGAACAAAGAGAAATATAGGAAAGACTGTTTACAGGGAAAAATTTGCTAGAACATAGGACTATATTCTTTAGAAAGATAGAAGGATGAAAGAGACATGAATGCTCTTTTGTGAGCACTAGGCACGACTCAGCCTCTGCCTCCCACCTGCAGCTATCTCTGTGGGCTGGCTGGTCAGGAGGCCAGCTGGTCTACCATGGGAATGAATCATGGAGGAATATAAAGAAAAGAAAAATGAATAAGAGTTAGTCATTGAATGGGCAGGACAATGTGCCCAAAGGCAGCTAAGAGACCAAATCTGACCCTTGGGCAGTAGGCAAGCATGAAGACTTCTCTAAGAGGGGAGACTTCAGGGAAGGACAGGGTAACAGATGATCTGCATCCCAGCTTTAGGGGCCCTAGAGATAGTCAGCCAGACACTAATACCATGCATACCATATACGGCTCCAAAAGCAAACATATTTTCATTGACTAAGACCTTAATAAAAGCAGAATTTTTTTTTCTCACATAAACAAAGAAATAAATGTTGGGGAATGCAAGTACAATAAAAATACCTTTTGTTTCCTAAAGGTTTTTTCCAAGTTATGGAGGCAAACCATGACGAAGACACTCAACACCTAAAAACAACTAGATTAGAAGTACTCTAAGATCAGATTCATAGTTTTGATTATGTCAAAAATAAGAATGTTACTTCTAAACACAAAATTATGAAGGTCCTTGCTCTGTAGCCAGAGCTCTTTTATTCAATAATACATTTTGCGTCCATTTTGGGGGTGTTTGGGGGTTTTATGTCTTTTCCATTCCATTCATTAAAAATAATGATTTTCTCTCCTCTGTAAAAGTGTATTAAAAATCCAGTGTGTCTTTTAAAATACAGTTGGCAAATTTCAAAGGGTAAATATATGGGAGATTTACCCTAGAGGACTTTAAGGTACAAAGTCTGTTAGAAATAATGTCTTGTATCCATATGAACCATTACTCGGGAATCTTAAATGTGATATTTTATTTTTTAAATATGCTAGAAGGAATATTAAAAACATACACTTGAAGTTGCACGGCCATGCCTAATGCCTTGGAAGCCATGGGTTCACAGTGTTTGCTACTAACCAAGCACTTTTGAATTAGCAACTTGTGAAAATAAACCATGAACTTCATAACAAGAAAATTTTTTCTTCCTGCAGTGGGAAAACTTCTTGAGAGCACTTACAAAGAAAGTGAAAAAGATACAAAGTCTGAAAATCAGCCTTTAAGAAGCATGGAGACAGGGATAATATCTAGTTTTGCAATGAAGAGTTTGTTAGGGTCATTTAGAGGTTAGTCATTCGTGTGTGTATGTGAGAGAGAAGAGAGTGAGACAGAGGAAAGAGAGGCAGACAGAAAGGGACACAGACACCAAAACAGACTGAATGGTTAGTTATTGGGTTTGCAGTGTTATTCTATTTCTATACTATTGCTGTGGTCAGCTATATTTTCAAAATAAAGTCCACATGGCTAAATTGAACAATACAGTCAACCAGAGGAGACTTCACTGAAAATATTGTGGACAAAGCCCCAAGCCCTATACAAATACTGGAAAGCTGCTGTGTGCACTGCCTAGACAGGAGAGCAGATTGGTAGAAAAACAAACCAAACGAGAAGCCCCCGATTAGGCAGTATAGGATAGGGAAGCTGGCTGGCTGGGCAACAGCCATGGGGAAATTCAGCCAATCTTCATAAATGGAGCAGTCACATGTTGGTGGGACTATGGAATGCTAGACTGCACCCACTGACAATGTAATTTATACAGTGTCAGAACATCATCCAGACCCCAAGAAGTGCATGCAACTGCTACCGATAAATGAGCTGGGCAGTACTAAAATGCTGCCTCTCGCCAAGTTCATAAACCAACTAGAGAACTTCGGAGTATACCCAGTTTGAGGATAATTTGGGAATGGCATGTACTAAGTACCCTAAACAAAGAATGTTATCTCTGTATTCACTAGTCTACCAAATGATTTTTTAAATGTCGCATGTAGTATTTTATTTGGATTTTAATTTTAAAAAAATCCAAAGAAAAGAATTGAAATAACTTGTGATTTCCATGGCTGAAAACTAGAGAAATGTGCTGAGGGAAAATGAGAAAATCACAGATTCACAAACCTAGAAGAGCTCTTGGTTCCCAGCTTCCAGCCTCCAACAACATACAAGAACTGTGATACTTAAGACTCTGACAAGCACCACACACACTTCCAATAGTAAAATCTGGTAATATATTTTATTCAAGAAGTACTTAGATCTAATTTCCTCGTTTACCCTTCTACAAAAGATTATAAGATAGCACAGTGGTAATGAGCATGGTCTTAAAAAGAACAAATATATGGACTTAAAGAAAACGAACAACCCACAGCCGACATCATACTCAATGAGCAAAAACTAAAAGCCCCTGCCCTTAAAATTGGAATCAAGACGGGGATATCTGCTTTGACCTCTCTTATTCAACATGGTAGTGGAAGTCCTAGCCACAGTGATGAGACAAAAAGAAGAAATAAAAAGCATCCAAATTGGAAAGGAATAAGCAAAATGTCATTTTTCACAGATAACATGATACTGTATATAAAGAACCCTAAATATTCCATCAAAAAACAACTAGAACTGATCAGAGAATTCAGTAAAGCAGCAGGATACAAATAAATAACAAATATCAGGTGCATTTCTATACACCAAAAATGACTATTAGAAAAAGAAACGAAGAAAACAATCCCATTTATAACTGCATCAAAAATAAAATAAAATAGGAATAAATTTAGCCAAGATGTAAAAGACCTGTACTAGGAAAATTATAAAACACTGAAGAAGATTCTCAAGAAGATAGAAATAAGTAAAAGCATATATCATGTTCATAGAAAGAATTAACATAATTACAATGTCCAAAAGCAATACTGCCCAAAGCAATCTGTAGATTTAACAAAATTCCTATTAGAGATACCAATGGAATATTTCACAGAACCAGAACAAATATTCAAAAATTTATATGGAACCACAAAAGACCCTGAATAATCACAGCATCTTGAGAAAAAGAACAAAGTTGGAGGAATCATGCTACAAGATACAAAAATATACTACAGGCCATAGTAATCAAAATAGTATAGTACTGGCATAAAAGCAGGCATATATATCAAGTGAACAGAATAGAGACCCCAACAATAATCCCACGCCTTTATGATCAACTAATATTTTACAAAGGAGGCAAGAACATAAAATGGGGTAACAAAAGTCTATTCAATAAACGGTATTTGGAAAATTGGACAGGTGCATGTGAAAAAATGAAATCAGACCACCTTCCTACACCATGCTCAAGAATAAACTCAGAATGGATTAAAGACTTAAATGTAAGATTCAAAACCATAAAAATCCTAGAAGAATACATAAGCAGTAAGATCTTGGACATATCTCCTTGGGCAAGGGAAACAAACAAAAAATAAATGCAACTACATCAAACTCAAAAGTTTTTACACAGGAAACCATCAACAAATGAAAAAAATAACCCCCTGAATGGGAGAACATATTCTCCAATGATACATCTGATAAAGAGTTAATATCCAAAATTTATAAAGAATATACACAGTTCAACACACACACACACACACACACACACACACACACACACATATCCAATTAAAAAGACAGGCAAAGAACCTGAACAGACACTTCTCCAAAGAGGACATACAGATGGCCAATAGACATGTGAAAAGATGTTCATCAGAGAAAATTCAAACCTCAATAGTATATCACCTCACACCTGTTAGAATGTCTATCATCAATAAATCAATAAAAAACAAGTGTTGGTAACGATGTCGAGAAAAATGGAACCCTTGTGCACTATTGGTGGGAATGCAGATTGGTGCAGCCACTGTGCATAGAAGCATGGAGTTACCTCAAAAAACTGAAAATGGAATGGCTTATGACCCAGAGATCCATTTCTTGGAATTTAGCTGAAAAAGCCTGAAATACTAATTAAAAAGATTACATGCACCCCTATGTTCACAACAGCATTATTTACAATAGCCAAGACTTGGAAATAACCCAAGTGCCCATAAGTAGATGAGTGGATAAAAAAAGTTGTGGTACATTTACACAATGGAATACTACTCAGCCATAAAAAAAAAAGACAGAAATCTTACCTTTTGAGACAGCATGGATGGACCTGGGAAGTGTTATATTAAGTGAAATAAGCCACTTGGTGAAAGACAAATACCATATGACTTCATTTAATGTGGAATCTAATGAACGAAATAAACTAACAAAATAGAAACAGACTCACAGGTAAAGAGAATAAACTGACAGATGTCAGAAAGGAGGGGTTTAGGGGGCTGGGTGAAAAAAGAGACGGGATTAATAAGAAAATTCATAGACACAGACAACAATATGGTGATTACATAAGGGAAGGGAGGTTGGGGGAAGTCGGAGAGGGTAAAGGGGGGATAAATGGTGATGGAAGGAGACTTGACCTTGGCTTGGTAAGCACACAATACTATATACAGATGATATACTATAGAATTGTACAGCTGAAACCTAGATAATTTTATTAATCACTGCCACCCCAATAAATTCAATTAAAAAAAAAAGAATGAACAATATATGGGCCTTGCAGGTGGCCAGACTTGAGCTCAAATCACATACTGACCACTAGTTAGCTGTGTAACCCAGTGCAAGTAACTTGATTTTCTAAGCCTCAGATTCCTTCTCTGTTAAACCAAAAAAACAATGTCTAACTTCCAGGATTGTAGAACATCTACCACATAGTAAGTGTTCAATAGGTTAGCTGTTGTTACTATTATTTAATCCTAATCATATATATTTATATTCATAACTATGATGCACACTAATAAAATGGTCTTTTCATAATTAAAATATATTAAACTTTTCAAAAAAGTATATTTTAATAAAAGGATGTTTTATTATTGAAGTATTATTCAGAAGGTTATATTTTTAATAAGTAATAATTCAAAACAAGATATAATTGCCAAGCGAAGTAATTAAATTATTAATTTTCAAAAGAATTGTTTGAGAGACCACATCTTACTTATTAATTTACCTACAATACACTAATTGAGCCATACCTTTTTCCATAATGGCTAGGTACAAACAACACACACACACAAGTAACTCATATCAACTAAAAATGTTCATTTTCCCAAAGAAAGTTACATTCAATATTTCATAGGGGATAGTTTATTTAAGAAAAAAAAAACTACACATTCCTTAAAAAAGACTGCTTAATGAAAAGTCACAGTCATGGTACCATTAAAGAAAATGGCAAATCATAATACAATTATCAGCAAGTACCACCTTAAGCTTTAATTTCACTTTATGCATTGCTTGACCCAAACAAACTTCTCATTCCATTTGTTTTCTATCCAACTATTTGCTTTCCTCGCCTTTCCTTGGACATTTGAAAAAAAGGTCAAGGGTAGGGAGTAGGTACCATAATGACAATCAACACCTATTAGGACTTGTATAGCTGCAAGAAACAGAAAACCTAAAAACAAAACACGGCATCTCAAGCAACACAAGTTTGGATAAAGGCAGAGCATCGCTGGCACAGAAAACCAGCCTTTGTCTTTTAGTGGATGATTTTTAGCTAATGCATCTACATCTTTAATGACTATAGTTCCATTCAGATTTTCTACTTCATTTTCACTGAGGTTTTATAAGTTACCTTTTTCTAAGAAATTACACATTTTTCTAAGTTTTCAAATGTATTTACATAGAACTTTTAAGAGCATTTCCTGCTTTTTATTCATCTGTGTCTTATATACAGCTATATCTTTTCATTCTAAAAATTAATTGTTCCTTGCCCTGGCTGGTGTGGCTCAGGTGGCTGGAGCATCATTCCACCAACAAAAAGGTCCCAGGTTCAGTTCCTGGTCAGGGCACACACTGAAGTTGAGGGTTTGGTCCCTAGTCAGGATGTCTGAGAGGAAACCAACCCATGTTTCTCTCTCACACAGATGTTTCTCTCCCTCTCTCTCCTTCCCTTCCCATCTCTCTAAAATGAATAAAGTACATCCTCAGGTGAGGACACAAAATATAAAATAAAATAAAAACTAATCATACCTTTTATAAAAATCAATCATGCCTGTGGTTTATCTATTTTATTATTTCAAAATAACTACTTTGAGTTTATTCATCTCAATTAGCAATGTGCTTTCAATTTCACTTTTACTCTTCTTATAGTTTTCTTCCCAGAACTTCACCTAGATTCAAGTAAGAGGGGCCCTGCTCATCACAATAAAATAAAAAATAAAAATAGAGTTATAAAAGATGATGTGGCTATGACTGTCACTTTTGATCCAACCCACTATGTGATACACAGTATGTTCATTATGATTCAGTTCTATTTTTTAGTATCCTTTATGATTTCTTCTGTGACCCATGAGTTATTTAGAATTATGCTCCTGCATTTCCTGACTTGGAGGCTTTTTTAGGAATCTGTTAATCATTTCTCTCCTGCACACACTTCAGAATGATTTCATCTTAGAGGCGAGAATCATTTATAGAGAGTTGCTCACAGCCTGATGCAGATTCTGGCAGGAGGAGGCTGGCCAGGGCATAGGGAAAGGGAAGGGGAGGGGGCACAGTTTCTGCTACACTGGACCGCAAACAACTATTTTTATTCATTTCCAACAACTCTCGTTTTTGTTTTGTTCTTATAACCTCCTTTCTTTGTACCAAAGACAGCACCTAATAACACTGTTTGGCACCTTACTTTCTGTCACTTAATAAGTCTTGGAGAAGTTCTCGTCAGTGTACAGTGAAAGCCCTGGCTAGGTGGCTCAGTTGGATGAAGTGCCCTCCCATACACCAAAAGGTTGCGAGTTCAATCCCTGCTCAGGGAACATACTATAGGCAACTCATTGATGTTTCTAACATCAATGTTTCTCTCTCTCTCTCTCTCTCTCTCTCTCTCTCTCTCTCTCTCTCTCTCTTCCTCCCTCTCTAAGTATATCCTCAGGGAAGGATTTGAAAAAGAGAGAAATAGAAGAGTACAGTGAAAGCTTCTTAATTCAGGTTAGAGCAGTACAGTATTTCATTTCAAGAATGTAACAATTTAATTAACCAGTTCCTTTTATGAAAATTAGTCAACCACAGCTTCAAAGCCAGCTTACCACTCTAACTTCCAGATCCCTCTTCATAACCTTTCTTCCTTTGTTCAACTATAGACTTAAAAGAAAATTTGTTATGTTTTACAAAGCATTTGTAGATGTTTTACAATGCAGAATTCTCAGGTGACTAGGTAGCTGTATCGCTCAAAATGGAAGTCTACTCCAGGCTCTTCCCAGCCTTCCATCAGCCATTTTTTTGGCAGCCCAGGTGTTTTGTCCTCCTCTTTTCACCTCATGGCTGCAGACGTCACAACTACCTTCAAATGCAGGAAAGGAGAGATGGCTTTCTCCTTTCGTAAGTAAAACCACAAAACAAAACACTTTGTAGAAGAACACCCAAGTCATACTCTTAAATCAAATCTGCCAAAACCTAGTGACTGATTGACTGACTATTCTGAGCTGTGAGGAAAGGTGGGAAAATTTGGCAGCAACAGGATCACCAAGACGGACTTAGGTCAATTGCGCTTCACTCCCAGGGGTTGGGTACTTAGCCACCACAAAGGACACCATGATTATGTTAAAAAGGAAGGACTGTAAAGTGGTCAATGATCAGTATCTGCCACAATACCTCAGATGGGATGAATATGTAGTTGTAAGCATCCGAGAGTGAAAAAATGATTTTAAGTAACAGCAACTCCTTCAGTTCAGCAAAGATGCTACAGAAGGAAAAAGGAATAAAATGCCTTTGATGCCTAACCTAGGTATATTTTAATAAAATAGAAAGGCTGGATCCTGGGACAAACGGCTCACACATTTCAGAACAGAAAATTAAGGCACATCCTCAAAAACATTTTTCTGTATTTTGTGAAGTTTCCACAAGGCAAAGCTTTAATATTACCTAAAAATTATAATAATAACTGACTACTTTTGAAAATACAACTTCTGGAGCTTTTGTAATCTATAATAACATTTTACAGCCCGAAATATGAATCACGATATATCCTCTTAGCTGTCAAGATGAAGTAGAATCCAACTGATGAATTAAACTGAAGCATTTATCCTTTTAGTACTAAAATATTTTCCAGATAATAAGCTTATATCAGTGACTACATGTACAGAAGTTAGGAAACAACATGTACCTCTATTCAAGGTCGTTCTCATCAAATTCCCACTTGTTCTCAGTAACTTTGCTTAGTAGGCAATATTGGTGCTTATTCATTTTCTCTTTACAAATTTTAGTGATTTCATTTTCCAAATGTAAAAAGAGTCAGTAATCAGAAAACAAAAACTTTCCATATCTGTAAAAGTCTCTACAGAGATCAGATTTATCTGGTGTAATAAAAGATTATTCTTGCACTTAAATGCAGCATTAAGTGGACATATTTTTTAACTTAGTCTAAGTTTTTAAGATGCAACTATTTGTCCAAAAGTATTCAGAAAAGTTGTTTGGTAAAGAGCACATGTTACCATTGCTCAACTATAACTGTAAGTTAAACTGGTGAGGTAGATCTTTTAGTGAAGTCTGATTAGATGAATACAGTTAACTGCATGGGTCCCATGCCCATCCTTGAAAGATCACAGGTCCACTGTCTGGACCTAGAGGTTCTGGCTATGAATGAGTAAAACTTTACATATTGGTCTTTTAGAAATCTACTTCCCAAATAAAACTGCTTCAAAGAGCAGTGTGATAATTAATTGCAAATGCTTCAGGCCTAAAAGTGTATGGGGAAGCCACAGGGCAAAGAAGTGTTTGTTTGCATGCTATCCACATACATATATTTGTAATACAATCATTTCATTCTGAAAAACTGCATAGTCAAAATGAAATCTAATAGCAGATATAGCAATGGTTCATTTCAATGTTCAAATCACTGTAGAAATTTGTTATATCAAATGGTAAAGTTAAATGAAAATATGCCATTATTTGTTATATGTAGAAATTTGTTATATCAAATGGTAAAGTTAAATGAAAATATGACTTGAGGTCAACCAGACTACTTGACCTCAAGTAAAATACAATTGGTGCAGTGAAAACAATTAAATGAGATGTGAAAGCAACTATAAACAAATTTTAACACAGTAATAGTCTTACCACTGCCTTTGAACTTTTATATTGATAGATTCATTGAAATTCCTCCTGCTATTAGCAAATCAACAATATTCACTTAATAATATCAGAATAAAAAATGTTAAATTATTTAAGGAAAAATACAGTTTAGATTAGAAAAATACAAAATTTTCAATATGCCCCAAAAGAGCATTTACCTTTAAAATCCCAAGCAATGTGACTTGAGTGCTCACTACTATTCCATCTGACAATCTGAATTCTCAAAAGTGATGCAAGGTTTTCCTACACCAAAAGGGTTATTCTCTGAATTCCCCACATTACTACTAAAAACAGCAACCTATATTTCAATTCCAAGCTCCTGTCTCCCTTGGGACTGCTCCACCGTGCAAGCAGCAATGGGTATGGCTACTGAAGCCAAGGTGGGCGATGCAGCTTGCAAGGTGCCCTTTCTCTAACAACCCATCTGCCCTAACTCCATTCATTATCAGCCTGGCACTGGCCAATCCTGCCTAAACCCATGCAATCCTACCCAGAATGACAAGAACATCAGATATGTAGACCACAGCAGGAAAATCTTGTGGTCCAGGTCCCCAGTTGCGGGGCATGCAAGAAGCAACTGATCGATGTTACTCTTTCTCCCTTCCCTCTCTCTAAAAAAACACAAACAAAATGTTTTTAAAAAAATTATTTATAAAAAAAAGGACATCAAGAAATACTTTTTAAAAAAATGAGCAAACAAACAAATAAATAAGGTCACTTTTCTATTAACCTGATGTCCCTAGAGTGTAATGTACTCTGCTGTTCTGCTTTCTGTACTGTCGTCATACTGACTAATTCCACTGTTGGAGAAAATCTCATAGATATCAATAGAGAAGCAATATCCTTCTACAGGTGCATTAAAAATAGGCTGTACCCTGGCTGGTGTGGCTCAATGGATTGAGCGCTGGCCTGTGAAGCAAGTGGTTGCTGGTTGATTCCCAGTCTAGGGCGCATGCCTGGGTCGCAGGCCAGGTCCCCAGTAGGGGGAGCACAAGCTGTAACCACACATTGATACTTCTCTCCCTCTCTTTCTCCCTCCCTTCCCCTCTAAAAATAAATAAATAAAATCTTAAAACAAAACAAGCAAAACCAGGCTAAAGCCTTGGCCCATGTGGCTCAGTTGGTTGGAGCATTGTCCCATAACTGAAATATTGCAGGTTTGATTCCAATCAGGGCACATACCTCAGCTGAAGTTTCAATTCCTGGTTGTGGAGCCTATGAAAGGCAGCCAATTGATAATTCTCACATCTATGCTTTCTCTCTCCCTCCCTCTCTCCCTCCCTTTTTCTCTCTCTCTCTTCCCCCCACATCCCTAAAAGCAATGAAAAAATGTCCTCGGGTGAGGGGAAAAAGAAAAACAGGTTGAAGATGCAGCCTCAGCTCTAATTACCTGTAATGCTCACTGATGGGAATATTCTGAGAGAAGTATAAAGCTGATGTCCGTGCTCTCCAATGCCACTTCTTTGCAGGAAGAGTATAAAGAACACAGTTTCCCAACTCTTCTTGGAGCAGGTCCACCAGCTGTTTATGGGACCCTCCATAGAATGCTTCAACGATGAGAATACTCATTGGCCCTTCAAGCTGTCACAGATTCTAGATAATAAGCAAAAAATAAATATTTTTTCAAATATGTGTACATGTGTACAAAGATTTTTTTAAATAAGTTAAAAGATTATACCCAGAAAACAAATACGAATAATTTACAGACACATTTTTTTAAAAAAATGGGTTTCTCCCCACTTTTTAAAATAAAAGGACATAAAAGATATTTCCATTTTCTGATTTCTGTTTTCTTCATGCCCTAAGATAACTTCCACAATGACTAAATTTTTTTCTCCTACTCTAGGAGTTTAAGCCCTTCCCTAATTGAAATGACTTTGACCTGGCTCACTAAACTCAGAACTGGTGTGGCCTAGAGTTGGGTCCAATCTTGGACAGTCTTCCACTTCAAGAGCCCTTCCCTTTGTAAGGTCCTTTCCAGTTCAGATGTTCTCTGATTCTATAATCCTTATATTACTGTATTTTGCCCTGTATAATGTTCACCCATGTTTTTGTGAGCATTATACATGAGATTATTATACCTATTATTATACCCACAGTATATAATCATTATACCCATGTATAATGTGCATCCTTATTTTTCCCTCAAAAATTTAGGTAAAAAGTGCACGTTATACACAGAGAAATATGGTCACCCATTTTTTAAGTATATTTTATTGATTATGCTATTACAATTGTCACATTTTTTCTCCTCCCCTTCATTCCCCTCCGCCCTGCACCCCCACTCCCACCAGCATCCCCCCCACTGCCGCCTTAGTCCATGTCCGTGGGTTGTACATATAAGGTCTTTGGCTTCTCCATTTCCTATACTACTCTTAACCTCCTCCTGTCTGTTTTGTGCCTACCAATTATGTTTCTTATTCCTTGTACCTTTTCCGTCCATTCTCCCCCTCCCCACTGATATTCCTCCATGCAATCTCCATTTCTGTGATTCTGTTCCTGATCAAGTTGTTTGTTTAGTTCTTTGTTTGTTTGTTTCGTCCAGTTGACAGTTGTGAGTTTGTTCTCATTTTACTCTTCATAGTTTTTGATCTTTTTCTTAGATAAGTCCCTTTAACATTTCGTACAATAAGGGCTTGGTGATGATGAACATGTGCTTTAACATGTGCTTATCTGGGAAGCACTTTATCTGCCCTTCCATTCTAAACGTTAGCTTTGCTGGATAAAGTACCCTCAGATGTAGGTCCTTGCTTTTCATCTCTTTGAATACTTCTTTTCAGCCCCTTCTTGCCTGTAAGTTTCTTTTGAGAAATCAGCTGATAGTTTTATGGGAACTCCCTTGTAGGTAACGCTTTCCTTTCCTCTTGCTGCTTTTAAGATTCTCTCCTTATCTGTAATCTTGGGTGATGTAATTACGATGTGTCTGGGTATGTTTCTTCTCTGATCCTATTTCTTTTGGACTCTCTGAGATTCCTGGACTTCCTGGAAATCTATTTCGTTCACCAGGATGGGGAGTTTTCCATCATTATTTTTTCAAATAAGTTTTTAATTTCTTGCTTTTCCTCTTCTCCTTCTGGCACCCCTATGATTCAGATATTGCTATGTTTAAAGTTGTCCCAGAGGTTCCTATGCCTCTCATTTTTTTTTAATTCCTTTTCTTCGTTCTGTTCTGGTTGGATGTTTATTTCTTCCTTCTGTTCCAA
Organism: Pteronotus mesoamericanus; assembly: GCF_021234165.1. Lineage (NCBI taxonomy): Eukaryota > Metazoa > Chordata > Mammalia > Chiroptera > Mormoopidae > Pteronotus > Pteronotus mesoamericanus. Next base: position 8,598,708 of record NW_026555325.1, read on the forward strand.
ATCCTTGATTTGAGTCCCAGTTTCCTTCCCTTCACTGTTGGTTCACTGTATATTTTTCTTTATTTTGTTTTGTGTAGCCTTCATTTCTTCCTTCATTTTGTAACTGAACTCAATCAATTCTTTAAGCATCCTGATTACCAGTGTTTTGAACTCTGCATCTGGTAGGTTGGCTATCTCCTCGTTGCTTAGTTCTTTCTCTGGAGTTTTGATCTGTTCTTTCATTTGGGCCATATTTCTTTGTCTGGAAAAACCTGTTACACTGTATGGGGTGGAGCCTTAGGTATTCTCAAGGGCAGGTCAACCCACATTGCTACCCTGTGGTTCTGTGGGGGAGGGGTCAGAAAGGGAACAATGCCATTTGCTTGGCTCTCATTCCACTTTCAGTAACTTCCCTCGCTTCCCACAAGCAGACTGTGACATTTCAGGTGCTGATTCCCTGGTGGGTGGATTTGGGTACATTCTAGGACCCTGTGGGCCTCTCCAATGGACTCTACAGTGACACTGGGAGTTTCTTGTGCCGCTGCAACTCCGGTAGATTTTTACAGCCAGAGGTTTTGAGTCTTTGGTTTCCTGCACTGAAACCCTGGGTTTCATGATCTGTCTGACTCCCCAGTTATTCCTCCCAGTTTATCTGCACATGAACTGTGGGATCGCCTGATCAGCCAGACTCCACCTGACCCATGCAGTCCACTGCCTTGCTGCACGTCCTCTCCACCCTGGCTGCCCATCTCCGCCCTTCCTACAAGTCTGGATGAATGTTTCTTTAACTCCTTAGTTGTTGGGACTTCCCTGCAGTTTGAGATTCTGGCAGTTCTAGTTGTTTTTTGTTTTTAAATTGGTTGTTATCCTTCTTTTCGTTGTGCAAGGAAGTGAAGTATTTCTACCTGTGCCTCTATTTTGGCCAGTGGTAATCCATTTTTAAATTCAGTAGCTATCAATGTCCACAATGAATCCATATTTATAAGAAAGCACATTCATATTCAAATTTCAATTCTCTAGTGTCATAAATCTTAGGATATAATTTCTTGAGACACTGGACAAGCCTTGATCACTTCCTCACAATTATATACATCACAATCTCAAAGAAAGACCAAAAAAATGGAGTAAAGCTATATGCCTATTAACCGGGAAGGTTTCTACAACCTTTCTTTAAACAACAAAACCATTAAGAGAGATAAAGTAATGTTATTATTAAAAACATGGTAAATTTTTCATCACAGAGAACTGGCTATCAAGAATTTTTTTATTTGAATAATATGACTTTTGTTAATGTGCTAGTGAAATAAAAATATATGTATGAATATAAAAACTTTTATGGACATTTAAAATTATATGCTATTTCCTGTTAGAAGGAAGAAAAACATAAACACTACATTGTTTAAAAAATATTCCAGATGTTTGAATTTTTCTTTATGACAGAAGTAAACACCACTCATTAAATGGCATATTGCTTTTCGTAATAATGTTGTTCCACAAAATTATTAGTCTCAATAACTCAGTGATGCTCTTCACTAATAAAACTATTTCACCTTGCTCAGTGAAAGCAATGCCTACTTAAATTGTATGTCAAAGCAAAAGGTCTCAAATGGTTCTCAAAAAAAAAACAAAACACCCCGCCAGAAGTGAATAAAGTTTATTTCTTGATCTCTCAATCTCCAAATGAGCATTTTTAGGGAAAAATATACAAACACATATTTCAATTATCTGCAAAATAAGAAACAGTATTCCTCAGGTGAAAAAGGCATGAACCCTAGGGTCAGGAAAATACAAGTTTGAAGCTCAGCTCTGTCACTTCCTAACTGTATGACCTTGGACAAGCTATCTAACTTTGTAGGACTCAGTCTCACCTTATCTACAATGGGGACAACAGTGCTAACCACAGAGGTAGTTGTGAAAACAGGACTGAAGCCCAGTAGCTTACAATCAGTAATAAGGTATTTTGCCCCTCGCATTATGAGTACAAATCATCTTACTTAAGGAGAAAGAATACCATCAAATCCTCCAGTAATTTTTAGTCCTGACCTCCTTCCTATCCACCAAGGACAAGTGGGAAAGGTATACACATGCATCTGCAATGCAGCAGGCGTTATCCATTCCTCCTCAGCAGCTTGCATTTCAAATATGATTTTAAAAGTCCCACAGGTTTTTTGGCTAAGAAGGAAGCTCAGAGGCTAAGCCATGCCGAGGCTTAATTTTTTTCAGGCCAGTTGGAGACTTCAACTCTTAACACAGTGTTAACAAAATAAATTAACAAACACCTCCACATTTAACAAAATGGTAACCGTTGTTCCTTCAAATGATGGAAACTTCTAGAAAGTAACGAGAGAGAACAATAAAAGGCAATTTTGAAAATTATATCAAAGGTTTCAAGACAGCATTAAAGCAGTTTAAAATTAATTTGCTTACTAGATCACAACACAGATATCTATTATCTTGCTTTATTTCCTCTGACCTAACCACACTAAGGTGTATATGCACTGTATATTCTTAAAAGGTCTCTAAAAGACTTGTAAAAATGACCTGAGGTATTTCCTCAAGTGATGGATTGTGACATAAACCACCCTAAAGAATATTTCACTCATATCAAAGAAAGCAATATTGATATTAGTGGAAGAAAAAAAAGCTTTCTGATTCTTCATTACTCTGCCCTTTTCCATGATTAATCTAGAGCACATATTATGCCATATAGTTACAGATGTGTCTTATGGGTCTGAATCATGAGTTATCTGCAAACTGCGGAGGCAGTATGTGTAGGTGCTGCTGTAGATTCAAGGCTATCAGTAAGCAGAACTGAACACCAAGCATGTGGGAGGCTGAAAAATAGAAAAGGGGAAAAAAAAGATTATAGCTATAGTAGATTTCCACCCCTTTAATAGCTCAGTCAAGAAAGTCAAATGTACAAGTTTGAACTGGCGTTTACTGGAGCATTTTGCTAGTGGCCAATGGGTGTGACTGCATTTTGGGTATTTTTCTAGGGAGAGTAACTATGTCCTACCATCTCTGAAAACTATACTTAGTGGCTTTGATTCATGGAAATTTGTTCTGCTTGTTTTGTGGAGACAGCCATATCCTGGCCGTTCCCCCACTTACTTTTCTATTGCAACTTTTGCGGCAAGAAGGAAACGTGTTCTTCTTCTCTATGTTCTTCTTAAAGCACACCTGGAAGAGAGATGATCCCCGTTAGGTACAAGCAAAAGAGGGGAAGCTGATTTTTAAACATAAGATTCAAACCAAACCTCATTACAGCACATTAAAGAACAGTTCAAATACTTAAGCTGTGCTTCATTTTGTTTTAGAAAATACTGCATGAAGCAAATAAGCATGAGGTTTAAAAAAATTGTGTTAAAGTATTTTTTGCTGTTATGGTAGAATTTGCTAAAAGAGAAAGGGAGTTCATTATTTGCCCATTTTGGCAAAACCTCTCAGAAAACCACAGTTCATCAACCTGACACCACCAAGGCCCACAGGCAAGTCAGGTGAATACAGACATTTTTGCACAACTCGCAATGGTTACTAGAGAGTGAGGGCTTGGGAGCAGCAGTAACAAGTTCTCAACTCTGAGAGTACTGACTCCAAAGCAAGCAGAGAGCCTCCTTAATAGCAGCAACCAAGTGTTTGTCAAAAGATGGTGGGTGAGCCTACATGCAGACAAATGGCTTACATAGGTCACGGGGTGAATGAATCTATTAAAGCATTAGCACACATACAATCACAGATATTAAAGCTTGAAGCATTTAAACTGCTTAAGTCTCTCCAAATAAGGGGTGTGACATTTGAAAGGAAGAAATAGCAAAAAAAAAAAAAAAAAAAACCCCAAAAAACAAAACAAACTTATGTTGGGGACCAAATACCAATCCTTTCTGCATGACAAAACAACGGTGATATTGTATGACATTGAGAGTAAATGGCCAACCCATTCTTGCTCCCTAAAAAATGTTTCAGATAAACTGCTCCCTAAAAATGTTTCAGATAAATTTAATCAACTCTTAAGTTTCTCTTCCTAAACAAGTAAGCTTCAGTTTTAAAAAACTAATTTCTTCACCATGTTTTACTCTTCAGTGATACCAGTGAATGAGAATCTACTACACTATTAAAGTTTTATGGAAGTTTAATTTATTATCAATACTATGATTTAATGATACATGGTTAAATGCTAAACATTAAATTTGCAATATAAAATGAGTCAAAGTCATGACATGACATAGAAATTTTAGCTATAACATAGAAATTTAAAATAACTTCAAATTCTATTTAAAATCACCAGAGGTCAAAATGAATTAAGAATTATCTACCTTTCCAAAAAGTTTGTATTTATAATTAAAAGGGGATGGAAAGTGAAAAATCACAGTAATATTTCATATAAACATTTTGACCAAAATGAACAAGTGCCATTAAAATAATCTCAATTAAAAACTGATAATGTATTGATAAGATCACTGAGAACAAAAGTGGCCTGAAATTAATGCTGTGAATATTTTTAAATTTTTATTAAAACTTTTTGTCACTGTACCTGAATTTATTTTCAGCTTGACCCAATTTCTTTATTCCCTGAGCCATGATCATTTTCAAGGTGAACTACATTTTTGTCTACCTCCTTTAGTAGTTACAACTCCTGTGGCAGTTGAGTAAGTTTTTTAACAGTACAGATAAAGGAAAATTGCAATATGTCATTGATTTATTGAAAAAGATGTGCTAAGTATAAATAACTCGTGGACTTTTAAAACTAATCCTAAATCACATTAGAAACCTGCAATTAGCCCTCATACATGATGTCAATTCTGTTACCTATTATATTTAAATAATTTTCCAACCAGATACCAAGTAAAAGTTTTAAATCAGAGGGCATTGTTGTATTAATATATTCCACAGACACCTTACTGCTATTAGTTATAGGAAGGTATAGTTTCAGTGATGATGGTTTTAACAGTTTTAATCCCACACACATGAGAAATTGATTCCACAGGTGAATTTACACATGCCTTGATACCTTACATTTCTATCACTGGCTAAAAATATATGTTCTATTTGCCTATATATGATAGTTGGAAAGTTAAACTTGGCAGAGCAAAAAATGGTGAGCTTAACCACTAAATGCTTTAAGTTGGGGAAATTAAAATTTGAGTAGGATTTCCCAATAGGTCATTGGAGGTTTACCTGGTATTTTCTAACTGACCCCTTTCCTTCTGCACCTCCACCCACCAACTCCAACACACCAGGTTCTATTTAAAAAGCAACTAATAACCCAGCAGAATAAAATAGGGCAGTACTGAGAAAAGTTAGTGTTACCTTCCAGCCCACTCACTTACTTCAATGATTCATCAGGGAAACCCCAGTTGTTAAAATATACCTGAAATTTCATTAAATAGTAAAAAATAAGCATGAAAAGACTTCTGTTTTGAAATATGTTACCCAAACACAACCTATGAAGAATGAATATGCAGTAAAAATACATTTTACTTAAAGAAAAAAACAGTTTCCTCAAAGTATTACACTACATTTAATTATATGGGGGGGAAGAGACAAAGAAAAATCCTATGAAAAAGTTATTTTTTTTAGAAACTTCTAAAAATCAGGCGTGGCAAATTCATCCTAACTCGTAAAACCTTGATGTAACCTCTGAAGACTGAAATATAATCTGGCTTCAAATGCAGAATGCAATCCAAAAACTATAGGCACTGATAATACGCTACATAATTAAAGTCTGGCTAATAGTAAGGAATGAATCAGGCTCCTGAGCACTAGTTTGAATTAAAGAAAATGTATCATGGGAACTAATCATTATATTACTATTTGATTATAGGACGTACAACTTAATGTTTATGATAACTTGTATACTACTATGTATACTTAAATAGCAATATTTTAAAAATTGGGTTCATAATGAAAAAGATGTAGCTCTCTAATATTTTATGCCCCCACAGTGTTAGGGATGTTCAAATTTCTTCAACTTTGACATTTATTTCCTGTTGTGGTAACTAAGAATGGAGGATTTATGTAAGATTTAGTAAGAAGACTTAGAGCCATATTCTTTGTGAGACAATTTAAAACTATTTAAAAATGTACTCTTCCAATAGTGTGATTTGCAATGATCTTTTAATACATGCTCTTTTCAAAATTACAATGTTATGCATATTCAACTATTTAATTTTCCCTAACAAATATTTTCATTCTTTCTCAATTTGGAATTTAGCTTTCTGCTTAAAAATATCAGTCCCTTATTCCATGACCTGAATTAATATAAAGTCTTGGTCATGACCATCCATAAAAAATGTAAATACAACAAATTATTTAGTGTACCTGCACTGACATCATTGACTTGTTTTCAAATATACATAATTTCTACGAATAACTAGATGTGTATATATTACAATTTATTACCTTATATTTTTGTAAAGTTACATTCCATGTTATGCAGCAAAATTATAACTATGAAAATTTTTGTGAGAAGTTTACAGGTTTAATTTCAGTGGCAAATCAAATACTACCCTTCTTTCAATTTTACATTGCTATTAATTTCATAAAGAACTTCAAACTATAAAAATAGCAATAATTAGTTCTACTGAATACTAAAAATATTTTCAATTTGCTGACATTTTAAAATGTGGCAGTATATGTATGAATCCATAGAAAATTTTACACTGGAAAATCATCTCATTCACTCATTTGAACTGCCCTGATTACATTACCCTTTTAACTACATCTCCACGCTACCATGCAATCTGGTTCCCCGCACACCATTCACTAGAAGCCAGCCACAATCTTCCAAATGCAAATCTGATCTTAAAGTGGCATGCTCAAACATCTTCAATGTCTCTCTATATCATAGAAACATAAAAACCCAAGGCCCTACATGATGCAGTTAACACCTTCCTTTTTCAGCCCCTTCCTTCCTTTCTCTATACTATAGCCTTGCTTCCCCTTCTCCCACTTCAATCCCTCCGCCCTCACTTCTGCTGACTCTTCACTGTAGCAATACCAAGCACTCACACTCATGCAACTGTGTTACAATTCTGTGACTTCACACCTTTATCTCTTTTCCGTTAGCCTTCTCTTAACATTCACCTAATGAACTTTTCTTAAAATTTCTGCTCATGAATCATCAATTCTACGAAGCCTCTTCCTGAACTTCTCTTAAGCACAACTTCCTTTCTACTTTGTATAGTAGTAAAATTATACTTGCCTCGCTCCATTTCCATGTCTTTCCATTTCCTATGAGACTGCAAGTATCTGGAGGATGGGGACCATGATATTATTTTCCTGGGGGCTATTCCATGATCTGGCATATAGTGAATGTCACTAAGTTTTTGTACAGCTGAACTGAAAATCAGGGGGAAAGTAGTGTTGCTTTCACTTAGCACAGGTCCCAAGACAGCATTATACTTGCTTCTTGTTTCCCGTTGTTCCTGAAGTCTAAACTAAATCAGCAGCCAGCATGTCCAAACATATTTTTATTATACGAGAGGGTACCCAAAAGAAAAATGGAACTTATTTATTAAAAAAATTGTGTCTTTATTCTCACAACGTTGACCTTCAGTCACCACAAAGTACTCTCGATTTGATGCAATACTCCTATCAAGACTTTTTTCCCACTGCTCAAAAGCTTTTGAACTTGTCAATTTTGATGCATTTTAGTGTTTCTATCATTTTTGTTTGTTTGTTTGTTTGTTTCACATTACATATCTGTAAAATGTTTCCCTCTGAGAACTTTTTCATCCGAGGAAACAAGAAAAAAAAGTTGCTCTGGGAGAGATCAGGTGAATAGGGAGGGTGGGGAATAGGGACTCACGGTGTTTTTGGTTAAAAACTGCTGAACATTCAGCAAGGTGTGGGCAGGTGCACTTGTAAATCACGCATTGTGAAATGGGCAAACTGCGTTTGAAGAGTCTTTTAAAAAAATTCACTGAAGCTCAAAGCAGCCTCTCACACCAACGCCAGCTAGTACACTGATACAGGTGGGTTCCTAGAACACTCACCTAGTGGAGGAAGCCTGTACCACAAGGGGACCTTCCTCCACAATGTAATTCCGGGTTTTCTTTGCGACTCCCTTGTATCCCCTTTCAAATAATGGTTCTTTTGCTTATTGTTTACAGAAATCAGTATTGCAAATAATAAAATTTTTATGTAGGTGTGTTTATCCTAATGTACTAATACAATAGAAGTACCAACGATAAAAGAGCTGAAACATCATAAGCAATTAATCCTAGGCCAAAGCAAGTTTGATATCTGTGAGATCCATGAATTTTGAAAATCACCTGCAGTTTTTTAATCTGTTTGATCTGTCATCACTGGAATTTAATACTAGAGTGAAGCAGAATGAGAAGCCAGTTCCTCACCATCAATCTGGAGATCCTACTCCACAGTTAGTAATTGGGCTTTTATTTAACAAGGAAGAAAAAAAGACATTTTTAAATACCTTCTGCCAACAATTATTCGTTTTATAAAAGTTTGACAAGATGAATAATGTATTTGCTTTCTTGAGATGGCATTTCTCCAAAGCTTCCACCGTCCTGAAAGGCGCTGCAAATCAGCTCAGTGGGAGAAAATTGGGCAACCTGACACATTTGGACACAGATACCTAAGTAGAGAAGCTCAAGTGTATCACAGAATCAAAGATGGGAGGAATGCTGCCGCGGTTGTTCCACCACCTTTCTTTTATAGAGGAAGAAATGGAGAATGTTGGTGTCACAAAATGAGTGAGAGCAAGGGTCTTCAGACCCCTGATTCATGTATCGTTCCATTATACTTCACTGCAGGCATGCAATACGACATAAGTAAAAGGTGCCTCCATTTTCTAGTCTTTGAAGTTTGGGGATTAAATAGTAATGTTTAGTAATTATTACTATTAATGATATATACCATTACCAGAGCATATATTTAAAAGCATGTGAAATATGAATGTCACTATAAGATGATAAATATATTTATTACGTATTATATTTAATAGTAATAATTATATATATTATTTAATAACAGTTTGCAAATCTAGAACATCAGTGATATAAGTCACACAAAACTGAATGCCACGTAGTTAGGGTGATACAATCAAAACTTTTGTTCTAATCTCTTGTGATTCTTTCCAGAATCCTGCATAATCATCCCTCCCCTGACCTTACAATCCTTATTTCTTGCCTCCATTCCAGCTCTAAACTGACCCCTTTTTGATAGGATAAGAGGCCTTAAGGACTACGATAGAAGAAAGAAACCAGCAAAGGTGCATATGATAAGGAAGGCTTTGTCTAGGACAGGTGGTCATCTATTAACTACTTTAAGTATGTATCATAATTTAATACAGTCACCATCAAATAAAGTCCAAGCCTGATTGATATAACATTCTGTAGTACTTCTTTTTACGTATCACTTGTAGGCTTACCACTATATCCCCAACACTTCACAAACAGAAAGTGTTCAACAAATGTGAGTTAAGACAATAAACTATAAAACCCTTTAGCAATGGCATTGACAATTTCTTCCTAATTCATACAACATGTATATTACTATCACTACAAATAATCACCCTTTACTACCATTAATTACTATTTACTCTCACAGCCAGACTTGATGCATTCATTTTATCACCATCTCAATGTAACAGGTGGCATCTTATTGTATTTGAAATATCACAACTCATTCTAAAGGAAACATTCTGCCAACAGCCCTGCTGAGGGCTTTAGAAGCCATGTTTTATGCCATGGGCTACTATCTTCTCTGACTGACTGGACACTAGAAGAATATTGAACACAAGGACAGTCAAACCTGGAAGAATTCAACTGGTTTGATTATGAGACTGGTGACTTTTATTGGACAGAAGCACTAATCTTGCTACCCTACACTGGCTTCTATGTCAAAATTTAACTCTGACTTGGTTTATGCAAGGTAATTATAAATAAACACGTCAAATAAATTTAAAATAAAATGACTAATGTTCTTAAATATCCTGGCACTAGTGGGTCTCACTAACATCTTTAAGAACTTAATCCATATTAACTAAATAAAAAATTGTCAAGAAGTTTCCCTCTCCAAGTGGGAGGCACATATCATATTTTCAGTTAATTCTGAAACAGAAATAGCAGGGTTACTCTAACACACAAACAGACCTATTTGAAGCACAGCAACCCAAGCAAACATGGGTGGCATTCCCTTGATGAGTTAAAATAAATGTCACCAAGTATAAAGTTCTGGATTTATTCACTTCCAGTGAAGAATGAAAAGGACATAATCTTACAACTCAATCTATTTATCAGTAAAGGGAAATCTACTTAAAAGAAATGCAAAATCATAGCAGCTCAGGAAGCAAAAAAATACATATATCAGTAAACACAGGAGAAGAAAAAGACATTTCCACACAGGATTAAAGGGCCAGAAATAGATACCCTTAGTACCAATGTTAGACATCTTTAATGCTTTTAATATTCATTTTATATAAATGAAAGTCACCCTGCAGTAACAAAGCTTTTAAAAAGTGTAAGGAAGTATGAGATGAAGCAGTATTAGAATCTGTTGTTTAATATCCAAATCAGTAAAACCATGTTTAAAGCTGTATATCAATTAAAATATTTAGTGACACATCTCTCATCTCCAAAGTTCCACATAAATATACTAAATTATTAGAAGTAGGATTAGATAAAGGTATATTTTCTTCTATTTATTTATTGCAGCAGGTCTTTCCCAATTGCCATATATTTTGCAAGAATGCTCTGATTTCTCAATGGTCTTAAGACATTTGCCTATGGTTTAAGAAGCCAAAACTAGAAAAGCTGGATAGACTCTAGAGGGTGGTACTGATAAATTTTAAAAAGCCTAGAAGCCCAGTTTAGACTGGTGCTGAGTAAATCTGGGGCTAATAGATGTGGTAATGAGAGCTGTGTCACTATTTTTAAATATCACAAGGGGCATATTATTAGCTACCCACTATTATAAGAAAAAGAGTAAGTCTGATAATAATAGACTAGGATTTTAAAATCCTGTAGATATTTAGGATTAAGACTGTAGAGTAAAGAAAAGGCATACAAAGACAACAGTATATAATTTCTAGAAGATCTATTATTCTCCATAGTTTCTGCAAAGGAAGCACAGACTTGCATATAACCTCTGACCCAGAAGTTTCCACTGGATGAAAGATAAGTATCAGTAGCTCAAAGTTTTCTGGTTGGAGCAGGCACTATGACTTTTATCTATTTAGCAGTCTTTTCTGTCACTATTATCTCTTTATTAACCTGTTTTTTTTTTTCAAGGAGGCAGTCCAAAGCCATAAATATTTTGTCTAAGGAAGCAGAGACCTTATAATAAAGGGTATTCTTTGCAGACTACCCAAAACCACACTTTGTATCCTTATCATCTCTTAAGGAAGTAATTTCACACTTTAGAAACTGTGTTCAAACAGAGTAAGGTTGCTTAGGAGTTAATTAATTCCCTCTTGCATCTCTATCCAGCACATATATACACCATATCTGGGACCACAAGTCTCTCTACTGGATTAATTAGCATTCACAGTTAACAAACAGCCTGAATCATTGTAGAGAGAGATTATAACTTAAACTCCCAAAACTAGGTACATAAAATCCTGGATTTTATATAACAGTTGTTCAATTGATCTTAGTAGAATTGTAAAGGAATACTTTGTTTCCCTTTATCATTCTACTTGTCCCTTGCCCCATGTTATTTTGAAACTTTACTTGCAAGAACTAAATTTAAAATAAATTCCTTCACATTGTTCAGAGAAAATGCCTGCTGGGTGCAATCAGTTACCTCTCCCAGGAGCAACAGGTGATAAAATTTTAGCCATCTACAAAGTAGAAGAGAATAGTTTGTGAATTAAAAGGACCCTTGTTATACCCTGAAAACAAGCTGCTATCTACTACAGTAAAGCCTGAAAATTCTGTGTATCTTTTGATTCAACAATACTACTTCTAATAATTAACCCTGGAAGTTATCAGAATCATTGTTGAAGTCTTTGCCCAAAATTGAAATCAAAATGTCCAACAAAAAGGATCTCTTGTGATTAAATGATCATAATCAAAAATCATAATGAAGAATATTTATTGGCATGGGAAATGATTCACTACTGCATAAATGCAGGAAAGGCATCTATAAAAATATATGATGAAATGAATATTTAACCATGAGACAGTGCACATGCATGAAGGTACACATAATCATTTATGGCAGAGTTTTGAGTGATTTTCTTTTTGTCTTTGTGCTTCATTTTACTCTTAAAGTTATCATCACTGAATATGTTTCAATTTGCAATTAAAAGAAAGTATAAATCTTTCTTAACTTTAGGGAAGGAGGCCAAATTAGTTGAAATAAGCCAATTACTGAAGGCTTACTACCCTCCAGGAACTTGCAAGTAGTTTTCAATTTATTCTACTATTGCTATAAAGAAATATATTAAAAAGCTAAACAGCAAGGGTTAAACTAATGCAGATATAGCTATTCACAAACACTGTAATTTGGTTTTGTAAATAGCTTGTCTAAAGCATAAAATAAAATACTCAATTAATTTTTTAAAATGTACTTGAATTATTATATAATTGCAAAGAGATCAAGGCCTTTATTTATATATAAGAGACCTGGAGCTGTACTTTGACCAAGTGTTTTAGAAACTAAAATACTATTCTAGTGCTTATAGTTTTGAATAGAAACATGGGCAAGCATAGTGCAAACTCAAAGTTTTAAAGTTCAAGTAAAATGTCAAAATTAATTTGTGCCTTACATAATTAGTTATGGCTCTTGAAATAAGAGAAAATATTTAATTAAGGAGAATAAAATTGAAAAGAACTTCTAGTTTCACACTTAATTTCCTAAGTGTCTGTATTAAGAAAGCAGAAAAAGGTTTATTGCATAATCATCCATATGTGTTACACATGTTAAAAAAAAATATAGAAAGAGACTGACTGGATATTCAACTACTAGAAACACAGTCATGCAACTTTAAAAGACTGCCTCCTCTCCTAACCACTGAGATATACATGCAATAGGTGAACGGATAATTAATAAATATTATTAACCCAGTGGCAGCTCGACTTGGTAGTAAAATATTTTTAAATGGAACTTCCAGATTCTAGTACTTTTTACAATTTAAACACCATGTTTCATTTTCAAGTAATAAAAACTAACTGTATTATTTCTAGAATTGTTTTCCAGTGCAACTGTTTCATTTTTAAAGTCATCTATGCTGAAAATTTTAACTTACAAATCTAAAAAGAAAACAACCTACACTAACAGTATACAAGTCATTAAGAATTCACCTCCAGAAAACAGAAAAAGACTAATAAAAATGTGAAATATGTAAATGCAAAAATTATAGACAAGCATATCATTTCATCTGTTTAAAGGGATGCTAAGAATACACCTATCAATATGTAACTTAACATATTTTAAAATTTGCACAAAGTTGATATGAAAAAGAATCCTAATCTTTAGAAAGCGCCATTTTTTAACTTTATTACCACTTTGTTGACTCTCTGTCCCAGAGCAGATCACCTCCAACATTGGTACTCTGACCTTATGGAAAAGTGACAGATAAAGTTTATAGTGAGAAAAAATGAGTTTTTATGGGTTTCCAAAAGGGAATTCTTATGACACTAAAAGCCATATAATAATATTGATTCGATAACTAACTTTTTTACTGTCAAATTACAAACGTAAGATTTCTGGAAAAATATCCAGGTGAATTTGCCATAAAATATAATAAAAGAAAACCTTGAACTCATGATAAACAGTCTACAATCTCTTTGTAAACTTTAAATATATATATATATTTATATATATATAAATATATATAAAATGATTTTTTAAATGGGCCTTCTTCAAAGTTTTCCATATCCCAGGATTCACCTTTTACATTGGGACTAACTGACCCTCCTCTAAACATTTATCAAAATTCAGTTATTAGCTCCTACCTTTCTCATCAAATATTTTCCATGCCTGTTTCTAGTTTCTGTCTGTTTTAAAGGCAAATATACACCATACAGAAAAGCAGTGTTATTTTTTTTTGTAAAATCACCCTCAAAAGTCAATTAGAATATTCAAAATATTCCATTCTCACAAATGAAAATAAGTTGCTTGCTGAAGTAACACTCTTCCATTTCACTGCCTTAAAAATTAAGCTGGCATGGATAATAAAAGTGTTTTGTGTGTGTTGTTTTTTTTTTTTTTTGCTGGATATGCTTGGCATTCAAATATTTTTAAAACAAATACTCATCCATAATTAGATTTCACAGCACAATCTATAGAAAATAGAATTTGTTTTTATTTTTCTGGAAGCATATGAATAATTTGGTATTAACATTATAAAAGTTGTAACAATACCATCACTTGCATAAACCTATAAACAAACCTGCAGATGAATGTTTATTTTCCATTTCAATCTGGTTTCATTATATCTCTTGTGCCTACTACGTGCCCATCATTGTTCCAGGTGCTGACAGATAAATTAGGGAACAAAACAAATGTTATCGTAGGAATGCCTTTCTAATTGGAGTAAAAAGACAATCATCGAGTACTCATATTTTGCCATGTATAATGCGCACCCACATTTTTATGCACCTTATAGACAGCATTATTATGCCCATTATTATACTCATGGTATGTAATCATTATACCCATGTATAATGGACATCTTTACTTTTCCCTCAAAAATTTGGGCCAAAAAAGTGCACATTATACATGGCAAAATATGGTAAGTGTACATCAGATGATGGCAACTGCTATAAAGAAGAATAATGGTAATAAAGGCTAAGGGTCGCTGAGAACTGGGATTGGGGAGAGGCAGTATTCTAAATAGTGTTGTCAGAGAACACCTAGGTGACAATGACAGGAGTACATCTACACAAAAACCAGAGGCAGAGGGGCAGGGGCTATGCCGATCTGGAGCTAAAGCTTTTCAGGCAGCAGGAACTGCAAGATCTTGAGATTAAATATGGCTTGCATGAGCAGAGAGTAGGAAGGTCTCTGGGACTGCAAAGCATAAACAAATTTGTTTTATTCAACAATTTATTGATTGATTACATTCTATAAATTATGTTGAGTGTTTTGTGCTATTAAGATGACCCCAAATATAGTTTCTGGCCTCTGGCCTGGATAAAGTTACAATACAGAGTCATAAATGTTATAAAACATTTAAACTGGGTCCCAAAGAGAAGGCAATAGCAAGCTCTACTTCAGAAAGATGAACCAACAGCCCAGAAAGGACAGAGAGCCAAAATCCCAACTACAAAGAGGAGTTGAAGAAATGTGCAGAGATCCTTCACTCACTCAAGAATCAATCAATCCTTTTCTCTTTTTTCTTTCTTCTAGAATTCAGGCTAAAATACTTATTTCCCAGGTGTGGGAAAGGGAGGAATGTTCCAGTCCTCCATAAAGATATTGGTGGAAAGAAAGCTTAGAACTGTACCATGCTCCGTTGGGAGCCAAGACACTGCTGCACAACTCTGAACAGATCAACAACCCACAGGGTTTTAAGCTGACCCACGCCAGATCTCTGATATCAGGCCCTCCTTTCAAGCCCTACAGCCCCCAGCCTTCCTCATCACCTTCAGCGTCAGCTACATTTACTGTCTTCCATTCTTCCTCTGAAACTTAACAGGTATCTTAGTGTCAGTCCTCTACTCAAAAAACTATGATTATTTCTGCAGAAGAAAAATAGAAATACTTAACAAGAAACGAGACCCCTCACAATTTGGTTCCAAGCTCTTCTTTTGTTTCAGTTCCTATCGCTCTCAGATACAACATTACTCTACAAAATAGATTCCTTGCCATTTTTTCAAACAGTCCATACACACTCCCAGCTCCAAGCAGCCAGTGCTGTTTGTTCTTCCCAGAATCCTTTCACCTTTACCACCTACAAAATTCCTACGTATAGTTCAAGACGTCATCCAAATTCCATCTCACCAGGAAGGCTCACATCAAATGCTCACCCATAGTCAGCCAATTAGAATTAATTACTCCTTCCTCTGTAGTACCATCAAAATAGTTCCAGCGACCACAACCCCACCTATACTATAGTTATGTAGTACACAGGTGTATCGCAACCAGACTTCAATTCTGTGGCAGTAAGATCGGTGTACAATTCATATTTACATCTCTTCATAACAAGCAAAGTATCTTACACACAAAAGGCATTTAATTAATGTATTCTGAATTTTCATCAATAGGCTATAGTTAAGTCCTCACCTTACGAAGGAGGAAGAAAAAGAGGTACTCCTGGACTGAAAATTACAGCAGCATCAAACGGTGAATTGTCCAAGCATTATTACTGCATTCACCTATTCAATAAGTTCTAAATCATTGCAGTTATCATTCAATGAGAAGGTAAAGACAACAAAAGATAAACTGTAAGTGCTTATTGGGGAGCATTAAAAAAATTAAAGAGGAGTGAGGAAACGCAAAGCATAAAGCTACCTTTATTACAAGCATTTCCATGGGATACTAAAACAATTCATTTAAAGAATATTTACTAAGTGCCAGATACTATACTGATCACCGAGAACACAAAGGTGAAAACAGCGAGAAAGGGCTGAACTTTTACATGCACTATTTTTAAGTGCAAAGTGTTGGCCTATAAGTCATTATTACCTCCTAAAGTATAACCAAAAGAACAGCTCAAGGACCAAAAGGGACTGACTGCCGAGACCCAACTCTGAATCCCAATCCAGGAAGCTATCTTGCCTAAACTGTGATTATGTAGGAACTCTCTCCCACGGCTGCTCTGAATGTTAAAAGGGCTTCCTTTATTTTCAGTGACTATAAACTGCTCAAATAGAAAATTTGAGTTCCAGATAATTGAATACATTCCCTGCTCTGAGATAAGTTCTATCCATGCACAGGTTGTTTTAGTAATTAAGGTACCAACAACTCTGCCATCATGAATGAAAAGGGAGGAATTTATTAAAACGGTGCTATATAAGTGATGTTGTATGGATTATAGTGGATAGTTGTTTGCTTTGTCCTCTAAGGTCAAAATAACATAAGCAGAATGAAAAATACAACAAAAGGAGTTTAGGTTAATCGTTAGAGGAGTTGTGAGGCACTGATTCACACTATCAAGTTACACTCTGACCCATTTCTTCTGCAGATTTTGAAAGAAGAGGTATCCTGCTTTCTTCTAAGACAGGGTAGTACAAAGCAAGCAGATGTAAAGGTGAATTCTTAGGGCTTCTTTCAGAGATGTATTTTATTGAACGTACCATTTTCATGTGTACTGAAAAATATGAAACTGTCCCTCTAGGAGTTAAAAGGCATAACATACCCAAAATGCTACCTAAGATATACTCTGATTTACTGCACCCTTAACCATGAGGGTTTCAAGAATCTAACTCCTTTTGTAAATCAACATCAATAATATAAATTATCAAATGACCTGTTTGCTTATTTCTTTATAAAATCTGTAATCTTAATGTGTATTACGATATCTTTGTTTAAACAACTGTCTATATGTAGAGTTAAAAAGAAATTATATTTTTATTTACTCATAGAATAATGTTCTCGAACAAAAGCATTGGCACTAACCATTTTGAGGATTTTCCTATAACCCTTATAACTGAATAGTATTTCCCACCCAAAGCAACTCTGACATCTTCACATTGAAGCCTCCTTGACAGTAACAAACAATTCTATAAAATGTAGTCCACAGCCCTTCACAAATTCACTCATTCCAGTAGAGGCTGGAAAGCTAAAATGATTTCTATCTCGTTCCAGAGGAAATTGTGTGACACATAATGAGACATAGGTGGGATCCCCCATGAGCGGACCATGCTTTCTAAACAAAAAGACACAGCTCCCCACAAAGAGAAGATTCCTGAGCTCCCTTCACTTTTTTTCCCACTTCAAAATAAACACAATTTCTATAGGTACAATAAAAAGTCATCTGTGAAATAAGAAGTGAGGTATATGCTAAGGAGAGTAGAAAAGGAAGATGTTACCTGGATCTCTGATGGCACCAGTTACCTGTACACTAACAGCCTCCAGACTTCTTCTGGTATGAGAACATAAAACCCTTAGTCATCTAAGTTGTAGTAAGCTTTTCTACTACCTGGAGCCAGAGGCATTTTTACTATTAAAAGAAAGCTATAGGAAAAGAGGAGATATTTGAGTTACACTACCTACGGCTCTTCTTTCTTTGATTTTGGCTATGATCTAGTCCTTTCTAGCTAGAAGAAATTATAACAATTTTGAGTTTGCAGGTCCACAATTATCCTATAATTTTCAGTAATCTAGATTACTTTAATAAGTATGTTCCAATTTCTCTGTGACCATTCATCGTACAGTCATTACAAGGTTTTTATTTCTTTTCTTATTGAAATCTTCAATTCCCAAACCTATAAAATAACATTCTTATAGTATGACACAGATAATTCATATATGTAATATATACATGCAAACAAATAACTGAAGTTAGGAAGAAAGGGGTAAGGAAATAGAATGAAGAGAGAAAAGGAAGGGGAAACCTAGCTTATTTGAAAGTATAAACTGTTTTAAGTTTTGTGAGCACTTTCTAAAGCAGCTTTATAATAAATGAAAGGCCACGAGATAACAGTATTTTTTAAATAGATAAGACCCCCCCCCAACTTGACATTAGCAATTCTGTTTATGACAAATTTTCAAACTTGAAAAATATATATCCAACAAATATTTTGTGTCCAATTCACCACTAGTATTATTGTATTATTATAATATCTCATCTATCTCGAGTAAACCCCTTAAACTAATAATTTTTTTCTGTATGTTTCTGTTGGACACATTTGAAATCCATAGAATACTTGGGATACTTTCTATAGTACAGTGTTGAAAAGACTCATTAATTTCAATCACCATTAACTCCATATGCCACATATACCTTTTCTGCCTTTTTTTGTTCAAATATATTTCACTGTCACCATTCAGGGCAAAATCACACATTCCAGTAACATTTGAGTTCCTCTTAGTTATACTTTCAGTGGTTCAGAGTAATGATAGAGTAGAGAAGTGTGTTCTTCACAGGCTCTCCTCTCTTTTCATTGGGCAGAATCTCAGCTTAAAATCCCTTGTGCCAAAAAGCACAAAAAGCAATGGGTAATGGCTAATGCTCTAATGGTGTCTGTCTTTGGACAGAAGGGGAAGAGAATCAGAAGAAATCACTCCCATTAGCAGCTTTTAAAGAGAATCAGCATATGCAGTAAGCAATTTCTTCTCTTATTGTCCTAAAATAGAATTATGGAATCACTTATATGTCAGGGGGAAGGAACAGAATTAGAAAATTTTCAACAATCTAAGAATAGGGGCTAAAAAGGTATAATTATTGAAATTCCTAGCCCTAAATTCTCACTGAAATCAGTATAAATAAATAAATAAGAAAGATCCTATATACTCATAAAACCTGAAATTTACATATTCCTTGTCATTGTCCACGGGTAGAAGCTTTTCTGTAAACTAGAAAAAAGCTACATTCTCGTACTCATGAGACTGACAGAACGGGATAAATAAGGATAATAAGTATAGTTAGATAACATAAATTTCTTCATTTTTAAAGCCAGTATTCAAAGACAATCTACAACAATCCATATGAACTCAAAAGAATATTCAAAGAATGACAAGTCTCCCTATCATCTCAACTTCAACATCTACAGTTATCTCCTTTAAAACAAGAATTTCTAAGACCCTTACATGATATAAAGTACTTTTTCTCAGGCCCATTTTTATTTGGTTATCTTTGTAGGTGCACTAAAGATTGAGTTTACAATAAACTGAACAGACAGCATACAAAAAGCTTTTAGAACTGTACCATATGGTCCAGGGAAGGGAACAATCTGGACGATCCCCATTTCAATCTGCAAGCTTGTCCACCTCTATAACACATTATACCACTGTAATAAAATATTAAGATGAAAACGTAGAAGTGAAAATAGTCTATTTTTAGCATTACCAGACAACTACACTTCCGAAAACTTACTGATAAACTCAATAAACATTTACTTGAATTTATATTCTGAAATTTTGGTATGCAACACCAGGCATACAAACCGAGGCCACTATTCATTAAAAACAATATTTCGGCAGGGATGTGTGTGGGTATTCAACTTATGCTTCAGAAATTTGGAAAGAAAAAAAACAAAATACTTTTACAAGGGGTATATTGGCAGGGGCTGATGTAACAGATGACACATTCTTGGAAATCAAATAAAAGCAGTAGGGAAACACCCATTGTTGCCTGGTGAAGGCCTAATCACATGGACACAGCTGGAACCAATGTAGATCATTCATTAATAAAATTGTATTGTAGTAGCCACTTTTTGATGCATTTCAATTGCTGCTGTAGCCAAATCTCTGAATTTCTTTGTTTGGTGTTAGTAAGATTGTTTCACTGGGAAATATGAGAAGATTTAGGACAGGGAGGAAAAAAAAACCTACTCTCATGCTAAAAATGAGACTAGCTCAAAAAGCTAAATGTCACTTTACCTTGCAATCGGCTTACACTTATCAGCAGCTTAAAATATGCAGCGTAAACCTAAAAAGGGGGAACTCATATGGTACTATGGATAAAAAGTGAGCAGTGTGAGATGCCACAGAAAACATATGAAATACTTGCGAAAGTATTCTACAGAATGATAATATAAGATGTTGGGCAGGGGAAATTAAAATTATCAAAAATGAGGGAGGGGGGAATCAAACAACTGAATTAACACATACCCTTTCATGTAATACTCTCTTTTGAATTTTAACACTAAAGTATGTACCATATGCTCAAGGGAGGATTACTAATAGTTTTGACCAGATAAACTCAAGAAATCACTGTTATTGTATGTAATCAATATTTGCTATCAAACAAAATATTCAAATCACCTATTCAGGGATTATGCTTAAAATATGTACAGATATTAAAATGAAATAGAATATTAATTATAATTATAAACATGGTTATTTAATATAATAAAATAAAATCCTAGTTAATACAACATTTACCATTTATCCAACTTTGCTTTCTCATCCCTTGATAAATGTATTTCTCCATGTTTCTACAAATATAAGTTACTAAATCATAATTCCTAAAAACTGTGTAACATCAAACCATAATGATATAATAGCTTTGGTATGTGTCCTGAAATAAGCAAAACTGTAGAATTTACTACATACAAAAATAAGAAACTCAACAGCATTTACCCAAAAACAGAAACATAAAACAGCTCAAATATTACAGGTCTTAAATGTATTTCTATTATGCCTCTGTGTATATTCAGAACACAAATAAATAGGATAATTCATGCTGCAATTCCAAGTCACTGAAAGATATAGTCCTACCACAGAAAAGATAAAGGGTTTAATTGCAAATAAAAATTATACCACTGGAGCCCTGGCTGGTGTGGCTCAGTGGATTGAGTACTGGCCTGCGACCCAAAGGGTCGCCAGTTCAATTCCCGGTCAGGGCACATGCCTGGGTTTTGGGCCAGGTCAGGCCTCCAGTAGGGGGCACACGAAATGCAACCACACATAGATGTTTCTCTCCCTCTCTTTCCCCCATTTCCCCTTTGTCTAAAATAAATAAATAAAATCTTTTAAAAAAATTATACCACTGTAGAAAATGTATTTAAAGTCAATAAACAGTATTTAATATATAATAAATACTATTCTACATATGTGAATGCACAGAAGTGTTTGGTCAGTATTATCTTTAACCACAAATTCTAATATTATCAGGCCTTGGTACAGAGGATTCAAGGCAGTCACACACTTAACTGGACCAAGAGAAGAAAAAAAAAGTTTCACTGGCATTCCTTCTCAAAAATGTCATAATTCCAAAATTTAAAAGGCTGACTTAAAGATTTAATGGATATAACTTAAAGGCATCTCACACAAGCTCATTTCAACTGCTATACAGAAAAATCTACTTAAAGACAAGTTTAAAAAACAGCATTGGGGAATAGAGAATCATAGTATTTACTACAAGTGCATTATATACAAAGCAATTTGAGTATTTGTTTGTTTTGTTAAAGTAATGAGCCAATATGTTGCTGAATCTGTCTTGAGAATGAGAGAAAATAACAGGTGAGTTTATTTAATGCATACTTCTGACATACCTGTTTTACAAATCCTTTTAATGACTTTAAAGCATTTTCTAAATTAAAAATAAATCCCTGAGAAAAAAACAACTATTCAATTGCACAAGTTTATCTTCACGTACTATATCGATATAGTACTTCTCTCTCTCTCTCTCTCTCTCTCTCTCTCTCTCTCTCTCTGGCATATAAAATGTTTTACATTAATAATTCTAACAAGAAGTACTACTTTCTTTTCAGTCACATATGTTTCACTGTTACAAAAATACATAAGTTTTTCCTCCCGAAGTAATTTCTTATTGCCAAAAATAATTAACAATATTTTAAAAATATAAGTCAGTCAAAATAATATCAATCTCCTCCTAAGAAAACATATTCTGCCTATTTAAATATTCTTATCTTGATTGCAAAACACTCATTTTTAAAACAGATCACTTGAAAATAAATCATTTGTTTTTGCTTAACAGAAAACATCTACATTTTGAAGAACATTCTATGGAATATCATAGCATGCTTGCTCAGAGAAAATTTAGTCTCCTGCTCATATTATCACTTAGAAATCATAACACTACATTTCCACACACCTTGTAATGGCAGGTAACTAAATATAATTTAGCCATTATTGAGAAAGCTAAAAACACTTCCATGTTTTATCTTGCATTTTGATTTCAAAAAAAATTTTTTAATGTACATCCTTATATATAATGGAAGTTCATCAGGTTATCTAGCAACAGTTATCAGACATTCTAAAGATGAATATTTGATTTGTAAAATACATGAACTGACCCTAAATTTTAGACAAAAATAGAAAACAATGGCAGACTTTTTTGGTCTCAACAAGAGATATCTTGGCATAAAAACCCATACAATACAAGCAACTATTATTCAAGTTTCTGTTCAAATATTAAACTGTCAAGCAAGATTCCAACCAATCAAAAATCACTATGTCAAAATGACCAAAGTTAGCAACATTCAGAAGGTTTTTCTGAAAAGTTTGGCAAAAATGCAACTGCGAAGGAAATCTCTAAGAGAGCTGGAAAAGGCAAATTTAGCACAAGCTTCTATAAGGAACAATGGCATTCACTAAATGTGGAAGTTGTGAGGAAAATGATGTTTCTATTACAGAAAAAATATTTTTTTTCATGACGGTGGGCTTTGTGAAGAAAAAGGAAGACAAGGGAAAAGAAATGGTGTAAGCAGCAGAGACTAAGGCTGCACGTCTTCCTTTGGTGATGCTGGGTTAGGGTAGACCCTCTGCCTTCTGAAAACCACCGCCAGAGCCAAGCTACACAAAACATTTTGGCTGCCATCCTAGAACGGTGCCAGGCTGTTTTTTAATTTTGTGCGAGACCCCCTCAATTGAGACAGTGTGGGATTGTCACTTTGATGCACACAGAGAACAAAGAATAACATAGCACGGGTAGGGGGGGGGATTTTTTTCCCCCTTTAGAGTCAGGTTAGCATTTTGTTTTCTTTGACAGGTCTTGAAAAGACCAAAGAAACAAAAGTTATGCTGAAGAGGGAAGCAACTGCCTAAGGAAATTAGAGTGAGTACAATATTGTCGACAGTTTAAAAGCCATGTGAGAGATTAACATTTTAAAAAATCATACTTAAAAGGGATCCAATTCATATATGTACCTGTTTAAGAGGCCAGAGACCAAGAAATACATGATTCATAATCACATAATCTTATTTAAATTGTAATAGTGTAAAGGAAAGCCTTAAAATCTGGCAAAAAAAAAGAAAACTAATATAAGTATTATAATTTTTAGGTCACTACTCAAAGATAACTATGTCAACTGCTTTTCTAACCTTGATTTCTACAAAATTAAATAATCTTATTAAAAGATTATAACACTAGAATCTGAATATTTTATGCCTTTACAGGGAAAGAGGTGATAAATGATCAAAAATATTTAAAGGATTAAACCACAAATTATCTACAAAGTTGCCACAGACACAAACAGGAAAACCATCTCTTCTATTCAGTTCTGTACTAGAAGCATAGCTAACACAAATGAGAAAGCCAAGTGTGTGCTATTGCAAACTTCAACTAAATATACTACCTGACTGGTGACTAAAACACCAATAAACCATTCGCTCCTTGAGGAGTGACCTTTTTCTCTCTAATGCACAAGATAAGAGGTAGAGAGTCCATTTTCTACAAACCAAATGAAAAGAAAGAACGTATTGTGACAAGTCCAGATCACATGCTGGCATATTTTACACTAAACTCAGCATCCTGTAGAAGCAGTATGCTTCTCTCCCTGCCAATCAGGGCGGGGGTGAGGAGGGAGAGTTGTGAAACTAATACAGCATTGATGAAAAGCATCAAGCAGGGGTGTCCAACCCTAGGCCATGGGCCTCATGCAGCCCAGGATGGCTATGAATACGGCTCAACACAAAATCGTAAATTCACTTAAAACCTATTTTTTTGCTCATCAGTTTTCGTTAGTGTTTGTGTATTTAATGAGTGGCCCAAGAAAACTTTTTCTTCCAGTGACCCAGAGATGCCAAAACGCTGGACACCCCTGGTACACAGACCTTTCCTCTAGCCCATCTCCAATGAATGAGCTGTTAAAAGAAGACCAATGGCTGCTACAGAAATAGCAAGAACTAAAGCACTTGTCTCAGATGTTCCACATGGAGGCATGGAACATTTACCACCTGAGCCTATCTAATTTCTGACAAAATGGTCCCCTGCCCAGTTTTGTTCATGGCCACAGATTCTGAGAGCAATCATCAGTGCTGGGAAAGGCGATGGGGGTAGAGAGAACATGGGGAAGAAACCAAGTAAGAACTGTGGCTAAACTTCAAACAATATACAGACTTCCATTATTATGCAAATTAGTGCCCCTGCACACCACTTTGGGAGTACAAAACCTGTGGTAAAGGTTTCAGGTACAATGATTTACTCTGGGTGGCAAGAGTAAGTCTGCCATATAATCAAAGAATGCATTATTTTGCTCCTCACTGTTCTCCTTTTACATTTCCTTTCTTTCCTCTAGGATATACTGCTGATGCTATTACCACGTGGGCCACTGATAGTTGTAGGCAAGGCATTCATGTATTGCCAAAATGGTCCAGAGAATGATGTCTGGCTGGCTTTAGTTCAACAAAGAATATGAGGCAAAATGAGGAAGCCAAAAGAATGAAAGGTATAGAAAAAGCTAGCCAGTAGCCTGATTTTTCCTGTTTATTATTGATGCAAATGAAATGGGGGGGAAGTCTAGAAAAAGCAGCCAAGCCAACGGGATTACAAAGAAAGATTAAAGGAGTTAAATGTGTGTAACTTGGCTGACAACCAAGGAACAATATGAGAGCTGTCCACAACTCTCCAAAATATATACATAAAAAAAGTGGGGAATTTTTATCTACAATGGATGTGTGACTATATGAAATAAAAATAAGGTAAAATAAAAACAAAGAAATCTGACTTAAAGCAGCACAGGAAGTAATCTGGTAAAATTTAAGGCTGCTTCCTTTTCTTTAAAAGTCCTTATCATCTTACTGACCTATAGTGCAGTAAAGGGTAGATAATAGGAAATAACCACATACTGCCGCAGGACTGAACTGATGGAGAAATAAAAATGAAGCGCCATTTGCTTACCTCATGATCCAGATATACTTATGTCTCCTTTTACTTATGTCCAATCTGGCTAATGCAGAGGTATCCAGGAGATCACGAAGGGCATAGTTAAGTTGTTGTCTTCAAAATAAACCCAACCTGAATTCTGAATCCTGACCTGGACAAGAGTTTACTTGAATGATCTAGTAGTCTGATTCTTGGATATTTCAAGATGGAAGAAGAACTTCCAAAATCAATAATGTTCTGAGTCTTAACTAATAACAGCCTTGATTCAGTCTTTCCAGGGATTTCCCAAATCAATTAAAATGTAAAAAATAATAATTCAGATTAGAGGTCCTTAACCTTGGTACATGGATGGGCTTCAGGAGTCTACACATTCCTCACTAAATAATGTATGTAAAACAGGGGTGTCCAACCTTTTGGTATCTCTGGGCCACAATGGAAGAAAAAGAGCTGTCTTGGGCCACATATATTATGCAGTGGCCCTTTCAATAATCTTTCAAAATTGTCAAGCAAATCCCAAGTTTGTGATCATTTAATATAGAAAATGTACATATCTATGTAATAAAATACCATTGATTTTTAAATATCTTTCATTATAAAAGTAAAAGAGGGCAACATAAAATTTGTGGGATGTTTGACATTGTATTTGAGAAACTAGTGCATCAGTATCTGGTTTGATAGAAGTAGTTACAATTCTCAGTGAGTTCTCAAGGTCATCACATATTTTAGTTCTAATTTTACTCTTAACGTGTTTCATTCTTGAAAATAGTTGCTCGCAAATGTAAGTGCTGCCAAATAATGATGTCATGAATAAGGAGTGATTATTAAGCAAGGGATATTTGACTCTGGGAACATAAAAGTCCAGTAAGAGACAAGATCAATTTTTTCTTTAAGTTGAATGTCCATAATGTTTTAAGTTGAAAATGCTTTAAATTGAAGCTCAAATGATGTTTTAAGTAAATTTACGATTTTGTGTTGGGCGACATTCATAGCCATCCTGGGCCATGGGTTGGACACCTCTGACGTAAAATGTGTGGGTTTATATAAATGGATATCTCTCTGTAGAGAAGGTCAATAGTTTGTCAGATTTGCAGAATGATCCATAATCCAAAAAACTGTCAAGAAGCTTTGCTGAATATTATCTCAAATCTCAGAGGCAGGTTGGAATGCATATGAATAATCAGTCCAGAATTGGGATTTTCATGCCAAGGAACAAATGGAGGTATACAGACTCTTCCAAACCTCAGGTAAATACCCTAAATACACTACTTTCTGGCAGAACATTACATCAGCATTAAACTGTTACTAATTTACACAGCCCTATATTCTCTGCAAGGCAGACACAGTAAAGAGAAAAAGATGTTAGCATATACCCAAGGATGGATATTGTGACTTTCCTGTTCCTGTATATATTAAAGTCAGAATCCTTAGGTACATGGGTACTGACAAGGTCAAAACTAACACTGTAACTCATCCAAAAAGAATCCTTTATGACAAGCAAAAAGGTGGAGCCAGCAAAGCAAAAAAAGAAATGTGGCTCCCAAATAGTTTACATAGCACAAAATCACAGGAGGACCCAATACATGTTTTAAAAGAATTATTTTAAACAGTAATCACAGACTTAGAAAAACCTGTATCAGAAAGAAACCAGGTCAGAGAACCTTCCAGGCACCAACTCCGAATAAGACAGGAAAGCATTCACAGGAACAGAGAGAATCTTGAGCGTCACTTGACGCCGGCCCCCACCCCCCGAAAAAAAGGTTAAGATTGAAAAGCTAAGATATAAACCAAGTCGGGGGAGGGGGACTTTTGAGATGGCCTGCTTGAAATAATAATCATGTAGTATCTCTCAAAAAATAATTAAACTCCTGAGCATCTAGCAGGCACTGCAGTCGGTGCTGGGAATTCTGCAGAGGACAAGACAAAGTTTGCCCTGCTGGAGCTTAATTTTGGGGATGGGAGAAAGAATGCAGGGAGATTAGTGTATTAGCAATATCATTTCAATTGTGATACATAACATGAATGAAGTAAACAAGATGATGTGACTGAGGCATGGGAGAATGACCTACATCTATCTAGGATGTCACAGAGATGTTTACTCGAATTCTCAAAGTTAGTCAGGATCTTAGAGAATTGAGACTTAAGAAAGGACCACAGGGAGAGCTAATCAGGCCTCTTAATTTCATATATGAGGGCAGGAGAGCTATTCTGGAAGTATCACAACCTCATTATCTCCAAACATCAAAATACACACACCTAGATTGAGTTATGATTTTATGATACATGCTCTTCCTTTAGAAGCCTGAACAAGTAACAGAACAACATTTCTCAATCTTTTTTTAAAAACTGAGGATAAAGCATACTCTGTATCCTTAATATTTAACAAAGAACCACATTCAATCCAAATTCCTGACAAGTTCCATTCTATTAAAATAATTTTGCTTTTTGCTTCTACGGACAAGTCTGATCAATTTCTGCTGTCAAAGAAAAGTGGGGGATAGGAGGAGGCATAGTAACCAGCCTCGAAGAGGGCCCCCAAACCTTTACCTTGTGTTCTTCATGCCTTTGTGTAGTCCCTTCTCTCACTGTATCAGAGCTGGTTTGAATGAAAAACAGAATACAATGGAAGTGATGGTGTCTGACTTCTGAGGCTAGGTCCTAAAAGATACTGCACCTACCTCTTGCTCTTTTCTTTTAGATAACTTGTTCTGGATGAAGCCAACTGTTATATCAGAACACACGAATAGCCCTACGGAGTGGTCCATGTGGCCTCTTGCCAAATAGCAAGAATCAACTTAACAGTGTACTACATGAGCCATTTTCACTTTAATCTTTTTTATTAAAAATTTTATGGATTATGCTATTATAGTTGTCCCATTTTTCCACTTTGCCCCCCTCTGCCTGGTACCACCATTTCCTTCAGCAATCCCCCTTAGTTCGTGTCCATGGGTTGTACATGAGTTATTTGGCTTCTCTATTTCCTATACTATTCTTAACCTCTCCCTGTCTATTTTGTACCAAGCAATTATGCTTCTTATTCCCTGTACCTTTTCCACCATTCTCCTCCTTCCCCCTCCCAGCTGATAACCCACCATGTGATCTCCATATCTATGATTCTGTTCCTGTTCTAGATGTTTGCTTAGTTTGTTTTGGTTTTTTTTTTAGATTCCATTGTTGACAGTTGTGAGTTTTTCATTTTACTGTTCATAGTTTTGATCTTTTTCTTCGATAAGTCCCTTTAACATTTCATATAATAAAGGCTTGGCGATGATGAACTCCTTTAGCTTTACCTTGTCTCGGAAGCACTTTATCTGCCCTTCCATTCTAAATGATAGCTTTACTGGATAGAGTACCCTTGGATGTAAGTCCTTGCTTTTACCTCTTTGAATACTTCTTGCCAGTCCCTTCTTGCCTGCAAGGTTTCTTTTGAGAAATCAGCTGATAGTCTTATGGGAACTCCTTTGCAGGCAACTCTCTGCTTCTCTCTTGCTGCTTCTAAGATTCTCTTTATCTTTAACATTTGGCATTTTAAGTATGATGTGTCTCAGTGTGGTCCTCTTTAGGTCCAAGTTATTGGGAACTCTGTGAGCTTCCTAGACTTGTATGTCTATATCCTTTGCCAAATTGGGGAAGCTTTCTTTAATTACTTTTTCAAGTAACTTTTCAATTTCTTGATCTTTCTCTTCTCCTTCCTCCACCCCTATGATTCGGATGTTGGTATGTTTAAAGTTGCCCAGAGGTTCCTAAACCTCTCATTTTCTGGAATCTTGTTTCTTCTTTCTGTTCCAGTCAAATGTTTACTTCTTCCTTTTGTCCCACATCATTGATTTGAATCCCAGCTTCCTTCCCTTCACTGTTGGTTCCCTGTATATTTTTCTTTATTTCACTTTGTATAGCCTTCACTTCTTCCTTTATTTGGTGGTTGTACCGAATCATTTCTGTGAACACCCCGATCACCAGTGTTTTAAATTCTGCATCTAATGAGTTGGCTAGCTTCAAGTCATTTAGTTCTTTTTCTGGAATTTTGGTCTGTTTTACTTTATTTGGGTGCTATCTCTTTGTCTCCCCAATTTGGCAGCCTCCCTGTGTTTCTGCCTGTGTTTCTTAGGTAGAGCTGCTTGGACTACCTGTGTTGGTGCACCTGTTATGTTTTAAGGAGCAGGATGGCACTTTAGGTATTTGTCAGGGTGGTGCAACCCACTTCACCGTTTTGTGGCACTGTATGTGAGGGAGGAGTCAGACAGGGAACAGTGACACTTGCTCAGCTCTCTCAACCCATTTCCAGCCACCTCCCCCCACTTTCCATAAGCGACTGGTGCCCTTCTAGCTGCTGCCCTGGTGATGATTCCCAAAGTGGGTGGGTTTGCATATGTTCTATGTTCATATGTCCTGAGAGACTGGCAGTTTCTTCCACTGCCTTAACTCTCACTGGTTTTTACAGCCAGAGATTATGAGGTTTTATTTTCCCGGTGCTGGAACCCTGGGCTGTATGGTCTGGCCTGGGGCTGGGATGGCTGGCTCCCCAGTTGTCCCTCCCAGTTTTTATCCACCACACATAAATGAGGGACCACCTGTTCTGCCAGTCATGCCATTGCTACTGCCTCACTGCTGGCAGCGGCCACCTCACTGCACCACACCATGTCCTCTCTGCCCCTCCTCCCTGTCTGGATGAATGTTTCTTCTTTAAATCCCTGGTTGCTGGACTTCCATACAGTTCTATTTTCTGGCAGTTCTGGTTGATTTTTGTTTTTAGATTGTTACTTTTCTTATGGTTGTGCCAGGAGGCAAAGAGTGTCTACCTACACTGCCATCTTGGCGGAACTAATTTAATCTTTATTATATTTTTCTTCTATTACCATTTAGTCTCCTTATATTCCCCTCCCTCCAGCAATCACCACACTGTTGTCCATGTCCATGAGTCCTCTTTCCTTTTTGCTCAATTTTAAGTGGATCATCGAGGCTGCTCAAATATTCAGGTGACTCGCCCTGGGTATAACATGTTAACTGCAGCTCATGAGAGAGATCAAGAGCCAGAACCACCCAGCCTGTACTCTAACATTCTAGCATGCACTCTATTGTCCTGTACTACAGAGCCTCAGAAGCTAAAAAGTACATTTCCCAGATGCATTTGCATCAGGCCTTCTACAGGAGACTCAGATTCAACTAACCAGACAAATCCATACAGGACCCAGAAAGAAGTGAGCAAATCACGGTGGTAACTACCTATATAATGAGAACAAATCCTGTGAAGAAATTTTATTCTTCTAACAATCACATTGATATTCTAACAAATGATCCCTAGTATTATATATTCCATGTAGCAAGTGACAGTGGATTTTTCTACTAGAATAGTATAACTGGGTGTTTCTTTTGGCTTGTATTTTCTTAGCTTATTAACAGTCAAGTTTGTTTCCTTAGTACTTCTAGAAATTAAGCAATGTACAGTATCTCCCTTTTTGCTTACACTAGCTAACTGTCTGCAACTTAAACTAGCTGCCACTTAAAACTACGTGCCCACTCTATCACACACAAATTCTCCTATCCCATGACATTTTTACTCCTATTTCATAACTGACCCTCTTCTCTTCCATTACTAATCCCTCTACGTATACACTCAATACTATTTATCATACCTTTTCTAAAAACTCATTTCATCAGTTTTCTCCTTTTCCTCTACCTTCAATCTTTTCCTCTCTACTGGCTCCTTCTCCTTCATAAATAACACACTTCTTTCAACTCAACCAACTATGCCTGTCAAACTTCATAAAACAATAATATAGACTTACTGGCTTCACTTCAAGTTTCCTTCAATGCTCTGACTACCACAACTTGGCTTCCTTAGTCATCACTCTACTAAAAGAACCATTGCTAAGACTGGCAATAACCAAATAATTGATTGTTTTCATTCCTCACACTGCTAAACTGTGCCATTTGGCACTCCTACCCTCCAGCCTTCCTAAAATTCACGTCCATTGGTTTTCATGTCATGTCTACCATGCAAACCGCTTCTGGCCTATGGATTTTCTCTATTTTACCCATGGCTCATTTTCTAGAAATTCCCTAGGGTTTTATCCTTAGGGATATTATAATTTTATTCTATCCCTGACTTCAAGATTTCAATTACCATCTATATATTCACTGATCATTCGTGAATCCAAACCTTTCCCCTACCTCTCTTTTCACACTGCAAACTTGTAATTTCTATCTACTTATGAGATGCATCTAGCTTTATCATTTGTTGCAAAATATTTTTTAAAAACCCTAACTTAAAAGAACAAATTTAAAAGTAGTTTCAAAAGTAGTTTATAACTGTGCTGTCCAATACTATAATCACTAGTTGCATGTGCTTATTGAGCACTTGAAATGTGGCTAGTCCAAATTGAGATATACTGTAAATATAATATACACAATATATTTTTAAAGACTTAATGCAAAATAAAAAAGTAAAATATATTAATAACTTTACATTGATTACAAGTTGAAGTGATAACAATTTTGTTATATTGGGTTAAATAAAACATGCTAGCAAAATTAAACATTTCTTTTTATTTATTTAATGTGACCACTATAAAATTAAAAATTATTGCATTATAATTGCATTGAACAGTGCTGCTCTACACACACAAAACAAACATGAAAAAATATATATATACCATATTCTCAACTAACAAGGAAAAGACAAAAACAAATTGTTGGGTTTTTTTCTCAAGTCATCCTCACATTTCATTCTGGAATCAAGACTTATAAGGTTCCCTAAATCTCAAAATTATAATGTGAAAAATATTAAATTGTATCTTATAAAAATCAAATATAAACACAACTATACCACAGAAATACAAATAGCTAACATTTGATATCCACTATACAACTATATCACATAATTAATCATCACATCTCTGAAGTAGATAATATTGTAACTTCCCACTTAACAGTTAAGAAACCTAAGGCAGAAAGAAGTTATGTAACCTGCCCAAGGTCATGTTCTTAGGCCTCAAACCAAGGCAATCTAGCTTTAGATCCCATACTCTCAATCACTACTTCTCACTGACTCAATAAAAATAAAATTTAAAAGAACAAAAAACCACTCTCAGATGTTTATATATATACATTTATGTATATATAAATATCTTGAACTTACTCTTGAACTTATACACCCAACTAAGATCAGAAAACAACAAATTAAATAAAACCAAGTATAAATACAAATTATAAGTACTCACAGAAAATGGAAATTAAGAAGCAAAACTAGATACAGTACAAGGATGAAATAATGAAGAAAGACACAGAGGAATCTGCTCTGTGCCCAACATGTCCAAGTGAGAATTCCTCAAGAACAAGAACACATTACTGTGTGGATATTAAAACTATATGGGCCTCAGAAACATGGAAGCCCATTAATGCCACAGAGGAAAGTCAGGCATTGATTCATAACCCTAAGACCTTCCAAAGATTTGCATGCAATTCTGCTTCACAAAAGTGAAAGGTGAGGTAGGGGATGTTAGTTCTTGAACTAGCTTCAATGTTAAAAAAAAAATTACAGAAATACTTCCTATCTGAATAATGCTATACATCCTATAATTTTAAGTGCAATCTGTCATTTTTTTAGAAACTCCAAAATACAATGCTCACAAGGTAAATATATAAATCAATGCATGAGAAAAAATAAATATATTGATTACATATGTATACATATTACTAGGATACACAAAGAAAGGTTAACAACGGTTACCAGTGTATTTGAAAAGTGAGTATCACAGGACTAGGACATATAGGAGAGAAATTTCATAGCCCTTGACCTTTTTGAATGTGAACCAAGTGAACATAGTAACCACTCAAAAGTTTTAAAAATAATCTTCAAGTCCAAATATAAAAATAATGATGAATAGAAAAAAGGTAAATTGTTTTATTCATACATATATACCTGCATAGAGAGTGTCCTTGATGGTAAGGGTGAGGGACTTCCAGACTCACCCTTGCCCTCTGTACCTCACTGTCCACCACCAGAGATACACAAAAAACAGGCATACACAGAGGTCATTTCAATCGCAAGATGATGCTGTTCAAATATTTATCTCTAAGAGCCTAAGTGCTTAGAAACATCAAAAAAAAAAAAGAAAGAAAGAAAGAAAGAAAAAGAGTACCTAAGAAAAAAGAAGAGAGACTTCTATAAGCTATTAGTATAGAAATATATTTCATATTTTTTTAATTATTTAAGGAAAAAAATCTGTTTGGAAGTTGGATTCCAAAAGATCAACTATATAAAGCTTCTCCAAAGTTGGAAGTCGATTACAGTATTTGCTTAGCAGTTGCAAACCAGAGTACGTATAGTCTCCAATCTAACATAGCAACCTTGAATCCTTTTTGAATGTGAGGGTGTTCTTTGACCTCTCATCTTCTCATAGAACAGAGGTGATGCTGCTAACTGGCCAGGGGAGTGACCCATTCCTTCCTCCTGGAAAGCGTCTTCCTTCCCAAAGCTATAGAGCTCCCTCTCCAGAGACTGGCCTTCCAGAACTATGAGTGAAGCTTCTTTGGCCAGGGACATACTAAGCCTTTCCATTAAAACTTCTCACAAGTCAGAACTTTTCACAAACTCTACACACACACACACACACACACACACACACACACACACGCACACACGCACACACGCACGCACGCACACGCGTGCGGCTTATTTGCATTCTTTGTATTATCATTCAATGTTTTCATTTCTAATTTAGTGGTATTTTTTTAGCCAAATGACATGAAATACAGTTTTTCTCAATCTATCTCAGCTCTTCTCTTCCTCTTCTGGGACCCAATTCATGTGATCCTTTAACAACTATTTATTTCACACCAAACTAGGTATCTCCCCTCCCTAAAGCTTATCAATCTAGCCTCCAGGCATATGTCTTAAATAAAAGCAGTAGATCTTTGTAAACCTGAAATTTGCATACTAAAGGAACAAATCAACTATCAAAAGACCTAGTAAAACATAGCAGTTGCTCATCTCTAAGCAGAGTTTAAAATTCATTTCAATTAATTTTTTAAAGAAACAGTTATTGACTTTGTCCCTGTGCAAAGTACTGTGTTTAAATTAGAACACAGTTAAATTAGAGGTGATAGTGTGAAGCAAGTGTTTTAGGTTGACAAATTCTAAACCTTTTAATAAAAAGTACATCAGTCAGAAGTTTTAATAAGACTCAGCAGGACAGAGAAGAATTAACAGTCTGTAGGTATCAAAAGGGGGTGATAGGCAATGATAACCTTAACATTTGCATAGGGATTTATAATTTCATTGCTTAAAGGTTAATGAAATTACGTGGTATTTTGCCCACTCTTATCCAGCAAACAATTTCATCTCTCAGTTGTATTTATCAGCTGAATCACGTAACAAAAGAAATAACTTTTTCTACCAATTACACTACTGCATTTTCACTTGTATTCTTGGGTTCACAACTATGATTACCTGTTTCAACCAGTAACTGGAACCCTAAGACAAAAACATAAAGCTTCCAACAGCATCTTAAAAAAAAAAAAGAAGAAGAAGAACTCATAACCAGAGCTCTAAAAATACAGTAAGTTGCAAAAATGTTTTCTTTTTTAAAAAATTAGACATATTCTTTTATCTACTTTATACTTCAAGTCAGCTATTGCAAAATAGTTGTTTCTGCCAACTATCAATATAAAATCCACCCCCCCCTCACAAGAGACTGATGAAGGTATTCAAGACATTACTTGAAAAGGGATGGAGACATGCTCACAATAAACATAAATATTGGGTTGGCCAAAAAGTCCATATGGTTTTTTTCTGTAAAATGAAAGATACACTTTTCATTTTCATCAATAACTTGATTGATTTGGATATTTTGAGTATGTTGGGTATCTCCCACTATTGGCTTCTAGTGGGTAAAAGCCAAGGGTGCTGTTAAACATCTTCCAGAGCATAAGACAGCCCCACAGCAAAGAATTATTTGTCACTGTTGCCAAAGTGACAACAGTACAAAGAAACTTCACAAACCACTTTTGGCACATATGTTCAGTCACAGCACAGCACCTTCTCCATACACTGCACAAATCTTTTTAAAAATGCGTCAGTTGCATTTTTACCATTCTTGAAATAATAAAGCATAACATGCCAAAAATCTTGCACATCTTCTTCTATTTTCAATATTAAAATGGCTGTGCAAAAATTCACCAATTTTGATAAGGTTTTTTTAATGCATGCTGATGTGATGAGAGAGAAAACAATACAATCTAACAAAATTGTTTTGAATAAAGTTAAAGACAACTAAGTACTACTAGAGCCACTGTACAGGAAAAAACTAAATAATTTTTTTGGCCAACCCAATAATTAGAACAGGTAAAATAATAGAATAATTCTAGGTTTCAGTAATTGTTTTAAAACATTACAGGGCAAAACGACACACCTCACTAAGTACCCAGGAAGTATTCAAGGCCAACACTTCACTTGGTAGCAGCTCTAGTGGAAAACTACAGAGTTTAGCTTTAGCTTTAGGGCAGTAGGGTGTTTCCTACTCTGGCTGCACAAGAGAATCACCTGAAGCGGGGGAGGGAGCAAGGGAGGGAGGGAGGAAAATTTTTAAAAAGCTGATATTTACACCACAAACCAGAGTGTCAGTAATATTTAGAAGCTACCCAGGGGATTCTGATGTCCAGTTGGGGCTAAGAAATCTATAGAGCACTGGATCTCAAAGTGTGGTTCCTAGACATGCAGCACTTGGGAACTTCTTAGAAATGCAAATTGTCAGGCCCCATCCTAGACCTACTGAAAGGAAACTCTGGGATGAGTCCTAGCAATCTGTATTTTGAGGAGGCTTTCAAGGGATTCTGATGTACAATGATGTTTGAAGAGCACTGCTTTACACTTGATTTTAGCCAAAAGGCCAAGAAGCGATTGAAAAATCACTGCTTTCAAGTTAAAAAAACAAACAAACTGGATTTTCACTAGTTGTGAAGGCAAGTTGTTTCTTGCCTTCACAATCTAGTTGGATATATGACCTTTATTCAGTTCTCTAAACCTCATTTTCCTTACATGTAAAATACTAAAGTTGGCTAACCATTGTTACACATGTATTATGTACCAGAGAATGTGGTAATAAGCACTTTACATACATTGTATGATTTAACAACAAGCTTACAAGTAGATAATACTATCATTTATACCCAGAGAGTATGGAACTCATCCAAGACCAAAAAGCAAGTAAACAGAATCATAATTTAAACTCAAGTTTTCAAATTCCAAAATCAAAGCCCTTTCCCTATTCCACAAAATAAGCTTGCTGGTCTGCCCTCACTAAATCCCTCCATCTGTCCCTTCTTCCCTTCCTTCTTCCCTCCCTGCCTCCCTCTCTTCTTTCCTTCCCTCCTCCCTTTCTTTCCCTGTCTTCCTTTCCTCTTTCCTTCCCTCCTACTTTCCCTCTGTCTCTGTCTTTTTCATTGTCTAGCTTACTTTCCTACTATAGAGCAAGAGATTAACTAGCATGTATTGCAGTATTTACTGAGTGACTACAAAGTACTTAGCATGCTGCCATATGCCAGAAGAAAAGGATTAAACTTTTTAATTTAAAAATCATAGTAATGAAGCTAGATGGAGACACATGTTTTTACAACACATACAATTTAGTTCTAAACTGGTGCGTCAAAAACAGAAGTAACTAAGAGTTCATGAGATTGGAGCTCAGAGACCAAGCATGATGCCAGAACGAATTATGGCTTATCCTGGAACAGGGTGAAAAGTTTGTCCTGCACCAGGGGAGACACAAGGGTTAGGGAATGTAGAAAACAAAGCTAAATAAGCCAAGTAGGTCCAGATTGTGACTTAGAGTAAGAAAAATTTAACTTTACTATACTAAAAATATGTTGTTTTCACAGAGTATTTCTCATGCACTAATAGTACAAAGGTAAAGTTATAATTAATCATATTCTTGAAAACACAGCAACCTACAGTTATACTGAAGGAAAAAAAAACAGGAGAAAAAGTCCTTTCTATTAATAGAAGTGTTATGATCTACTCTTTACTATAGTGTTTTCATGGGCAATTTATATGCACTGCACCATATTTTCAAGCATTTACTAATCCAGCCAACATTGACTTATCACATTGAGTTAGGCACCAAGGGAAAAAGATAAATGAGAGCATTTATGTAAGAAGCAGAATGCCATAAAGTTATTAGGAATTCAGAAGGCCACTACAGACTAATTCTTGGAATGACTTTTATGAAATTTCTAGAGGACAATGAGGTATAAGACAGCCAGTGTCCTACATATAACATACGGGTACTCTGTTGATGCTGCTTGTGTCACTATCATCAGCTCACAAGTGGAGCGATCCAGCTCCATCCACATTTAGACTGACGGCTAAGAAAGGCAGGCAAACAGAAAATCTAAAGGTAAGCATTTAACATTCATATCATTCATTTCATTTTCCGCTGAAGGCCTAATGAATAACTCTGCTCAGAAACCCACCAGAAGATTCTACCTGTATATTAATGAAGGAAAATGTGAGGCACAATGGATGGGCTGAATTCACTAGTACCTCGAGTTCCCAGCTCTGTCAATGATTTTCTAATGCTGTATAATACCTTCTTTAGTTGTACTATAATCTGACAATTCTACTTTGTCTCTAAGAACCAGTTTAAGAAGCATGTATATACACCATACTATGCTTAAATGATTATAGCATAGTATTATGCTATATATTATATGCTATAAATGTTAGTATTATGCTAGGGTTATTTTTTCCTCAGAATAAATGAACTGAATTTGATATTAGAAATTACAGCATTTTTCAAACTAAATATATTTAAGAATCAGTACTATATCTTTAGTAAGGCTATTTATCAATGATTTATACAAATATAATAAGAGAACTGAATCTGAGAATTAAATACTACTTGAAAGCTCACGTTGTAAACACTAGTCTTTAACCCTCACAGTATCTAGGGCACATACAGTGTTAAAACTAAATCAATGGTATAAAAGACCTCCAAGTACTTGTGGAATGAATTTCTTTGGCCCCAATATACCCAATTCATGTACACTACTATATATTTTACTAAAATTCACCTCACCTTTTAATAATATAAATTGTATATGACAATATGATAAGACTACAAGATTGATAATTTCAATCTTTTAGTTCAACTTCAATAAAAAGTGGTTAGTATAAAATCATCTTTTTTAAAAATATCCAGACAATGCCATCCAGATATCCACATGCACTTGGATCTGTATACACACTGAAGAACTTGTCTAGATTTACTGAAGTTACAACTGCTGTCAAGAAACAAAAAAAGTTGTGAAGGTTGATCAAACACAACTTTGCCTCAAGTATCATGTTAGTGTTCTCCACTAACACTGTCCTAAAAGTTAACAATCAATGAAATACAAAGGTTTCTCTTTATTTCTATATTTAAATCATCACAGGTTTGAGTAAGCATGCAAATCCCGATGGGCTCAGGGTTCCCATCAAAATGTCTTATAAGAACATTAAAAATTGAATGGGCATAAACAACTCCAACAGAGCGGAGCTCATGACAGCATTGCTGTGATCTTTGTTTCATGTGCAGCAACACTGGGGAAGTTTGCAAGGGAATATGAGCAACTAATTGCCGTCTTTTGCTTGAGGGCAGGTGTGCTGATCTCTACAGGTGTCTCAGCTGCAATGCTCTGCCTACTGCATTGCCTCTTGAAGACATTCAGTGTAAGGATTTGCTGAAGCCTTGCAAAACCTCTGATAGAACACCGGACTGTTGGGTGCTGAGGAAGAAACATGTTGTGACATCATTTTAAAGATACCACTTAGGAGAAATAGCAGCTGGAAAGGCTTTAAATGATCTGTGCAAGAATACTATAAGACAGTATAAAAAATAACAAATATAAAATTTTATTTATTAATCACACACATTAAACAAGGATGCCAATGTTGTCTGAATGAGTACAGAAAGTTTTTCAAAGGAAATACTGTTACTTTCTAAACAAGAAATTTAAAAAAAGTAATAATTGCATGTCAGTCCATCTTTTTTCACTCATAAAAGACAGTGGCTAGTGCTGGGTATACAATTCTAGAAGAACCAAAAACATTTTTTGAGAAATTATCCACTAGAGGAAATTAGCAAATAAAACAGTCATGTGATGACATGGGAGGTATATATTCCATTCACATATGATGCCATTTGCAGGATTAATATTCCTTAAATCTTTTCCATAATACTCGGAAAGAAGTATGTTAAATAACGAAGAGACACACAAACCAGAGACCAATATCCTCCATGCCACAACTTGCTACCTGCATGATCTTGGGCAAGAAATTTAACCTGTCTGTGCTTCAATTTCCTCATCCAATAATAAACAAGACCCACCTTATCAGGGGTGTTTTAAAATAAGACTGTGTCTTTGAATTATTTGGGCCAGGGAAAGCATACAGTTAAGTGCTTAATAAATTGTAATTATAATTATGAAAATGTCCTAAATACATTAGTCACTTGTCCTAGGTAGAGCACAAGCCAATCAAAAGACATTTTGAAAAGTACTGATTCATCGGTGGTGTGTTATTCAGAACTTTGCTATAGGTGCATATTTTTGTTTAATCCTCATCAGAAGGCTTGCTTATTGTTTTCAGAAAAAAGGGATGGAAGAAGAGAGGGAGAAACATCGATATGAGAGAGAACCATCTTTCGGTTGCCTTCTTATACACGCCCCAACAGGGGACTGAACCCACAACCCGGATATGTGTCCAGACCAGAAATCAAATCTACAACCTTAGGTCTACAGGACTACCTCCAACCAACTGACCCACACTGACCAGGGCAGATGTATATTTTTAAGTAAAAATATATTGCCTGGCTTTTGAGCAGTCAATTAGAAAAGCACAAACACTTAACTAATTCTTGACTTTTTCTGAATAATCATTCATCTTGATGAAAATATCTTAATATTAAAATTTTGTGGAGAAACTAGTTGTGTTTTACACTCACAAGGATGTTGTTAATGGTGTTTTTCGTAATAATAGAAGGCAAAAAAATCTAAATCTTCAATACTAGATGACTGATTAAATAAATAACTTACACTTTATACAGTAGTTAAATGGTTATGTAGTCATTTAAAATAATGTTGCAGAAAAATATTTAAAGACATGGAGAAATCTTCATATTATGAAATGTAAAAGGACAAGTCAAAATACAGTTACAGAACAAAATACATAATACCCACAAAAATATTAAGAGTAATTTTATATATTTTTTCTCAATGCTTCTTTGATTTCCAAATTTTTTAAATAGTAACACTGTAAATGGAAAAAAAAAAAACAAATACAAAATTTAATGCAACTCATTACTTAAATAGCATAACTTTATGAAGACTTCCCTAACTTCTGAACCAGAATTAATTTTTCACTTCCCACCATATTTTGTATGTGTCACCATTAGGGCATTATTGCAGTCTGCTCTGTAATATAGGCAATTGCTCAAGTCTGTTCTCCCACTGGATTTAACCTGCTGAAGAGAGAACCATGTGTAAGCCATCACAGTACAGGCTGAATGGAAAATGCCTGACCTCCTAAAGACAATCCCTCCACATGAGAATATCCTTAAAATGGCCTGAGCATCACCTTTTAAAAAAGTATAGAATTATTAGTTTTGTGATGAACAATATTAAGTATAAAAATATAAGTTCTCAGGTTAGTTGCTCTCCTCACACTACTGTGTAAGTCCCATCTCACATATACTGTCTTGCAAATTGACTCCCAAAACCTTTTTCCTTTTGTCTGAAGGCTTCAGTGAGGCTTTGTGTAAATGCAGGTCTTCAGGATTTCTCAATAGATCCATGTGTATCACTCCAAAATGCCAGTTACTTAAAGATTTGGTTAGTAGAACACAGTACCCAGTAAATTAAAATTAGGATCATTTGTCTTTATGTGAGCAGGATTTCCAAATTAAGTAGAAATTCAAACCTTTTTAGTGGAGCAAATATGAAAAAAACATTTCATAATGTTTGGTTTTTATTTAGAACTAGTTTCAAAATTACTGGTAAATAAAGCAGCACAATTCCAGAAAAAGAACTTTTCTGGGCAAAACCAGAAAACTTCACTCACTGTAATATGCAAAGAATTTCCAACTCTTTCCTACATAAAAGAATCAAAGTTCAATACATTTGATTAAAAGTCATAAAACGATTCTAATAGTTCATCTTGGTGTAGCTATTTTCTCCATGATATCAACCACTACTTTTCAGCATGCTTTTAGAATAGACCATGTATGAGTAAGAGGAGTCCCAAAGAACAGAATGTTATGAGGTAAAGAGCTATTTTATCCACCCTCACTCTCCCCTCTAGAGGCCTGAGCAGGAGGGCAAAAAGACAAGGCAAATGGCTTTTTGCAGAGCAAAATTAAACTGTCTATTGAGTGACAACTGTGAAACAGGAAGGAATTAAATTCTAATGGAATTGGATCTGTAGACTTTTATTTCTTAAATCGTTTATCCACTTTTAAAAATAAACAAGGAGATAATAGTTTAACTACAAAATGATAAAGAATAATTTACTTACGACATAATGTGCCATGAGTTGATTTATATATTAAGTTCCATACAATACAGATTTAAGTTCTTTCTGAGAAGAAACAGGACAGAAAATTTTTAAACCAAAAATATTAGGAATAATTCCAACTGAACTTTGAGTATCTAAAAAATTTTACTGCAATAAAACATTATTTATTTTACAAAATACCAATTTACCATCAATTTTTAATACCACATCTTCTGCAAAAAGCAAAATACACTACTAAGAATTCTAGAAAATGCAAACCAATCAATCTGTATTGAAAGAAGATCATTAAGTGCCTGAAACCTGAAATAGGGAAAGGGGGGAGGCTGACTTCAAGAGGGCATGAGAGAACTTTCTGGAGTGACAGAAATGCTCTGAATCATAATTGTGGTCATAGTTACACAGCTGAAAGCTTTTGTCAAAGTTCATCACACTATTTACTTAAAATGGGTACAGTTTACTATAAGTAAATTATACCTGAATAAAATTGATACAAAAATACACTCATAACAGTTGATCATGGCTGACAAACATTCCAATTACCTAAAGACTTTTATTGCAAATTTACTGTGTTTCTGACACAAAAGGTTAAAGATGCCATGATTAAAAACCAGCAGAGTGCTAGCAT
Organism: Pteronotus mesoamericanus; assembly: GCF_021234165.1. Lineage (NCBI taxonomy): Eukaryota > Metazoa > Chordata > Mammalia > Chiroptera > Mormoopidae > Pteronotus > Pteronotus mesoamericanus. Next base: position 8,641,503 of record NW_026555325.1, read on the forward strand.
TAGTTTATAGTCACCAGGCATAATAACTTATTATTGAGTTCAATGCACTGCCACCCGTGCTGTACTTACCACATATTACTTTGTATCACTGGTTAATTTTTTTCTCCTGATTTAGGTTTTAGGTAAAAAGAAAAAAAAAGTTCCATGCATTTATTCATTTGTTTATTAGAATCCTCCCCAATCTAGCTCAATTCACTTCACAAAGTGTTTATATACACTGATACCCACCACAAAATATTTCAGATAAGTAGTTATTTCTTAATATTAAACAAGCAACGGTTTGTGAAAAATATGTAAGAATAGCTATCATGATTTCTCATACTGCATAGTGTTACTGTAGGAGAGTAATAGAGATTTTCCATAATCATATTTAAAGAATTATTTCATATTTGAAAAAGTAATATTCTTTAGTGGGTATTATATAACCAATACGAAATTTCAAAAAAGCTACTGTATAAAAGTGTAATTTTTTATAGTGGGAATATTACAATTTTATTTCTTTCCATAGTGACAGTATCACCATTATATATAAATTATACAATTTTTACTATGATTACAGTAATGTATCTATTTCTAAAAATAACATGACATATTTCACACTTAGTAAAAATTAGTTTAAGATGACTTGCTTCACAAATTCAACAAAAAACACTTGAACTGTTTACTAGTTATTGTTTTAAAAAATTAATTACACAGTAATCAAGACAGTGTGGTACTGGCAAAAGAACAAACAAATAGATCAAAGAAACAGAAGAGAGAGCCCACAGATTGACAATTGATGTATACAAATATAATCCACTTATCTTTGACAAAGGAACAAAGGCAATTCAATGAATAATCTTTTTTATTTTTTAACATGGTGATGGACATCTATGTGCAAAAATCTGAATCTAAACATAGACCTTATACCCTTCAAAAAAAAAAAATAACTCAAAGTGGATCATAGTCCTAAATATAAAATGCAAAACTATAAAACACATTGAAGATAATATATGAGAAAATGTAGCTGACCTTGTTTTGGCCAGGACTTATATACACAATACTAAAGTTACAACCCTAAAATAAAAGTTGGTAAGTTCGACTTCATTAAAATTAAAGACTTCTGCTCTGTAAAAGACAATGTTAAGAAATTAGAAGACAACACACACTAGGAGAAATATTTGCAAAAGACATATATGATAAAGGATTCATCCAAAGAATACAAAGAACTCTTAAAATTCAACAATAAGGAAACAACCCAATTTAAAAATGAGCAAAAGGTCTGAACAGATATCTTACCAAAGATAATATACAGATGACAAATAAGCATATGTAAATGCTCAACATCATACATCAAATTAGGGAATGGTAAATGAAAACAATAATCAGATACCACTGTACACCTATTAGAATGACTTAAATCCAAAACACAACACTGAAGAGGATATGAAGCAACAGGAACTCTCATTCATTTTCAGTGGGACTGAAATGATACAGCCACTTTGGAAGACAGTTTGGCAATTTTTTACAAAACTAAAACTAAATATACTCTTACCATACAATCCAGAAATCATGCTCTTTAGTATTTATTTAAATAATTTGAAAACGTATGTCCACGCAAAAGCCTGCACACAATTGTTTACAGCAGCTTTATTCAGAATTGCCAAAACTTGGAAGGAGAAAAGATGTCCTTCAAAAAGTCACAGGATAGCCCTGGCCAGTGTAGCTCTGTTGGTTGGAGCGTCATCCCATAGACCAAAAGGTTGCAGATTCGATTCCTGATCAGAGCACATACCCAGGTTGTCGGTTGGATTCAGGGGTTGCATACGAGAAGGCAAAACAATTGATGTTTCTCTCTCACATCTATATTTCTAGAGGCAAAATATGTTAAATTACCAAAAGAACTCATGTTAAGTCATTAAAACCATTTTTGCAATAGATTTTTATTAAAGTTGAAATTAGCTTTCAAAGGATTCAAAATCAACATTTTAAGTTAACTGTATATTATATGTGAAGCATTGTGACAGTTCCCTGCCTCCTATGGACTTACAATCTCAATAAAAAGACATAATCAACAAAAGATAAATGGATGTTAGAAGTGATAAATGATTAGTTGGGAGAAGCATGGGAAAGAAAAATTATGGTTGACTGAAGTATCTTTAGCCTTAATAATTCAGGAGAACCAAGATTCCATTAAACAATCTAGTAAATACAACGACGTTTTTAAAGGGCGATAAACAATTTCATTTTGGATATGAATTTTGAGGTATCACAGGAATCTAGTAAATAGCGGGATCTCAGCAGAAGTCAATGCCAAACTGCTAATCTAAAAATAAATAAAGACTATTTCCAGTCAAGATGGTGTAGGCAAGCGTGGCTCCCCTCTTGGCACAACCACAACAAAATTGCAACTAAAATATGGAACAACCATCACTCAGAACCATCAGAAATCAAGCTGAATAAAAGTCTGACAACTACAGAATTAAAGAAACCACATCCATCCAAACTGGTTGGTGGGGCACATATGCAGAACAGACTGGTCCTTCGTGGTGGATAAAAATTCAGGAGGGATATCTCCGGAGTGAGGAGTCCAAGCCCCACACCAGGCCCCCCAGCACAGGGTTCCAGTGCCAGGAAGATAAGTCCCCATAACTTCCAGCTGCAAAAACTAGTGGGCATTGAGTCAGTAAAAGAAACTGCTGGAACACCAAGCAGTTCCTCTTAAAGAACCCATACATGGACTCACCTACTCAGACTCTCTCCCTCTGAGCTCCAGCACTGCGGTAGCAACTTGAAAGGCATCAGTGGCATACAGGGACAAACTGAAGTGTCTGGCATCAGGGCAAGCAGAGGCAATTGTCCCTTTTCTAAACCCTCTCCAAGCAGAGGCTACAAGTTCATGCCATATCTGAGACTCCATCACCCTAGCTAACACTGTTTGACCTGCTTTGGAGATACCCAGAGACTCTGCCCCAACCAACTTATAGGACCACTCAGGCTGGTTTTCTGCATGAATAGCTGGTCTTGACTTGTGCTTCACAACTTCCTAAATACTATCAAACAAGCAACAGCTGGTCTCAGTGAGGACCAGACCCAACACTAGAAGCAGCCAACCTAGGCTCATAGCTTGGCTTCACCTGGGAATCTCCAAGTAAGCACAAGTGGCAGCCATCTCAGATTGCTTTATAGCTCAGGAAGAGTGGCCCTGGGAAACACATGGGTGGGGGCTGACCTTGGCCCACACCACCTGGGAAACACCAGGGCCAACGCACCCTGTGGACAGCTACAGACTATGTGTACCACCACATTGGTCATGCACAGCTGATCCTCAACGAAGGGTGGAGGTTGGTGGTAAGTGGTCACAGCCAGTGCTTCCAGCTAATTGGCCTGGTTAAATCCCTCCCATTGACCTGACAACAGCAACCAAGGCTCAGTTACAACAGGAAGGTGTACTTGGACCACATGATGGGTGCAACTCAGGTACCCAACTTGGGTGAAATGTGCCACTGGACCCTACAGGACACTTACGATATTAGGCCACACAACCAAGACACGGAGTCAAAGCAGCTGTACTTAATGCATAGAAACAAACATAGGAAGGCTGCCAAAATGAAGAGACGAAGAAACAGGGCACAAATGAAAGAACAGATCAAAATTCCAGTAAAAGAACTAAACGAAATGGAGATAAGCAATCTATCAAATGCAGAGTTCAAAACACTGGTTATAAGGATGCCCTAGGATCTACGTAAGGACCTCAACCGCATAAAAAAAAAGATCCAGTAAGAAACTAAGGACATGCTAATTAAAATAAAGAACAATTTCCAGGGAAACAACAGTAGAGTGGATGAAGCCGAAAATCAAATCAATTATATGGAAGATAAGGAAGCAAAAAAACAACCAATCAGAACAACAAGAATAAAAAAGAATAAAAAAAAATGAGAATAGTATAAGCAGCCTCTGGAACAACTTCAAGAGGTCCAACATTTGCATCATAGGGGTGCCAGAAGGAGGGGAAAGAACAAGGAGTTAGAGATCTATTTGAAAAAATAATAAAAGAAAACTTCCCTAATTTGGTTCAGGAAATAGACATCCAAGTCCAGGAAGCAAACAGTGTCCCAAACAAGATGGATGCAAAGAGCTCCACTCCAAGACACATCCTAATTAAAATGCCAAATGTTAAAGATAAAGAGAGAATCTTAAAAGCAGCAAGACAAAAGAAGTTAGTTACCTACAGGGGAGTTTCCATAAGACTGTCATCTGACTTCTCAAAAGAAACTTTATAGGCTAGAAGGGATTGGCAAGAAATATTCAAAGTCATGAAAAGCAGGGACCTACAGCTAAGATTGCTCTACCCAGCAAAGATATCATTTAGAATCAAAGGGCAGATAAAGAGCTTCCCAGACAAGAAAAAACTTAAAGGAGTTCTTTATCACAAAACCGTTATCATACGAATATTTAAGGGACTTGGTTTAAGAAAAAGAAGAAGTTCAAATTTATGAACAACAAAATGGCCACAAATACATATCTATCAACAACTGAATCTAAAAACAAACTAAGCAAACAATAAGAACAGAGATAGAATCATGGATACAGAGAGTGTTTTGATGGTTGCCAGAGAGGAGGAATGGGTAAAGAATTGAGGGGATTAAGAAGTACAAATATGTAGTTACAGAATAGCCATGGATATGTAAAGTACAGTGTAGGAAATGGAGAAGCCAAAGAACTTACACACATGACCCATGGACATGAACAATGGTGAGGGGAATTGCTTGATAAAGTGGGGGTGCTGGGAGGAGCAGGGGCAAAAGGGGAGAATCAGGACTGTAATAGCATAATCAATAAAATATAACTTAAAATATAATAAATAAAAATCAATAGAATAGGAGAGGACAGATCTTAACTAAACTCATTGTGGTAATCATTTCATATTATATGTGAGTCAAGTCATTATGCTGAATATCTTAAACTTCTACGGTGTTTTACGTCAACTATATCTCAATAAAACTGAAGAACACACAAAAAAAAATCATTGGAATAGAGGTGAAGATGAAAGACACAGGATTAGATAAAGCCACTCAAAAGAGAAAACTAAGCCAGAGAAAATAGACTGAAAACAGGGCTTAGAAAAAGCTCCTAATCTAAGGGATAGGTAGCTAAAGAGTGGGGAGACTAGAGAGAGGGAGGGAAGGGAGGAGGGAGAATGAGCAAAAAAGGAGCCAGCAGAAACATTAAAAAAAAAAAACTAAACTAAAAAATATGACAGTAGGAAGACACTTGTACCCCAGTCTCCAGTCCAGAAACTAAAAAACATAAGGAATACCTCTCATCAATGAAACAAAGACACAGCCACAACCACAAACATTATATATATATATATATGAAAAATCTGCCAAATTACGTGATACTTGGAATCTAAATGCAGAGTGACACTAAGAGCCAAACCACACTCTTGCAGCAGGAAAAAGATCTTCCTAAAGTTGGAACAGTTCTAAAGCCCATTCAAGGAAACTGATGAGAGAAATGATGTTGAAGCACCTACCTGAGAAAATAAGAAAGGTTTCTCTAGAACATCGTGTTTATACCACAAAAGGACAGGAAAAACCAACACAATATTTTGATCATCAATGATCTAGTTTCTTAACTCAGAAAGACTGCCAAATGAAGTAAAAGAGAAGGGAAGCAGTTACCACCAAATCGCTATTACATAGACTCTTAGGACCCAAAAAATCTCTAAGTTACAATGACCTTCACTGCACTCTAAGCTAAGGTGAGATATATCCCCAGGGCAAAGGAAATGTCTTCTGTGAAGGAGCATTTTAGGATTAAAAACAAAATTCCAAATGGAAGTACAAACTGGTATCATTTATCCCCTCTCTCAACTACTCCATACTTGCACCTGACCTCAAACTTTTTTCAGGCAATACCTGTTCTTAATGGAACTGAATCCACTCAAAAATGAGTAAGAACCAGAATAGAAACAGCAAAGAATTTATGCAGAACTACCAAAAATCGGGTGGAGGGATACAGGCAAATGCCAGATGAAGAAAAGGGACCATCTTAGGAAATGGAGGAAGAACTCACAAATAATTTTCCATGATCTTAAAGAAATTAGAGAGAATATGAGCTATTTCAAAGTAAAAGAGCACAAAGAATAAAATATCTAAGAAAAATAAGACACTTTTTCAGAGTGATGAAAAAGCGTATTAGTAGGCTAAAGAAAAAGCTGAATTTTTTTTTAAAAATAGATTAAAGCAACAACAGCAACAAAAACCCAAATGCTTAGTATAAAAACAGTCAGAGAAAGAGAAGACAGGAGTGGAAAAAAAAAACAAACACATTTTTATAACAAAGATATATAAGAGATAAGATGATCAATAAAAAAGGTAAAACAGATCCAGCCAATTTGCATTTGCTTGACATTCTTGCAAAAGAGAACATAACAAATGAAACAGAAAAACAATATAGTAGAAGAAAAGTTTTTATTGGGGACTCGGGAGAGAATTACATACTTAAAAATGTTCTAGAAAAAAAAATTGTATCCAAAACAATTAATGCTAAGATAGGTTTTTATAAATTACAGAATTTAAAAGAGAAAATGTAATTATAAATTTTGTGGATTAAAGACATAAAAATCAAGACCGGCCTTAAACATTTCTGTAACAGCATTTACCATTATCTGGAGATAACAGAATGATGCCTGCAGAATTCTAAGGGAAAGACATGACATCCAATTATGTGATGCCCAGTCAAATTGTCCATAAAGCATAAAAGCAGCCTACAAACACTTTGAAGCATTCAGTTACTCAAGAAATACAGCAACTAATGAAAGGACAAAGCCAGCCACATTTGCTATTGCGGCCCCATTTGCCTAGCAGGCATATAACCTTGTTAAACATGACTGCCATTTTACTCTTCTGGGCTTGTCCCCAGGACTGGAAATTACAGGAAAGCAAGAACAGGAACTGCTCCCTGCAGCCATAGGCAGAAGATGACATTGGAACAAACTGCAGCCCCATGTTATCATGCCCCAGCAGCTCAGGGGCCACACAACAGTGACAGCCCCACCTTTGAAACTCTAATTATAATGCAATAAAAGCTCAAAACCCCAGCCCTGGCTGGTGTGGCTCAGTGGACTGAGTGCCAGCCTACAAACCAAAGGGACACTGGTTCAAATCCCAGTCAGGGCACATGCCTGGATTGCAGGTCGGGTCCCCAGTAGGGGGTGCATGAGAGGCAACGGCACATTGATTTTTCTCTCCCTCCCTTCTCTTCTCTCTAAAAATAAATTTAAAAAATCTTTAAAAATAAAAATAAAATAAAATTTAAAAAGCTCAAAGTCCCTACTCCTCAATGCTGGTGTTATCCCTCCACACCATGCCCCTCTCCTTTCTTGGAGAGTGAATAAAAACTTTACCCTGTACACTTTCTTCGCTTTGTGAATTCTTTCACCAACAGTGTCACTGACCACCCTAGCAACTATGAGCTATTCTTCAAGGAAAAAAAAAAAGTATACACACACACAGATACATACGCAGATATAAATAAAACAGATTTTGATATCACAAAAGAAAAAAAAAAACAACTGACAAATAAGTCCCGGTAACTAAGGTATGAATCAAAATAAAGATTTAAAGAATGGAGATATGTGTTCTTATAAATAAGGACTGGATTTCTTTTTATAGGATGGAAATAGAGCAGGTTCTTAGTCCTCCAAATGAATGGGTCCTTACAGAGAGAAGCCATATTCATAGGGTATGATGAAAATACAAGGCTGCTGCAATGCCATCTCCCATTATGAACTGAAAGAAAAAATAATAAGGTACAAGGTATTCTAATAGGAAAAATTGTTCCTACAGGTCCTCCAAAGAAACTGGGTCTTTCCATTTCTGGTCTTCCAGAAATAGGGCTGAAGTCAGCCAACCTCAGCAGGTGCAATAGCCTCAGAATGCCCTGGGGGTTGGCCCCTGGACCCCATCTTTTATGGAACCAACTGGAGTTAGTACTGATGCTTGTTGAGAGTGATCAGGCATTCCAGGGCTCTGCTCTTCAGGCACAAACAATCCACCAATCTTTTTAAAATACACAACTAAAAGAAAATAACACTCTTAAGTTTGAAGGACTACACTTAAACTAAATTAGCAAACAGTTATTTTATAATCAAGTTATGTAAACTAAGACTTGATTTTACTCCATAGGATCAGTTTGTCAATCTATTGACCAAAAAAATGTATTCTCCTAAAAACAGTAGTACTTTTTTGGGACATCAGTCTCCAAAAATGGAATTTTCTCAGGAACCACTTTCCAAGACAATTTGAAGTAAAAAAAAAAAAAAAAAAAAAATGAGCAAGTACTGAATGCTTTTAGATATAAAACTAAGACTATATAACTGTGAGAATTAGTTACAAAATAGAATACAAATGTTACACAACTTGACAAGGTATACATTTAATATAACTAATAAAAATTAAGAGGTAGAAAAAGCAAATATGTTAATTTCCTATATTTTATTGCAGGAAATACACTGATACGATAATATATATAGTTAATTTTTTTAAATATAATGATTTTGCCCTGACTGGTGTGATTCAGTTGGCTGGGAATCATTCCCTCTGCATAGCGAAAGGTCGCAGGTTTAATTGCTAGTCAGGGTACATGTGTGGGTCGCAGGTTCAGTCCCCAGCCAGGGTGTGTGTGAGAGAAGCAACAGATAGATCAATGTTTCTTTTGCACATCAGCATTTCTCTCCTTCTCTTTTTCTCTCCCTTTCCCTCTCTCTAAAACTAAATAAATAAAATCTTCAAAATATAGATAATGATCTTAATGTCTTAATATTTTCATAATTTTTTCAACTTAATTAAATTACTTAGGAATTTCTTATTGTAAAGGATCATTTCTTTAATTACTGCAACTTCTTTGGTTTTACTTTCATTTCTTTAACTCCTGTTAAAATTAAGTAATATTACTTTTATTTAAACAAAAATCTTATGTAGAATAATCCTATCCTTATAATTTTCCTCTTATTTCTTCCTCTATAAATAGATGTACGTATATGAGTATGTGTGTCTATGGGTGTAAGTACGCATGGCACAGAAAGGAAAAAAATGTCTGAAATGATGCTCTAAATTGTAATGATTATTTATTACTATAGAATTAGTTTTTTAAATTTCTTCATCCTTTCTAATTGTTTTTTATAGTGAGTTTTATAGTAAGTATAGTAAGTGATTTATATAGTAATAATCACTTAATGCAAATCTGTATTTTAAGAACTGGGTAGGGCAACGTCATAGAAATCATGAATCTGACTCAGAATTAAAAATCATATATGCTTCAGATACTTCTGTATTTATTGTCACTTATTCACTCATTTATTCAACCAGTAACTGTCTTGCACCCACTATATAGAAAAAATAAAAGACTTTAAACTGTCTTAAAGGAATTAAATGCCATCACATACTTTATAAGAGAAAGTCTGTACTAGAGCATTATAAAGCATAATGTTCTATTAAAAGGTACCGATCATATAAAATTTAAAACCTGAAGGAATAAACACAACACAAATACTAACAAAACCTTAATTCATTCTTAGTGGGTACCATATATATATATATATATATATATATATATATATATATATATATATACACACACACACACACACACACACACCATATATATAGATATGATATATAAGTTTATATTTATATATGGTATTATAAATTTTATATGATCAGTACCTTTTAATAGAACATTATGATTTATAATTATCTATTACAGATTTTCTCTTATTAAGTCTGTAAAATGGCATATATTTTGGCAACATAGCAGATATAGGATTTAAACACACACACACACACACACACACTCTCTCTCTCTCTCTCTCTCTCTCTCTCTCTCACTCTCAGGTTATCTTATTCCAACCTTACACAAAAGGCAAAATGGAAATAAAAATGACATCTCAACATAGCAGTATAGGGTTTGAAACCTTCTACTCAGAAAAGGAACTGTACTCCCATGCTAAAAACAAGCAAACAAAAACAAAAACTATTATCTGACTTGGTGTTTTCTTGTTATGCAATACCTTCCACCTTAGCATATTCCTTTGAGTTACCTCCCTCTGTACAGCCTACCAGGCTAATGGACTTTTTGGCATAAAGGGGACATTCTAATGCCTTTTGAGCATATTTTCCCCTATGAACACATTTAATCAAATGCCACAGCTCTAATTCCTCATCTCACAACTGTGTTGTTCTTTTTAAGAAACAATACATAATAATTTAACTGAACAAGCAAAGCAATGGAAATCACCAGATTATAGTATGCTATTTACTAGAAACAGTCTAAATTTTGAGGAGGGAGGAATAATTTTAACAAAAAGATCACTGGCAAAACCCAAAAGAAGATATCTATTCAAAAATATGTATATTGATTCACATCCTTGGTTTACATCTGTTTTTGCTCTGAAATGGGGGAAAGCCCAGATAACTCTCTGAAAAGGTTAAACATAACTTCCCCTAGTTGCTTTTTGAAACCCACATATATAATGACATTTGTTGGCTGAGTCTCCACATATGACTTGCAAAACAGTGGTAAACAATCTTAAAGATGATGCAAACTAGAGGTATGCAAAAGGAAATGCTAAAAAGTGTGTTATTTATACAGTGTTGAAAGCTCTTAGGGAGATGACTCAAAAGTATTTTAAAATCATTCTTTGAAATTTGAAGTAAGTGCATCTAGCACCAAAACACAGATTTTATAAATATGAATGATGAACTTTATATAAGTTATGAATTGCATACATCTTGCGATTTTGGAAAAGTGTTCTGCTGGAAGACAAATAATGTGATTATGCATCACCTTCTTTTTGTTTTTTGGTTCCATGATTCTTTATACCAACATAGAAGAATTCACGGGGGATGAAGCTGAGCAATTCAAGTATCTCTGATAAAGTACACCTGATTTTCTCTCCATACAAGCAATAAAGAGTGGAGAGAGAAAGGGAAGAAAGGAGAAGCATTAACAAGATGGAAAGTAAGGTTGTAATTAAAAGCAAAAATGAAACATGTGGGCATATAACATGGTGCTGGTCTCCCACAGAATGGAAATGGGAACAATGACACAAGATACATATATATAAAAGGTCACAATATGAGGCAAAAACCATGCTTAGAGAATGTAAGATTACTTAGTGAGTCAGGCACTGTCACCCAGCTGGAGCACCAACATTCATCACTACTGCTGCAGAGAACGGTGCTTAGCTGCTGGACTTAGGATGTCAGGTGTGGTGCCTACTGCTGAAGCTGCTATTCTTGGCTTTGGCCAAAGACCTTAACAATGAAGCAAAATTACAAGAGCATGGTGATGCAGACCTGGGCTCACAACCCACATCTTCTGGTTCTATTTGCAAGACTGCTTCACTTCTGTGAGTCTCAGTTTGCTTATCAGCAAAATGTATACAACTACACACACTTCACAGTACTGTCACAATAAATAGTTGAGGTGATGCATGTAAAACACCTATACATTACTTGGCAGAAACACAGTAAGTACAATATATGAGTGTCTTTCCCTATGTCCCTCTCACTTGGTTTTCTACCTAACACAGTAACAGCTAAAACATTCAAAACTATACTCTTCCTAGCACTAAGAAGAAAAGCTGCTAGCTTAAGTTTTAATACAGTGGTTTTGGAGACTGTACATTGATATAAGTGTTCTTTGAGAATCCCTTTCATACCTATGAAATACATTTCTCAGTCATATAGGGAACAAATGTAGTATAGTGCAAAGGTAGCTGGACCTGGCCTGAGTATATCTGGGTTCTGGTCATGGTTCTGGAGTCATGTGCTCTAGTAAATTATATCTACCCTGGATCTCAGTTTCCTCATGCAGAAAATAAGAGTAGTGAACTAGCCTCAGACACCTTCTGGCTCTAAAATGGTATTCTATCATCTAAGAATTACTTAATATTCAACTGGAGTATTATAAAATGTAAAAGGAATAAAAATGAGGTCCACCCAAATATAAGGAACCATCAAGCTTCCTAGAGAAAAATGACATATGTGATAATCAATAAGAGAGCTATTCATATACAGAAACAAGCATCATAAAAACATGACATAATAATATAAAAAAGAAACATTACACATCAATATAAAAAGATTACCCTGTCTTTAAAAAAAAAAAAAAAAAAACAGTGGATAAAAAAGGAAGTTCTGAAAACAGCCTGAACTAAAAAGATGAGATTCAGACAGAAGCAGAACATAAGCTCTCAAGCAACTCATGTTTAAAATGCAGATGATATCACCTAATATCTGTCAAAACACAAAAGGAGCTAAATAAGATCTTTTAAGAAGATCTATTATCATATGTCCTATAGTAAGATATTAACAGTTTGATACAGATAACAAAAATTAAAGAGCTGGGGGGGGAGACTATACAGAGGAGAAACTGAATTGAGAGGACTTTAAAATTCAAACATTTGTATGGCATCTGAGACCCTTCACAATTTGGTCCCAACTTTCCCTTCTAGCAATATCCCACCACCAATAAATCTCACACCCTTGGCTTAAAGGGGCAATTAATCATAACCAGGTTTGTGGTCCCAAGTGATTAAAAATAAAGGAATGAGAATTAAAATAAAACCATGATGGATCAAAATAGAGATGAAAATCCTTCTACTTCTCTGGCTCTTAAGACTTCTCTGTAACTTGACAGAATGTCTGGACATATCTAAAGGGAAAACTCATCAAAAAGAGGGTGGAGGAAGGGAAAGACTGGTCAGTAAAGGAATCAAAGAAGCCACCTAGGCAAGTGTTCACAAGGTTAAACTAAGCCATGGGAGAGAAAGTCTTGGCTGAGTTGACTGGAATATGGTTTCCTTGGCAAATCTCTGCCTTCAGTGGGTAAGATAGCCTCAGGATAACTCGGTTGAAAGATACTTCTTCAAACAAACATTCCTTGGGTTGTCTTTCCATGCTCAACAGGTGGTCTCTGGCAACATGGTTCCCATGTATTTTGCCAGAAGAAAAAGAGTGCACTGGTCAGAAATGCTAGGTCAACTTGACAGCTGTATTTCTCAATCATCAATTGACCTCCATATTAACAACTTGGCTTCCCAAGAAGCCTGCCTACTGGGAGACAAAGTACTGAGCTGCCAAATCAAGCAATCCAATCTGCTTGACAGCCGTATTTCTCATTGGAAATTAACAAACTGATAAACATATGCATGTGTGTGTGTGCGCGCGCGCATGTGTGTATTGACATTGAGAGAGAGAGAGAGAGAGATCTGTATATCAATTTCTAGGAGCATAATTAATGTTATCCTGCTCATGAGGGATGTCCGCTCTCAGTGGACCCAGAATGTCAGGTGTCTGAAAGTGTAAGGTCAAACACCAGAGCCTGGACAATGATTTCACAAGGGAAGGCCAGCCACTTGAGGCCCCTGGTAACTTTGCATAGCTCTGTAACAAATGTCTTTAATGTTCACACTATAACATATGGTATACATATTTGTGATTCCATTGCTCTATTTATACAATATTTCCTTTTTCCAAAATGTCTTCCTCCCACCACTTCTCCACCTGGAGAACAAGTCCTTCTCCTCCTCCCCCTCTTCCTCCTTCTTTAAAGCTATAGTTCAAATGTCAATTCTTCTGTCACACCTTCCCAAACCACTCAGGTAAAATTAATCACATCCTCTTGAGCGCTGCCATAGCAACCAGTATACACCTCCCTCTGCCAGTGCTCTCAAATCAGAGTGGGGAATCCAGACCAGCTCCTCCCATTACCTGCTCACCTCCTCAACAAGGCACATGCATTCATCTACATCAGTGATTTTCAACCAGTATGCCACAAGAATTTTTAAAATATCCAATAATACCTGACTATTTAGTTAGGGGCCCTGACCTCTTTTCCCTGAGATTATCAAATTTTAAAAAATGACAACATAGCCCTGGTCAAGTAGCTCAGAATGGGTAGATCATCATCCCAATACCCCAAGGTTGTGGATTCAGTCTCTGGTCAGGCACATATGAGAATCAAGCAATGAATGCATAAATAAGTAAAACAAAAAAATCTCAGTCTCTCTCTCTCTCCCCCTCTCTCTCTCTCTCTCTTCCTCTCCCTAAAAAATCAATAAATTTTGAAAAATGACACAGCCAACACGATAGTCATCCAATGTGAATGAATCAAAATTATGCCTATTTTTGTCAGATCAGCAAAAAAATAAATTTTTGGTGTGCCACAGAATTTTTATAATTAGTTTATGTATGCCACGAGATGGAAAAGGTTGAAAATCACTCATCTATATTAACAGCTATCATGTATGCTGTAAGTGCTCACTAACTGTAGCAATGAGAAGGTAAAGAGCTGACTATGTATAGGTAAAGAGGTGGACGTGAAATAATTCTATACAGGGAGAAAACAGCATGAGTTGAGAAGGTGAGAAAGTGAGACTAGATAAGGTCTGTGTGAGAAGAGAACAAGGTCAACAGCAGAGGGTTCACCAAATATTACTGGAAAATAATGGAAAAAAAGTATGAACAAATTATTGAGGGTCCTGAAAGGTTGATAAAGGGGTGTAAATGGGATTGAGTAGGCAAAAGAAAACCACAGTGAGTTCCTGGGGGGGGGGGGGAACAAACAAACAAACAAACAAACAAAAACAGTAACATCAAGGATTTAATAAAGAGCAGAATGTGTTTGTTAAAAGAACTGAAAAGAACCAGGGATACAGAGCCAGAGTTTGTCTCTCACTTCACTCCCACCCAATCACACACAATGACTAGCAACTTATTTTACTCCTATAAGACTTAATTTACTTATTTATAAAATGGGAACAATAATACCTACCCTGTATAGCAGTTTTGAAAATTAAATTATATTATCTAGCACAGTAACTGAGAAATAGCACCAATCTGCTACTGTGCCTGGTTATATAAACATTAATCTAGAACTGTAAGTGAAATGAATGAGAGGAGAGGGCTGGAAGATGAATGATCATTTAACAGAAAATTACAAGAGTCACTCGATTGGGCACAGGTACAGACCTGAGGTCACATTACCTTGGCTTTAGTAATATCTCTTTCCTTAACTAGCAATGATACCTCAGACAAGTCACTTCTTTCACTACATATTACCTGACCAGTAAATTGGAATGATAAACTCTACCCTTCCTATTTTACAAATCAATTATTTTGATTATTTTAAATAGGAAACAAAATGCATTTTAAAATGTTTCATATACTATAAAGCACGTTGGAGAAAAGGAAGAAATGAAGAAGATAGGACAAATTTAAGAAATATTTTCAAGAAAGACTCAAGGACATTAGAGACATTTGGAGATACCCTCATCCAAAGATATTGAGAAACACTTCTTTAAAAGAAACTAAGAAATTCAAAGTAGAAAATAGAGTGAAGGAGATGATTTGGGAAAGATCTGTTGTGAGGGAAAAGTTCATCTAAATAAAAGCAGATGCAAGAGCAGGACTAGAGTTTGGATGATGGGTAATGATGTAAAATGGAGCTCTGAGAATTGCCAGCAATTGCCATTAAAGTGACATATATGAGAAATGATGATTTATCTATGACACAAGTGCAAAGAAAGAACTAAAGTTGTAATATTCAAAATGCAGTAATTAAATACCTAGAAAAGGACAAGGACAAAACTCACCCCACAAAGAGAAGATAGGTATTACAGGAAAATGTGTAGGCAGCAGAGTTCAAAGCAGAAATCCAAAGTACAATGTTGGTATAACTGAAAAGCCAAGGTCATATGGCATTAGCATGTCAAGGAGACTGAGAACTGAGGGGGGAAAAAAACTCTACAATTGGCTAGAATGTGGTCACCAGTGACCTTCAAAAGCGCAGTCTCAGTACAAAGGTGGGACCAAAGCCAGATTGCAAGGAGTTAATCATAATTCTATGATCCTAACACGAAAAGCAGTTGCCAGTAAACTGAAGGTGAAATTCACAGATAAAAGTACATTTAATAATTGAAAGGGGACAAACTTTATCTCAGAAAAGCTTCTTAGGATTTTTAACACTTCCACACGAGAAAGAGAACTTTAGTTTTTCAAAATCTCCCAAAAGACATATATAAGTAGCAACATACATGGAAGTTAGATTTTTCTGCAACTGAAGGACAAAAAAAGAGGTTACTTAGCCCTAACAGTGATCAAAACTTTTGATTACAATTAATTCACATACCCTAAGTAAGGAATTCCAGTAACTTTTATTAGCTACTACAGGCAACTCATAGTATCCTCTGAATAAATTACATATTACTAAAAAGAGTAGTTAATAACAATACTGTTATAGTTAATAAGTGAACATTGTTTTCTAATGCCCCAAATTACTGTTTCTTAATGCTTATGTATAGATAAGTAAGACATACAGGTATCTCTTTTTGGTTCTGTTAATAATGTACACTAACTGATATTTGATTTAAATAAGTACTGTTAACTTTTGATTACATTTAAAAGTATAACACACTCAAAAAGTCAGTTAAAAAATAAAAATCATTCCATAGTACACTCAAGACATGTCCTCTAGTGCCCATTTCCAACAATATCACCACCTATGAAAACCTATCTGGATGTTCTGAGCTTTTGTTTAGAAAATGATAGCTATTTCATTTGCTGAGTGAAGCACAATTAAGTACAATGGTTAACCAATATAACCATAATAAAAATCCTTCATTTGGGTTAAACATCTAAAGGAGTAAATTTTAGCCTTTGCCACAGCATGGATGGACCTGAGAACATTATGCTAAGTGAGATAAGCCAGTCAGAGAAAGGTAGGTACTATATGATTTAGCTCATAAGTGGAATCTAATGAACAAAGTGAACTAACAAGCAAAACAGAGACAGGCTCATAGATGGAGAGCAGGATGACAGCTCTGGGGGTGGGGATGGAGGGATAGATCAAAAAAGGAAAAGAACACAAAGAACTCATGGACTTGGTGATTGAGGGAGAGAGGGGGTGGAGGTAGAAGAGGTATGGGGGGGATAGAAAAATACAATATAATAAAATAAATTTTTAAAAAACATTTAATGACAAAATGAATGGAAGAGAATGTCCACACGAAAAGGCTGAGGGGCTACAGTGGAATGTAAACATTCCCAATCATCTATTTTTCTCCATGGCAAGTATAATCTAACACATTAAGAAAAAAAGAATTCTAAAAACCATAATGGGAAAAGATGAGTAAAACTCTTTCAGGAATAGTGATGCTCCCAACATTTAGCTTGAGGGAGGTCTTCAAAAGGTTAAATAGAACAAACAATGTCAAAACTTGTATGTAACTACAAAAGACCACGAATAGCCAAGCAAACTTGAGGAAAAAAACAAGATGAAGGCACCATGCTTCCTGAATTTAAACTACAGGGTGGGGCAAAGGTAGGTTTACAATTGTTCATATGGAAAATGACACAATAATTAATAAATAATAACACATGAATAAATTCTGTTTTGTGTATTTACAACTATAAACCTACTTTGCCCCACCCTGTATATCACAAAGGTAGAATAATCAAAACAGTATGGTACTGGCATAAATACAGACACGTGTATCAATAGAACAAAATAAAGAGCCCACAAATAAACCCATGCTTATATGGTCAATTAATTTAGAAAAAAGGAGCCAAGAATATACACTGGGGAAAGGAGAGTCTCTTCAATGAATGGCGTTGGGAAAACTGGACAGCCACACACAAAAAAATAAAACTGGACACTTTCTTATACCATACACAAAAATTAACTCAAAATGGATTGGACTTAAACATAAGACCTGAAACTATAAAACTCCTAAAAGAAAACATAGGGGAAAAGCTCCTTGACATCAGTCTTGGTGATAATTTTTTAATTTGATAACAAAATCAAAGGCAACAAAAGCAAAAATGAACAGGTGGGACCACATCAAACTAAAAAGTTTCCACACAGCAAAGGAAACCATCAACATAATGAAAAAAAAACCTACAAAAATATTTGAAAATCACATATCTGATAAGGCATTAATATCCAAAATACATAAAGAACTCACATAACTCAACAGCAAAATTTTTTAAAAATCCAATTTAAAAAATAGGCAGAGGATATGAATAGACATTTTTCTAAAGAAGACATACAGAAGGTCAACATGAAGATGCTCAACATCACTAATCACTAGGGAAATACAAGTCAAAACCACAATGAGATATCATCTCATACCTGTTAGCATGGCTATAATCAAAAAGGTAAGAAGTAACAAGTGTTGGCAAGGGTGCAGAGAAAAAGGGAACCCTTGTGTGCTGCTGGTGAAAATGTAAATTAATGCAGTCACAATGAAACACAGTATGGGAGTTCCTCAAAAAATTAAAAATATCCACTTCTTGGTATCTATCTAAAGGAAACAAAAACACCAACTCAAAAAGATATTCACACTCTTTTATTCAAAGCAGCATGATTTGTAAGAGCCAAGAAATGGAAATAACCTAAATGTCCATCAACAGATAAATAAATAAAGACAATAAAGTAGGTGTATAATGAAATATTATTCAGCCATAAAAAGGAAGAAAATCCTGCCATGTACAACAACATGAACAAACCTTGAGGGGATTATGCTAAGTGAAATAACTCAAACAAAGACAAATACCATATGTTCTCACTTATACATGGAATCTAAAAGAAAAAACAAACAAAAACCTCATAGATATAGAAAACAGGATGGTGGTTACCAGAGGTAGGGGGTTAGGGAGTGGAGTATAGACAAAACAGGTGAAGGCAGTCAAAAGGTACGAACTTTCAGTTATAAAATAAGTAAGTCATGAAGATATAATATACAACATGGGGGGGTAATTATAGTTAATAATATTGTATTGTATATTAAAAGTCATTGAGAGTAAATCTTCAAAGTTCACATCACAAGAAAAAAACTTTTTTGTAACTGTGTGTGGTAATGATGTTAACTAGACTTATCATAGTGATCATTTCACTATATACACATATATCAAATCATTATGTGACACACCTAAAATTAATATGTAACGTTGTATGTCAAGAGCATGTCAATAAAGAAGTTTTTTGTTTTTTTTAATTTTTTAAAGGAAGGGAATGAGGCAGAGAGGTGTATCTCAATCACCAAGACTTGACCCTAACTTCAAAAGTGTGGATGATACCAAGTTAATTCTTAACTTTTTTGCAAAATAAAATGTAGTACCAAATTAATAAATCCAGATATAACAGAAAATGTCATTTGGGCCAAGTTTTATCCTTATCACCCCAAAATCTGCTGTCAAAAGTACTAATTGGAACATACTGACCATATATAATGGGCTCTTTTTAGGTTGCTAAGCAATATAAGAATTCTAATGAAACACACCTAAACAAAATGACAAAAGAAAAAAATCAGTGCACCAGAAAAACCCAAATTTCCCTGATTTTGACTAAGACCCACTAGGAAAGAGCACTAAAGCAGAAGTCAAAAGCCCTGGTTTTAGTGCAGCCCTACCCATGAAAAAACACTGAATTACTACACTACTCAGATATCCTCATTTAGTAATGGCAAAACATCTCACCTACCCCACCTACTTCCAATACTGATGTGATGATAAAATGAAACAGCATATGTAAGAAATATAAATAATTACATTTGTGAAGAATCATAGCTATACACATATACACACAGAACTTCACAAACATAAGGCAACAACCCATGAATCATTATTTTATAGTACCGATGCATTACTTCAATTCATACACTATTCTATGCTTAACAAAATTTATTATCATAATTCCACTTCATTATTTCAATTATTATCTGAGCTTTAATGTAAATATTTAGTTATAAATGACAATAGAGTTAAATCTTGATTATTCAATCAGTTAAGACTTGTACAGTATTCATAAGGTTGTTTACCCAAGAAAAAAATAATAGCAGTTAAATTCAAACTGGATAAAATATATTTCTTAGCTACTCTTTTAAAGATGTCATAGGAAAGAGAAACTTAAATAATAAATTTCAGATTATTACTATTTATATTTCATTTGGCAGAGTTTGGAGAACTTACTTTTTCTTAGTAAAGGTTTTAGGTAGTTGATGTTTTTTCTTCTTATATATCTGAAATCACCCCTACTAAATACACAACTCTAATTCTTATTAAATGGTGTTTTCAGGGTAAAACAAAACTATTCGACTGTACTTCTTTTCTCCATAAGACAGTCAAAACTTTCAACCTGATTTTCAAACAGAAAGTGAATGTAAAGGTTTTCCTTACATTTTCAAGCAGAGATTTGATCTTCTGTTCTGCAAATAAAGTAACTGCATAGCAATAGCGGTTAGATAAAATCATCATGTCAAAAAAACATGACAGCAGTCACAAGCATTGGAAAAGCACTTGAAGTGTGACCCTATTTGCTCATGCTCCAGAAATAAACATATAATCCATGCTGCTTTCTTAATCACTACAATCTAAATATTGAACAGCCTGTCTTCTGATTGTATTTTACCAGCATAGAGAAGGAACCAGACTGGCCATTTTGAAATTAATCAGTATCAGAATCATCCATTTCAGAGACTTGGGTCTCTTTAAGACTGAGATCAGTCTTAAAGCTAAATAGAAATCTAAATCTATAGTAAAAAAATTTTTCCTCTCAGTAACTTCCCCGCACAAAGCCTAAAAAATCACCTAGAAAAAGGTAAAGATTTCAGAGTAGACAATAATATAAATGCTTCCATTTAACCTAAGGCTGGAAGCCGTGAGCAGAACTGCAATGATATTTGAAAATCACTTCAATACCTTTTTTTGCAGGGCTTTTCCAGAATCCATCCTCTCCAGGCTTTTCCTTCAATCTCTTTCAATTCACCTCCCTGCCTTTAAGAAACTGTACTGAGCAAGCAATGAAATAACAGGAGGAAAGGAGATGAAACAAAACTATTTCACTAACTTTGTATCTCAACCTGAATCTCTGGTTTAAAAATCTGAAAAGAAATCTTATCTAAGGGAAGTTAAAAAAAAAAAAAAACCTTAAAATTGGAGCTTCTGTGTACCCATCATTGATCCCAATTCCCTCCCTCTTTCCCAGAGAAAACCACTCTGCTGACACGTGTGTCTATCATTCCCATCAATGGCTATTTAAACATCATCTCCATGTGATCAATTGTTATTATAGAAATAAACTCCATAAGCCCACAGGCTGTGTCTCTGATACTGTCTTCTGTGTAGCATCTAGTAAAGTAATTGGCACATTGTAATCATGTAAATGCTACAAACACTTCTAAAGAAAATTAATAAATATCTAGTAAAACTAATTAAACAGAGCCATACATTATAATGAGGAAAACTAAACAAATGTCTTCCCTATATTTATAAAACTCAGCAGAGCATCTATTATGTAAAATTGTTCCAAAAATGCAAATTATTAAAAAACTGTTTTTTTAAGCTCTTAAAGACTGAATAAAGTTTAAAATACCAAACAAAATTTAGGTTGGAAAAATATCTCTTTCACCCAAATAATTCCCTATAAAATCAGCAACTATAATTTATTCTGATTTCTTTGTTTCACCACATTAGAAGTTATTTTTCTATATTCCCTAGGCAGCAACAAATAACACCATGCATGATGACTGATATAATTACATGCCAAAAAAAGACCAGCACCCTCACACTCCAAACTCCCCTCTGTGGCTTCTTCACGTCCCATATGTTGCCAATAAAACCATTTAAATCATACCTTTGAGACAGTTTTACTGACATAGTATCAGGCCTCTTGATTCTTCACAAAGCAAACCGCAGCACCAAAACAGTTACAAACTCAAATTTTAAAACTGAGATAAATAGAAATCTACATTCCATGTATGTATGGCTCTGTGTGTGTGTGTGTGTACATGTATATAGATACATATATATTTAAGAGGATAGAAACTTGCACTAAAACTACAATTCCCATACTTGATTTTTAAGCTCTTAAATGCCTTATCAATATAGACGTATAGAAGGTTCCAACATCCGAAAATAGTATGACATTCAAGAAACCATAATCCTAGCATCATCCTTTTATACCTTTAATATGATTTATTCAAATAGCTGACTGGTATGAAATAATGAGAGCCAGAAGTCTTAGTAATAATTATAGATACAAAAACAAAAGGAAAACAATGGGAATTGAAGTAACAATTAGAAACTTTACAAACCTACTATACTGACAAACCAATACTCATGTGCCTGACTTTCTACTTCAGGAAACTAAAACACTTTCATCACATTATAGTTATTGTAAATTCACCATAATGTAAAGTTCTCTTGTAAAACAGGAATGCTGAAATTAAATGATTAACAAAAGTTTTTTAAGTTTTTTTAAAAAGCCTGTAAGCACTGCTATCACAGAAAAATGCTCAATTAGATCAGGACAAATGCATTTCAATTTTTTCAAGAAAACTTCTCCTAGGGACCCCCTCTAAAATGTTATTTCAACATAACCTCAATTAGTAAATCTTCTGGGGACAAGACTGTTTGTAATAAGTCAGCCCAAGAATAAAAAGAATATGAGGAATTGTAGTCTCCTTTGAACTACCTTTGGCAGCAAGTAAGAAAGAGGAAACAGAGATGCTGGTTCAAGCACAAATATTTCAGTTTTGAAAGAGGAATGGCAGACATAGCAGGTTTATTCTCAACACTCACATAACCCCATTCTAGTATGTCTTAAAACACAGTAGTGGCTAGAAAGCTAAAGGGTACATTTGCTAGACTCCCTTACAACTTAAGATCTGCATGTGCCCTAGGTTTCCAAAGTAGGAGCACTCCTAGGAGACTAGGAGAAAGGAAACAATGAGAGACAGCAACTAATCACAGACAGATCAGCCCATACAGCAATGATGGGAAGCAAGATGATGACTTTTCTGAGGCCAGCAGCAAAAAACCAAGAATCTTCATTCAGCAGCTTTCATCCTTGGGCTAGGCAGCATGGTTCTGTACAGAGACAGCTGTGGCCCCCTGAGCAAGCCAATTGAAACGTTTGGTTCCAGGAGATTCCTAGAAGGTCAGCCTAGAGTCGTTCCTTCTGCTCCTTCAGTAATCCCATAAATTACTACAACTTAATAAATTCCCTTCTGCTGAAACTAAAACTGTAATGATTCTGTTATCTGCCACTACGAGTCCTTTCCAAAATATGGGCAAGCAAACAGAACACATGAAGTAAATTTTCATATACAATAACCAAACTAAGCTATAAAATATAGACCTATTATTACATAACAATATGAATGTATTTAATGCCACTGTACTATACACAGGGTGGGGCAAAAGTAGGCATATGAAAATAATACAGTAATAAATAATAAAACATGAATAAACTGTTTCATGTACTCACAACTAAACCTACTATTTCCCCACCCTGTACTTAAGAATGGTTAAAATGATAAATTTTGTTATGAATATTTTATCACAGTAAAAAAAAATCATAAACACACTAAAAAAAAAACTATATTTAGGCCTAGGAATCAAGAACTCTTAGGTAAACCTGGTTTTGTTAACTCATTCTTTTTCCAATAGTATCAAGCAAGCAAGTCACTTGTAGCCTCTTGATCTCTAAGAATAAAAAGTGGAAGAAATCTCAATATATATTAGGGATAAAAACAAACACTAAAACTCTGTAGTAGGTAAAGTGGAGGGCAAAAGGAGACAAGACAATATTTGTGGCAAAAATTACAATGTGATTAATGTGAGCCAAGTGCTTTCCATATATCCTCATTTAATCATCATCAAAACAGCACTCACCCAAAACCATTCACAATAATGCTCAATCAACACAGGTGTTTAATCCTTTTCTTACTGATGAGAAAAGAGAAGAAAGCTAAGCAACTTGCCAAGGTGCACAGCTAGTAACTTTTGGAGTATTGACAGATCAGTATCTGTCTGACTCCAAAGCCCTGGCTCTTTCTCTACCACATTTCTCTTACTGATTGCCACAGCAACAGTGCTTGGTAGGCAAGGGCTAATTAAATTATCCACCGTGGTGGAATCATTGGAGAACCAGGAAAGCAATTCCTGAGAAGTGTCACCTAGACCATTAATATAGTATATCCTGTAGAGTCAAGTGTGATGTTCAAATACACAAATAACTAGATGATGATGATGATGATGATGATGATAGCATCCAGCTACCATTTACTGAGTGTCTATTATGTTTAAAGTGCTTCAAATACATTACTTCATTTAATCCTCTGAACATCCCAGTAAGAAATGCACCATAGGTGTCACCTTTATTTCACAACAGAAGAAGAAAATGAGACTCAGTGATTATAAACTGTCAGAGATTACACTGCAAGCCAAGAGTGGAGTCAGAATTTGAACCCAAGTCTCTATGATGCCAAAGCATGTGGGTGGGCACCACAATTTCTATTTCCTTTTATCTTCTGATGAGGCAAATATGGGCCTCATACAGGTAAACAGTCAATAAATAAGTATTCTTACTCTGAAATTAAGGACCCCAAATGTACACCTAAAGGTTACACAAATTCAACAGTCTAGTGTTGGCACAGAGTGAAAAGACATAAAGAAATGATAGTGAAGGGTCCATCCCTGAAGATCAATGTATTTTTGCCAGTAAAAGGATCAAAGCTCCCTTTCCTCATATTCTTCCAGCCTAGCCCTCCCCTCACTTCACCCTCCAACCACAAAGAAAAGCTATAGACAAGCACCATGTCTTGCTCTCTGAACCCTAGGACACCATTAAAAATGATACATACTACCCTGTCCTTAAAGAACTATATGAAAGCAAAGAAATCAACTGCAAAGCATCTAATTCAGCATGTGTGAGGTAGTGCCTGAGAATTTGCAACTCTAACAAACTCACAGATGATTCTGCTAGCAGACCATGTTAGTTTCAATTATTATCCTAAAACTTCTTCTTGTCCATCAAGTTCAGCCACCAAGAGTAACTAATTAGGAAAATGGTGCTTATCTTCTCTTTGGTACAGCACGGCTTAAAAGGCTTGATAGGGTGGAAGCTAGGGAACACTACATAGTCTATATCCAGATAACCATTGGGAAAACTATAATGACACGTGTAATATGCATCTGTTATAATTATGAGGTGGGGTGTGCAGTAGAAAGAAGAGAATAAAATTTGAATAAAGGGAATAAAATTATAAAGTATATAACTGACATGTAGAAACTCAGCACAAAGTAAAAATGTTGCCTGAGCTGCAACAAAATTTTACTTCTTGTAAAAAAAAAAAAAAAGTAGACCTAACTTTTAGTGAAATACCATTAACAAATATTTCCCAAATAAACATTAATACTCTTAATGACATAGAAAGTTAAAAGTAACAGGAATTCAGTATATTCCCAAATGATAATAATGAGCTCCAAAAGATCAAGAAAACCAAAAACAGTGCATATACTACGATGGAGTCACTGTTCTCCTTTATTTACAAACAGAGAAAGAAACTTAATTATTTAGTATCATTATGACATTCATACCCATATATGGAAATAATAGCTTGTGTAGTTAACTCAAAACATGGTCCAAAACCACACATGCTGGAAACATAGAAAATCCAGTCTCATAAAGCAAAAACACCACTATTTAAAATTACATGTTAGTAAAATTTAGCTTATAGAGTAAAGCCTTCCATTAAACAAAAGACAGTACATGACTATGTTTTTGTTTAATTCAACTGACATCAGGACACTTGAAGTCTACCAAGATGCGTATCAAAAGTAAATAAAAACTGAAAAAAACAACTATTAAAAAAAGAAACTGACCAAGTGGAACTGATACAGTGGAAAAAATAGAAATTTCTTTCTAAATGTCCATCAACAGCACAAAAAATAAATGAGAGCGCAATCATACAAGTGAATATAATTCAGTCCTAAAAAAAATCACTGAACTGTAGCAGCGGTATTATAGTCTGAACTGTGTCCCCCCAAAATTCATAATCTTAAAGCTCTAACTTTCAGCACCTCAGAATATAACTACATTTGGAGATAAGGCCTTTAAAGAGGTAATTAAATTAAAACAAGGCCCCTATGGTAGGCTCTAATCCAGGATGACTAGTGTCCTTCTAAGGGGTAATTTGGACACTCAGAGAGACACCAGAGATTTGTATCCTTAGACCATAGGAAGACAAAGCATATAGACAGGGAGACCAGAAAGAAGGTGACCATCTGCAAACCCAGGAGAGAGACCAAAGATGAAAGCAAATCTGCCAATACCTTGATCTTGGGTTTCTAGCCTCCAGAACTGTAAGAAAATGAATTTCTGTTGTTTAAGTCACCCAATCTGTGGTATTTTGTTATGACAACACTGGAAAATAATACAAATGGTCTCAAACTTACGCATTCATAAGAATCACCTAGAAGATAGTTTAAACACAGACTGCTGAGCCTTACTCTCAAAGCATCTGCTCACTAGGTCTGGAATGACGCCTGAAACAGGGCTAGCTTCCAGGGTGTGCGAACATGCTCACACAGGTCCCCTTCTCAGTTTGATGCTCTGCTGTCATCATCTTGAAATTTTTAACAGTTTCTGAACATTTTTGTTTTGTACTGGGCATTTTCGTTTTGCATTGGGCTATACAAATGTATCTGATCCTGGCCTGAGAATCTGTATTTCTAACGGTCCCCAGTGATTCTGAAGCTTCTTACAAGATCACATCCTGAAAGCCACTCAGCTATACCATCTATCAGTCTAGATAATTCAAAAAACATAATAGTGGGCAAAAAGAGAATGCAGAAGGACAGATGTGGATATCACTTATATAAGGTTTCTGCTATGAATACAGATGTATTAAATAGAAGCATAAAAACAAGCATGGCGGTGTGAACCCCCAAATCAGAATATTTGCTACCTCTGAGGCAGGAGAAATAAGAACAGAATTATAGATCAGCACCATGCAAAGTCTAATCTGTGTCTATGAAGTTCTATTTTTTTTTTGAAGAAACAAAAAATTAAAAATTGAAGTAAACAGAGCAAAAAGATTCAGATTTGAAAGACCTTGGAGAGGGTTATGCTGTGTTGCTCTCCACAATTTTTTTGAAATTTTCTATAAATTTAAAACAACTGAAAAAATTTTATGGGAAAAAAAGAACCTTGACTTTATGTAACCTGTTAATAACTTCAATATCGCCCAAAAATCTACTAAAATATTCCCTTTGACATTAAAAATTTGTCAGTGAGAAGAACAGTTCTACTTATGAAAAGATCCCTTCACAATAACCAAGATATGGGGTTATTTGAAGTTGACAATCATAATTAAAAAGATTAAATGGATATAAATACACTTTAAGAGAAAAACACACTTTAAACATATCTAAGATACTATTTAAGAACATGAGAAATGAGAACTACCATCCATTGGAAATAATTTTAACTGTACTTTGTTATTTTGACTCTAGTGTGTCTTTTGCAATTAAATGTCAACAATAAAATTTAAGCTGTTTAGAGTAACGCAAATAAATATAACAAGTGGTGAAATATCTCCAAACCTGAAGAAAATAATATGAAAAGGTTATATCTCTAACATACAGAAAACCAATGCAAATCAAATCAGGGGTAAAAATAAATACTAAATATTAGAAAAAATTTCAAACTAACAAAGTACAGACTAAATAAAAACTATAAACAACACTTTATAACTATCAAATTAGCCAGCTTTGTATAAAAAAATGAACCCATGTTGCTTTTACCTTAGTGGGGACATAAAATGACAAAACTTTCTGAAAAGCACACATAAATCAAGAAGCTTAAAAATATTCACAACCTTTGGTCCAGTAAAGGATTTGGATTTTCTCTCTAGAACCCATGAAAAATGACAACTATAGGGGAAATATATTTCATTGCAAAAAATAATCAAGAGATCTAGGTTGACTATACTAATATCAGACAAAATAGAGATTAAGAGAAAAATTGTAACCAGAGACAAAGAACATTTTATATCAATAAAAAGATCAGTCTATCAGGAAGACATAATAATAACAAACATATGTGCACAAAATAGACCATCCCAAACTTCATGAAGCAAAACTAACAAAAGTGAAGGGAGAAATACATAATTCAACAATAATAGTCATTTCAGTAACTCACTTTTAATACCATTTTTGAAAGAAACAATACGACAACAAGGGAAAAGATAAAAAGGCCACAGAAGACTGGAACAGTACTATAAACCAGTTAACCTAAACAGATATTAATAGAACACTACACCTAACAACAGCAGAACAGACGTTCTTCTCAAGCATACACATAGAACATCCTCCAGGACAGACCATATGTTGGGCCATAAAACCAACCTCAGTAATTTAAAAGGTCTTAAACTGTACAGAGTATATGTCTAACCACAAAGAAATTAATTTAGAAATTAATAACAAAAGGAAATTTGGGATATTAACAAAGATGTAGAAATTAAGACAACACACTTCTAAATAATCAATAGGTCAAAAAAGAAATCAAAAGGAAAATTGGAAAACACTTTGACTCAAGTGAAAATGAAAACATAACACACAGAAACTTATGGTATATAGCTAAGGAAATGCTCACAGGGTAATTTATGGCTGTAAATGCCTAAAACAAAATAGATCTTAAACAGATTATTTAACATTCTACCTTAATAAACTAGAGGAATGAGAGCAAACTAAATCTAAAGCAAGCAGAAGAAGTGGAATAATAAAGATAAGAGTGGAAACTAATAAAATAGATAACTGGAAAATAGAGGAAATTAACAAAACCAAAAGTTCTTTGAAAAGATCAATGAAATTAACAAACCTTTAGTTTGATGAAGATAAAAGGAGGGAAAGGAGACATTGCTATTGATCTCAATAAATAATGAAAACAAAAATAAAAAGAACATAACAGGATACTATGAACAAATATATGCCAACAAATTAAATAATCTAGAAAAAATGAACAAATCCAAAAAAGACACAAACTACAAAAACCCAAAAAGAAATAGAACATCTGAATGAACCTGTAACAAGTAAAGGCATTAAAATATTAATCATATAACTTCCCATCAATCAAAGCCCAGGTTTCACCTTCACAGAATTATACCACTTAAAAGAATTAACACCCATCCTTCACAAACTCTTCACAATAAAGAAAAAAAAAAAGAACAAAATACTTCCCGATTCATTCTATGAGACTAGTATTACCTTGATATCAAAAAAAAAGACAAAAAATATATCAAGAAATCTACAGACCAATATCTTATATGAGTATGTAGATAGAAAAATTCTCAACAAAGTACTACCAAACCAAGACAAAAAACATGAAAAGAGGCAAGACTAACTGGGATTTATCTCTAGAATGCAAGGTTGGTTCAACAATGAAGTCAATTATTGGCTCAATCAATGGAATATACCATATTTACAGAATAAAGGACAAAAACCATATGATCATCTCAATAGCCCAAAATAAGCAAAAAGAATTTGACAAAATCCAACATCCTTTTATGATTAAAACACAAAACACTCAAGAAACTAAAAATACAAAGAATTTCTGAAACCTGATAAACAGAATCCAGGAAAAATTTGCAGCTAGAAACATACATAATGGTAAAAGACTAAAAGCTGTCTCTATGGTCAATTAATATTTGACAAAGCGGGCAGAAGCATAAAATGGAGTAAAAATAGCCTCTGCAACAAGTGGTGTTGGGCGATCTGGACAGCTATATGCCAAAAAATGAATTTCAACCACCAACTAACACCATACACAAAAATAAACTCAAGATGGATAAAAGATTTGTAAGTCGTGATACCATAAAAGTCCTAGAGGAGAACATAGGCAGGAAACTCTCAAATATTCCAAGCAGCAATATTTTCACCAATATGTCCCCTAGAGCAAGGGGCATAAAGGAAAGAATAAACAAATGAGACTTCATCAAAATAAGAAGCTTCTGCATGGCTAAAGAAAAACATCAGCAAAACGAAAAGGGAACCAACCATATCGGAAAATGTATTTGCCAATGATACCTCAGACAAGGGTTTGATCTCCAAAATATATAAAGAACTCACACAACTCCACTCCAGGAAAGCAAACAATCCAATTTTAAAAATGGGCAAAAGACCTGAACAGACACTTCTCCAAGAAGGACATACACAGGGCCCAGAGACATATGAAAGGATGCTCGTCATTGTTGGGGACCACTCTGTGTGGTATCAGGAATTGGAGCCTATGCGAGTTAGACCGTGCCTATAAGCCTCAACTGGAAAGCCAGGAATGCTGGGAGGCTCATGACCCAATATTAGCACCAAGGGCTCCAAGGGGAGATCTGGCGTAAAGAATGCATTCTACTTACTGAAGCTTGCTCTGCTTAGCATTGCCCTGATAAGGAAAAACCAGGTGCATAACTTCAAGGCAGGAGAGATAATTCCTGAGTCCTTGGACCATGCCTTAAATGAACATCTGGCGTCTGTATGTCTGACAGACCCTAAACCAAGGCTGATCTAGGTGTTCCTTTTGTTGTTATCTATAGCCCTCTGAAGTAAATTGAAAAGCTTTACATGCATGTATGCTGTGTACCCCTATGCATATCGTTCTCAATAAAAGCCATTTCAGAGAAGGGCTCAGGGTATTCTCCACTAGAGAGAATTGCCGCCCCCTCCTCCTGGCAGACCAAGAGTTTCTGGAATGAATTATTTCTTCATCGTGGCAGCTGGGGGGGGCTCTGCAGGATGGGTACCCCTCACATCATTACTAGTCATCAGAGAATACAAATTAAAACCACAATGAGATACCACTTCACACTGTTCAGAATGGCCATCATAAATCAACAAACAAGTGCTGGTAAGGTTGTGGAGAAAAGGGAACCCTAGTGCACTGTTGGTGGGAATGCAGACTGGTGCAGCCACTGTGGAAAACAGTTTGGAGTTTCCTCAAAATCCAAAAATGGAACTGTCTTCTGACCCAGCAATTCCACTGCTGGGATTGTACCCTAAGGATCTCAAAACACCAATTCCAAAGAACCTACCCCAGTGTTCATAGCAGCACAATTTATAATAGCCAAGGATTGGAAGCAACCTAAGTGCGCATCAATAAATGAGTGGATCAAAAAACTGTGGTACATTTATATAATGGAATACTATACAGCAGAAAGAAAGAAGGAACTCCTACCCTTTGTGACAGCATGGATGGAACTGGAAAGCATTATGCTACGCAAAATAAGTCAGGGGGTGAAAGACAAATACCATATGATCTTACCTACAAGTGGAACTAATCCACCAAACAAACAAGCAAGAAAAATATAACCAGCAACATTGAAAGAAAAAACAAACTGACAGTAACGAGAGGGGAGGAGAGAGGAAAGGAAGGAGAAGGGTCAAGTCAAGGAACATGTATAAAGGACCCAAGGACTAAGCGGAGAAGGATTGCGGGTGGGAGGTGGAGGTGGGTGGGGCAGGAGAAAGTGGTGGCAGGAAAATGGAAACAAGTGTATTTGAACACTTAAAAAAAAAAAAAGACTAAAAGTTTTCCCTCTAATATCAGGAATAAGAAAAGGATGTCCATTCTTACCACGTTTATTCAATATTGAACTAGAGATTCTAGTCGAGACAGTTAAGCAAGAAAAAGATATAAAAGGCATCTGGAATGAAAAGGAAGAAGTAAAATTACCTCTATTTGCAAATAACAAAATCTTATATAACAAAATTCTTAAGGAAATCAACCAAAAACTATTAGAACTAATAAATGAGTTCAGTAAGTTTGGACGATACAAGATCAATATGCAAAAGTCCATTGTATTTCTATATACTAGCAATGAAGAATCCAAAAATAGAAATAAGAAAACAATTCCATTTAAAATACCATCAAAAAGAATCAAATACTTAAGAATGAATTTAACCAAAGAAGTAGAAAACTTGCACTCAAAACTACAAAATATTGTTGAAAGATATTAAATGAATAGAAAGGCATCCCATGATCACAGATTAGAGGACTTAATGTCATCCCTAATAATAAGCATCTTTTCAGGATGGTTGACCATTTGTTTATGTCTTCAGAAAAATATAAAGTCAGATAATTTGCCCATTTTCAAATACTTCTATGGTAATTTCATGGTTGAGTTTTTAATATACTATGGATACAAGTCCCTTACCAGACAGATGATTTGAAAATATTTGCTCCCACTCAATGAGTTGTCTGTTCACTTTCCAAATGGACTTATTTAGAAGCACAAAATATTTACATTTTGATAAAGCCCAATTTATCTAGTTTTTCTTTTGTTACTTGTGCTTTTGGCCACACACCTGTCCAGTAGGTATTTGCTGAATGAAGGTCTAGCTCCATGACACCAACATGCCTCCATATTTCAAATCAATTGTTGCCCAAGTGAAAAAGATAAGGTAAAAAGGGAAGAGAAAGGTTTAAAGGCTCAATGTGGCAATATTCTTTCACAGATTCAATCATCATTAAGAATACACAATAGTATCAAATTTGGAAGGTTTTTATATGCCATGGTAAGAAATAAGGATTTAAAGTGTCAATTATGTTCTCGTTGCTAAGAAACTTTCACTCACTCAACCTTCCCTGGCCTAACTGCCAATCCCTAATATTGAGCAAATTCACCATGCTAACATCTTCCTTCTGACTCCCAGACTATTAAACAATGATGAAGAAACTAGGCACATGAGAGTTGGTGCCAATAAAAATGTATGCTTAGATTCTTGGCCAGAAATTCTTGCACTGGGAATTCTTCCTCTGTGTTATTCTTTGACCACAGCAGTTGCCCCAAATATTTTCCTCTGTTTGAAAGTTCTCAATACCACCTCTGCCTAGTAACTCTTAGCAGATGACCTCTCTTTTCCTTCAATAAACCTTCCTGGCCATTTAACATTAGCCACTAAGGTCCTGCTATAAATAAATTATAAGTAGATACTCATCCCACATATTTTCTTTCCCTCCCAATTCAAAAGAATGGTTCCCTTTTCTGAGTGTAGCCTATACACCTATGTTAAATCCTCCCACTCCTTTAAGACTGTGAACCACCACCTATACTCTGTAAAATCTTCAACTCCCTTTCTTACTACCAATGCCTCTGTTACTATTTACAAATTCTTCTATTTGCCTCAACCATTAAAATTCGTTGCCCTAATATTTCGAGTTACCATTTCAACTTTCTCAACTAACTTTCTTCAGGACTCTACATCACGGTCTCCATATCCTTGTCTTCAAATCCACTCTCCAATATTTTATTATTTGGTTTCTAATCATACCCTCTTTCGAATTGCTGAGGGTGCTAAAGTCACCCTCAAAAGAGTCTACAGTGGTCACCAAACACCATATGAGCTTTACTTGGTACTCATATATCTTCAAATCTACATAGCATGCAATAGTGTTTATTATCCCATCTTTGAAACCTCATTATTTTGACTTCCATAATAAATAGTACACTCTTCTGGCTCTCTGCTTTTATTTTTCATTTCTCACAGGCAACTCATTTCTCCAAGGACCTTCTAAAGGCATGCATTCTTAATTACCCAGACTTATCAATTCTTCCACTTTAATCTCACATACAAACTCTCCTTTATAATCCTATTAGTACCACCCCAAATTCAAGTTTCATACTACAATTTATCTAAATCACTAAGATAGCCTCCCACTTAACTTGGTGACCATAGCTCTGCACTATTACTCCCTAAACCAGTGATTTACAATTGATGTGCTGCAAGAATTTTACAAGATGTAATACCTAACTATTTAGCCAGGGGCACTCACCTCTTATCCCCTAAACTGTCAGGTTAAAAAAAATAAAATGACAACAGTCAACACAACAATAGCCATCTGGTGTGAATGAATCAAAATTACACTATTTTTTTTTTGTCAGATCAGTAAAAAAATATACATTTTCGGTGTGACACAGAATTTTAGTAATTTACATATGCCATGAGATGGAAAAGGTTGAAAACTGATGCCCTAATCTAAGAAACCAAGTACTTTAGTAACATTCCTAAAGTGTAGCTTGATTAGGAAGCATGCAGACTCAAAAGAATATTTGGTTTGAATCTTAGCTCAATTACTTGTTACAAGACATTGGGTAAGTCACCTAACTCCTCTGAGCCTTAGTTTTTTTTTCTCAGCTTCAAAAATGAGGGTTCTATTTACTAAACAAGAATTGCTATAAAAAAATCATAAGACACATTGAAGTCTGACACATAAGAGATGCTCTACAACCTTCAAGGATTATCCACTGCCTAACAAACCACCTTACAAGACAATCTAACCCAATTTTTCTAGTCCAATAGGCAATTGCTCCCTCTGCTACTAGGCAGGACCACTTAAGACTCTCCAATGATACACTGTGTTAGACTCCGCATTTTTCATGTTATGTGCTTGGCCTGAAATGTCCTTTTCTCAAATCCCCCCTGCCAATTTTCTACCAAATACTTAAGGTCCATCCAGCTCTAGTATCCTATCATTTAAGAAATGCCTAATATATAATAAATTTTTCCTCTGTGTTTTACTTGTGTCTCTCTTATTTATTCCATTCAAGTTTTATACATTAGCCTTTTTTCTTTATTAGAACGTAAACTCTTTGAAGGCCAGGACTATATGTTTTATCTGCTACACTGCTCAGCACACTGTAGTACAAAGCGCATTAAATAATAAGTGACACTTAGAATTCTGAGATTGATTTCCAATACTATTTATAAAATTTATCCTACCTAATATATGTATCCGCCTATCTAATCTGTTCACTATGTTCACTATGTTCTAATCTGTTCACTATGGATATCAAATAAAAATGTTCAGTAAACTGGGACATTTCCAAAAAGAGGTATGAATTATATAGAACATGTAACTGAAACACAAACAAGAAATAATAATTTTGTAAGTCAGTTTCATGGAAAATATTATGATTTTATTAACGCTTAAATCCTAGCAATTCAAAAGCATCTTTTCATTTTAATTTTTAAAGATAATTTATACAAATTATCAAATAACTATTTCAGAAACACTCAAACATAATAAATGATCATATGTATAATCAAAATGTTGCAAAAAGCTCCACCAATAAATTTCCAAGGTATTTTACAAAAATTCATCAGAGTTGATCATTTTTGCCATACTACAGAATATATGTAATTCTTGAATTGTAAACAGGAAAAGAAATGAACAAGCAAATCATACATAAAATGAGTGATCAAATAGTCAAGTAGAGCATTCTCTACTTGAAGCACAAAGTGACATTCTAACTGAATAAAAAAGACTGCGTTACAGCATTTTTGTCATATGCATATTCGAGAATATAAGAAAAACAGAGAAACTATTAGAAACACGTGGTATACAGATCCAAGCAAATACAAAGTGAAAGAACAGCTGCAAAGATTATAGAGTGGGAAGCACCTGCTTCCAATTTGACCAGTATAGGAGATCTGACCAGAAGGTACCCAGCCATGTAATATGAAAAACAGAGATGTTTATTGAAGAAGATACAAGAAATATTATACATAGGACAATAATGCCTCAGTCCCCTTCAAAGTAGGCAGCTTGGGACCTCACACCGTTCTCCCACTCACCATCAGCTGCCCCGTCACATTTTCCTGAATCCCATAGGCTGTCTGCAATCTCTTCCCTTTCAAAGCTGATTTTTAATTTTGGGAAAAGCTAGAAGTCGCAGCAAATCTGGGCTGTGGGGGGGCTGAGTCACCTGTATGATTTGATGTTTCACCAAAAAACTCTGCACAAGTGATGCGTGACCCAACACACTGTTGTGATGATGCTGCCAATCACCAGTGGCCCATACCTGTGGCCAACAGTTTCTGCGAAGGAATGTTCAAGCTTAAGGCAAAATTTGATGCAGATTTGTTGCTCTCCTCAATCATTTTGAATGCGATGGTCACACAGTACACATGCTCACTCAAGGGTGTCTACCACCGACACTGACTAGTACAGTGAAGTGGTCATTGTTCATGCATATGCATTCCAGTCCACTCTCCTTGGTTGACAGGTTATACTGATGTCACACAAACTGTTCTCATTGTATTAATGATGACTAGACTTCTTCCTGACAGACCTCGCCATATACTGTAAACAGTACCTGCTTCTTTGGTTGGAAAGGTTCTAAGAGAAAAACTGAAATACTGCATTAGGGTGTGTGCGCACATATGCTTTTGCTCTCATGTAGTTGTGCTAAAAGACATTACATGGGTCTCAAAATTCAGTCAGGGAAAATATGGGTAAGTATGAAGATCAACATTAATAATCATCCTTGGAAAGGCTGTGCATGTAAGAACAGACTTGAACATAACACTCTCACATCTTGTGTTCACACAGCATGCTTTTCAAACTGAACTAAGTGAGGACCGTAACAGTGAGGACCATAACACTGCCTGGACAAAGAGGCAGCATTCTTACTTTGAGTACCATACCATCTCTCTGGGTATTAAATCCCCTGACCTCTGGCTCTAATAACTAAGCCAAGTATTTCATATTTTAACATACATAATCAAAGCACACCTTAGATTTCCAAGATACATGAAGAGGACAAACACAGGGTGGGACAAAAGTTGGTTTATAGTTGTAATAATGCAAAACAGAGAGTTTATTCTTTTTTTATTAATTATTGGATTATTTTCCATACAAACTGCAAACTCTGTATTTACTCTTCTACTTATGTGCAACAATGTAGATGACCTGCCGTTGTCTTGACTAAACTGTCTCTGAGTTTCTTTACACTTTTAAAACCTCATGAGTGTTTGAGCTGACCATTGAGGAATACTTACTTTACTACTACCAGATCCAATTCCCTGATAAGGGACTATTCAATGGCCCTATTTTGAATCCTAGACTTCTTTGAGGGTCTGATGAAAACTAAGGGCCCTCTTACACAGAAATACCTTAAGTACATACGGCCATAAGATCCTGCATGCCAATGGGGGCAGCAGTCGTATTTTAGAGTTTCCTAACGTCTGATGAATTTTGGCTTATCCTGATCATTTTCTCCAAGGCTTCCTAGAAGTGTTTCCAGAGCCTGAATTTGTATACTAATCCCCTCCCCCCAGTACTACCACTTATTAGCAGGGTGAAGTACCTTTCCTGTACCTTTTCTTTATAACCTCATGATTCTTTTGTGTCATGCTGTACTATTTTAATTAATTCTTAAATTTTCTTCTCCACTGGAATGTGAGCTCCTTAAGATCAGAAACTATGTCAGGTCCTTTTCTATAGCTCCAGCAACTAGTACAGCTCCTAACGCAAAGAAAGTATCCATTAAGTATCAGTAGATCAAGCAAAAGAATGAGTTGATAATTATTGAAGCTGGGCAGTGGGCACACACAAAGTAGAGGAGGAAGGGTGTTTAATTCTACTAGCCAGTCTTCTTTGGTTTATATTAGAAAATTTTCAAATATTGGAGAGGGGGGGAGCCAGGAAAAAAAAGACTTGTAGCTATACATCAGTAAGTTTTACATATATAGAAGAGTCTAAAAAATGAACTGGATTGGGTTATCTTGCCTCAAAGAACTAGGATCAATGAACAGAAACCAAAATTTTGGCTCATTTAAGAAAGAACTAATTATTAAATGTGTTTGAAAATGAAGCTGGTTCAAGGAAGAAAGAGAGGACCCTGCCACTGGGCTAATAATAATGGTCTACCAAGAAAAGATCAATCAGAATGGGTTACTATTTAGAGTAGTAAAGCACTAAATGGGGTAAATGAATTCTAAGGTATCTTCAAATCTGTATCTGAAAGCAGAGTTTATTATCTTAAAACACAGAGGCAGAAATAAATGGAAAGACGTTTATTGATGTCTTATTCTTCCTAAAGCAAGACTCATCTTACAGGCATTCACTTTGCACTCCAGCCTCTCTCACCTTCTAGCAGCTCCTCAGTGTGTCCTTGGGGCCTCCTCTGTACATGCTGCTCCTACTGGCATTTTCTTCAGACAGCAGCTAAAGCACACTCCTTCAGGGGAATCCCTTCTTACCTGACCAGAGCAGGTTTTTTCCCATCACATTCTCTCCAACAACCACAATCCTTCTCTAGAGAGTAGAGATGCCATGTGTTTGCTCACCAACGTATCCCCAGGGCCTGTCACAGAACCTAGCATGCTGTGAGCACTCAATAAATATTTGTTGAGTGGATTAATGAATACAATATACCCTGTGAACCTAGCATTTTCATAAATTACAACCTAACTGAATATAAGTCAACCTGATGAAATATAACCAAGCTATTTCTTTATCACAAGTGATTAAACTACCTCCCTAGAGGCTAAGGACAATAAGAAAACAGTTAGCCAGTTCCCAAGGCAATATTTTTATACTTCTTTTATTATGAAAATACAACACATTTTCAATAACTTTTAGCTTCACAATACACAAAAAAAATTTATTTCCCAAAACTCTTCAGACTCTGACAATCCAAATGATCCTCAAGTCAAACTGTAGGTTATTAAGCTGAAAGAATATATTGTATGAAAGCGAAGTGTAATGAGGACATTTAGGTAATGAAGAAGCAGTGATAGAGCTTAAGGACAGATGGACAACCATCAGATCATATACAGTATTTCCAAATGTGTGTTTGAAGAAAGATATGACAATTCCCAGGACAGGAATACTTTGTGTTGCTAAGAAACACTTAAGATTAATGAGTAAATTGTCTTTCTTAGAAAGGTCAACTACAATCATTCATTTATCAGTATAATTCTTTTTAATAATTATTCATTTTTAAAATTTTACAAAATATCCTAAACGAAAAAGGAAGGCATGAGTTGTGTTTTAACACTCAGAAATCACTAATGTAGCTAAACTATACTTTAGTACAAGGATATTTACAGTGGTATTTTATTGATTTCCATCAAAAGTAGCTTTTTAGGACAAAGTTACAAGATTCTACCTTTAAATATCAAGACAGTGAGAAAAAAATTCCATTAAATATAAAATGTACAAAAAACATTCTACCCAAACCAAATTTATCACTCCAGCTAATACATAAAATATTTGAAATTCCAACTAAATTCTAACAAAACTAAACACTAGATATAAGGCTATTTCATTTTCACTTTTATTTGGAAGAAATTACCCACTTTCATCTTATTCAGAATTCTGTATTACCTGAGGAATTTGAATTACAGCAAGCTCTGTACCACACTGAAATCCCTTAGACCCAACCCTGCACCTTATAACCTTTAGCATTAATTTTGGACCCAGCATGAACTTTCACCCAGACCTCTACTTTCGCCCAAGTCATTCACTCTATTATCAGCACCAGTCCTGGGCTCAGTCTCTTCTTCACTTCAGAAACAAATGACTAAGAAAAAGACTAAGATAAGCCTTGAGACTAACAAACTCCAAAAAATGACTGTTTTTTGATGAAATACATAAAATTTACCTTGGAGAGGTCTGACTATGGAAAAGAGTTAGCCTAATGCCTGATATTTACTAAATACTAAAAAAAAACAACAACACAGAACTATTATTACTACTATGCTTTTATTTCATAAATCGATTTCTTCTAATACTAATAAACAAGACTAAAAGTCCTTTAACTTTTTATTATGCAAATTTTCAAATACACACAACAGTCTAGAGAGAAGAGTTTAATGAACCATATCACCTAGCTTCAACAATTACCATCACTCTGTCAATTTTGTTTCATCTATGGAAAATCTATTCTTGAACAATGCAGAAGTACCCAATGTGTTGACAATGAAGAAATGATGAGTGTCATGCAAAAACTTTATTTTTGTCTCTTAGTGGTCTGTTAAACCTATTCAGAAGTAAACCAACCTCTGCCCTTGAGAAAAAACTCAAGTAATCCTCATGACTTTTCTGGTCCCTCATAAGGAACAGAAAATCATCTTTAAATGGTAAGTCTCAGTTCAATCATTTAAAATAACTAATCTCACATAGACAACTATGGACATTTTAATACATAACATTTTATCAATGGTGAAGTCCTGGGTGTGATAATGTATTATAATTACATAGGAGAATATCTTAATTTTTAATATAAACAAGCTGAAGTATTTAGGAGTAAACTGTCATTTTCAAAAGGCTCGGCCTCATTCCATGGGCCAAAAAACTATACTTACAATAAATGCATGTAGCTAAATGTTACTGATAAAAGGTATGAGGTGTTTATTATATTTGTTTCAACATGTCTGTAAGGTTTGAAATTTTTCAAAATTAAAAGGATACAAATGATAATCAACACTCCAAAGTACATTTAGCATTAAATCTTATGTTTTCCATTCAGCAGGGGCCTGCCCAGAGCTGGCCACTGTCAGTGAGGGAGGGGACAAGACCATTATCTTCTCACCAATAAGTTTCTCTTCTGCCACGTTCCTGAGTTTTCTGAGGCCACCAAGGTCAAGTCAGGGAGGTGAGAAGAGATCAGGCATATATAGGACAGTTCTTATTTGACTGCTGCTTATACCAAAATGGCCTAGGGCTTTGTGGCTATGGAAAGTGGTTAGAGCTAATTTTTCTTCTCTTGAGCAGCTTATTGTTGTTCCAAGGTACAATTCTCCAATTGCAAAACTCTCAGAGCATTGAAAGAAAGGAGTGCAACTACTTCTCAAACCTAGCACTACTGCCACAGAACACTTCAACTTTCCCAGGCATGAGTCTCTGGTGACAACTGCAGGACCCATATACAGTTGAAACTCTTTTCATTAGGCTTTATAAAAGAGTCAAACATCCCTAACTTGTGGGAAGCAAGGCTAAAACACACAGGTGAAATATCAAAGATGTTTCACTGGACCAGAGCAGAGCAGGCGGAGCAAAGTGGACCACAGTGGAGCAGAGCAGGTGGAGCAGACCAGTGTAGAAGAGTTGTCAAGCGCGAGAAGGGCCTCACCTCAGGGCTGCCTCGCCCAAGGGCTGCCTCACAGTTGTGCTGTTCCATAGCTGTGCTGTTTCATAACTGAGCTGGAACACTATTGAACTATTCCATAGCAGCACTGTTCCACACCCACGCTATATCACAATTGAGCTGTTTATACAGAATATTGTCCTTCTTCACCACAACCCAAATTGGGGATTCCTGTTGGTGTTGAATGGGCACCAACAACCATAGGTTGACATTTAGTCCATGCTTTTTGAAGCAAATATAATTATTACATGCCTGGCTCCTTAAATTGTGGCCTCAAATCAGTAACCAAGATTTCTGAAGACCATTACCACTCCTCCAGGAGGCATGGTTTTTTTTAATACTTTCAATGCCAGAACAAGCACCCAACACATCACAAGGACAAAACATCCTCAAGAAAATGTTTTTTGAAGGGATTGACAGCAATTGTCAGTAGGTGTAAATAAATGGAAGTGTGTATAAAATTAAGCAATGACAGATGACTTTCACTATCTGAAGGACTATCTGAAAATAGTCTGCTCAATCAGTAAAAGTTGTGCTAAGCAAAGAACATTTGGTTCTCCCTACTTTATACTAGATATAGGCTTCTGAGAACCTGGAGAACATAAAAGATCAACCAAACCAATTTAAGTGTTTATCCTCTGTTCTACCATAGCACCTCTCTCCACACTTACTCATGGCATACAAAAAGATACCTGTCTCTGTCATTTGTATAAAAGTCAACGAAAGCTTACTTATTTGTGTTCACCCATGCCACCATAAACAGTGCCTGCTCTAAATAAAACACACATACACACACGCACACACACGCACCAATAATACAGGTTAAATTAGAGGACTCTCGATAAAAGTTTAAAATATATATCGGTTACATCAGAGAACATCAGAAATATTAAATAT
Source organism: Pteronotus mesoamericanus (assembly GCF_021234165.1). Taxonomy (NCBI): domain Eukaryota; kingdom Metazoa; phylum Chordata; class Mammalia; order Chiroptera; family Mormoopidae; genus Pteronotus; species Pteronotus mesoamericanus. The sequence goes on from NW_026555325.1 coordinate 8,683,162, forward strand.
TTATAGAACATTATGTGCCAGGTTCTAGGCTAGTGAGGCCCTATGTGAGAATCAAAGATGATTAAATCATTTGACAAACTTATAATTTTGAAGGGAGGGTTTGGCAAATACTCAAAAAACTCTAACATCCTATTAAGAAATGCACCACCATAAAGAAATGAGAGACTGTGAAGAATGATTAGGATTTTGACAGGGGGAGGTGAAGAAGGACTTTCAGCAAAGGAAAAAGTACTATAGAAAAAATAGGTGAGCACAGTAATGTAGACAAACATGGTGGAGACTTCTGTTAGGTATAAAAACAGTAAAAAATAAGGTTAGAAAAAAACAGACTAAAGCCTAACTGGAGAGGCTCTGAAGTGCCAGGGTTAAATATCACAACTTCTTTTATAACAAGAACAATCAAAGAAAATGCAGGTTCGAGGAAGAAGTCATTGAAAACCATAACTGGTCTCAATATGGACAAAATACTAAAGGAAAAACAGGAATTAAGAAAACTAGAAGGGGAGTATTTTCAATAGTCTAAGGCTACAGACATTTACATAACAATTAAAAGAGGAAAAGTCATCACTAAAGTAGTTGAACATGTTCAACTATATGTTAACAGTAGGATATATATATAAAAATTTTTTAGACACACACAAAAATTTGTTTTTCTTAAATTTCAACACTAAAAAAGGGAGTTACCGGGCATTTCTAATTCTAGCTATAATGGAATAACTGGTACCAGACTTACCCTCTTCCTACTATAATCAACCAGAAGACTGTACAAAATATATAAAGCTGTTTCCAGACACTGAACAATATGGCAGTACATAGCTGTGAAACCTAAAGAAGAGAAAACAACAAGATGAGCTTATGGTTACCCCTGTTTTCTACCTGGAGGCACTCCACTGACCATAGTGCAAAATGATAAAAAGTACATGGTGGTTTAGATGAATTGAGTGAACAGGTTATTAGAGTTTTAGGAAGCCTAAGGCAGATGGAATTTCTAAGGATAAAATGCATAAGAGAAAGGAGCTATGCAGGGAAAAAGCTCATCATAGCCATGAGGCTGGCTGACAAACAGATATGGGAGCAATAACCTAAACACTACCCAAAAAATCAGGTAGATCTACAAGCTGTTAAAGATTAGAACAGAACAGTATATACTGTATTGATCACACATGACATCCAACAGAGCATGAAAAAGGGTTACATCTTAATAGACTAAATTAGCTCTAAACTAAAGGCTACTCAAGAATAATCTTAACAAAGTTTAAAAACCAGCCTCAAGAACATCAAGCTGATCCACAAAATACTTAAAACTGCCCGTCAAAACTAATGCTCTGTGTAGAAAGATAATAAAACCAGGACACAATAATACAATATTCACAATGCTCATTAGCTAACCAAAAGTTACCACACATGTAATGAAGAAAAAAGTGACTCATAGCCAATACAAAACAATGGATTACAGAACCAGAAGTGGCAGAAATGATGGAATTGGCACACTAGTACTTTACAAAAGCAAGTACATTAAAACAGTACTTAAGGTATTCAAGGATTTATTTTTAAACATAACATGAAAATGAAAAAAAAATAAAATAAAAGCTACTTTAAAAAGTATTAGGACATCCAGAAAGTAAACCAAAATGTCTTTTTAAAAAATGCACTATATGGTCTTATGACAATGTAGAAGACAAGATCGTTTACCATGAAGACATAACAATAAAAACTGCCCAAGGAGAAATACTTTAAAAAGAGGCTAAAATAAAAAGATGTAGTTCTCAGTGACGTGTGGAGTTAATACATCATCATCAATCACATGTGTAACTGGCATCCCAAAATGAGAAAAGCATAAAAAATTAACAGCCTAAAAGTTTTCAAATTTGAGGAGAATGATAAACCTACATATCTAAGAACTCAATAAACCTCAAGCAGTGGGCATACTAGAAAACTTCATCAATACACACGGCCTCAAAAATAAAAAATAAAAAATAAAAAGCTAACAACTGGTAGTAAAGAGAATATCTAAAAAACACAAAGGTTTAAAAAACAAATTATAATATTCAATTTACAGGGGAAAAAAGAAAGAAGCCCCACTGATTTCTCATCGAACAAAAGAAAAAGCAGCTGTGCAATAATGTTAAAAAACATTCACCAAACTGAAGAAAAATTATACTATTGGGAAGCACAGATCTATATGCAGGGGTATCCAACCTGCGGCCCGTGAACCGCATGCAGCCCAGGATGGCTATGAATTTGGCCCAACACAAAATCATAAATTCACTTAAAACATTTTTTTTGTGATTACTTATAGCAATGTATTTAACGTGTGGCCCAGGACAATGCTTCTTCCAGTTTGACAGAGACACCAAATGGTTGGACACCCCTGAAAGGAATGAAGACCACAAGAAAGTACATATGCAAGTATATATAACAGACTTTTTTTCTCATGTCTAATCCCTCTTAAAGAATTTGACTGCTTAAAGAAAAAAATTAATAAAAAACACTGTGACGTTTTACATAATATAAAGAAGTAAAATATGCAACAAAATTGTAGAAGGAAAGAAATGCCACATGTAAAGCTTTTAAATTACACAAAGTGGTATAATATTATTGGAATGTAGACTGTTGTAAGTTAAAGTGGTATTATAAATCCTACAGAAACCACTAAATTAAAAAATAAAAATATACAAATATATAGCAAATAATCCAAACTACGAGGTTAAAAATAAACCCTAAAGAAGAAAAAAAAGATAAAAAGAAAAATTATCTTGGACATATAAACATATTTCACATTTTGTATATTTTTAATTATTTTTCTTTTGATTATTGAATTATAAGAGTTCTTTATGTATTTATAGACACAAGTCCCTTACCAGAGGTGTAATTTGCAAACATATCCTCCTATTCAGTGGGTTGCCTTTTCACTTTCTTGATGGTGGCTTTTGAAGTGTCAAAGTTTTTAATTTTGATGAAGACCAATTCATCTATTTTTTCTTTTGTCACCTTTGCATTTGGTGTCTTCTAAGAAAGCTTTGCTTAACCCAAGAACGTTAAGATTTACTCTCATGTTTTCTTCTGAGAGTTTTAGTTTCAGTTCTTGCATTTAAGTCTACGATCCATTTGGCATTAATTTTAACAGATGTTGAAAGAAAAGGGTCTAACTTTATTATTTTACTAATGGATACACAGTTGTTCCAGCACTATTTGTTTAAAAAATAATTTTCTCTATTGAACTATCTTGGCACCCTTGTCAAAAATCAATTACACAAAAATGTCAGGGTTTATTTCCGGATTCTCAATTCTATTTCATTGATCTGTAAGTCTATGATTCTACTTGCATCAAATGGCCTTGATTACTGTAGCTTTGTAGTAAGTTTTAAAATCAGGGTGAGTCCTTAACTTTTCTTCTTTTTCAAGATTGTTTTGAGTATTCTTGGTAACTTGAATTTCCATACGAATTTGGTATCAATTTTTCATTTTCTGAAAGAAAAAAAAGGCAGCTAGGATTTTGATAGAGATTGCCTTGAATCTGTATTTCATTTGGAAGAGTACTGCCCTCTAAATACTATTAACTCCTCTGACACACAAACATGCAATGTATTGCTATTTATTTAATTTCTTCCAACAACTTTTGTAGGTTTTGGAATACAATTTTTCTACTGTTTTTGTTAAATTTGTTCTATTTGATTTTTTTGTTGCTATTTTAAATGAAGTTTTCTTAATTTCACTTTTATATTGCTCATTGCCAGTGTACAGAAATACACCTGATTTCTGTACATTGCTCTTACACCTTGCAATTTGCTTATCGTTCATTAGGTATGATAGATTTTAATGGATTCCTTAGGACCTTCTATAATCATCTGTCATCTACAAATAGAGATTTCACTTTTTCTTTCCAATCTAGATGCTTTACTTTCTTTTCTTACCTAATTGTCTTAGTCAAAACCTCTAGCACATATTAAATAGAATTGGTAACAGCAACATTCATGCTGTATTCCTGATTTGGGGGGAAAGCATTCACTTTTTCACCTTAAGATGTTAGGTGTGTTTTTAAACTACATGCCCTTTATTATATTATGTTAAGGACATTTCCTCTTATTCCTAGTTTAAGTGTTTTAATTATAAAAGGGAGTTGGATTTTTTCCAAATTTTTTTTGTCTAATGAGATCGTTATCTTGATACCAGATCTTACAAAGACATCACATCACCCTGTGTTAGTCAACTCAAACTGCCATAATAAACACCATAGAGTGAATGGCTCAACCACAGGAATTTATTTCTCAAGAGTTCTGCAGGCAGGGGAAGTTCAAGATCAAGGTGCTGGCCAATTTGGTTCACTGGTGAGGGCCCTCTTCCTGGCTTGCAGATACACCTTCTCATTGTGTCATCACATGGGGGAGAGAGGGAACAAGCTCTGGTCTCTTCTTCTTCTTTTAAGGACACTAACACCATTAGGGGAACCTCACCCACATGATCTCATCCCAATCTAATTGCCTCCCATAGGTCACACCTCCAAATACATCACCTTAAGAGTTAGAGCTTCAACGTAAGAATTTGGGGATGACACCAGCGCTGAGTCCATGACACTCCAGAAAAAGAAATAAAAGGTATCCCTCATAAACATGGATTTAAACATCATTAACAAAATACTACAAATCAAATTCGGCATATTATTAAAGGATAATATATCATAACCAAATGGGGTTTATCACAAAAAGGGCTGGTTTAATATCTAAAAATCTAATCAATACCTCATATTAATAAAAATTTTAAAAGAAAAACCAAATGATTCTTTGTATACAGAAAGACATGACAAAATTTATCATCATTTATAATAAAAATTCTCAGCATACTAAAAATAAAAGGGAACTTGCTCTGATGCGGAGCATCTATTAGAAATTTACCGCTAACATCAAATACACAATAGTAGAAGTCTGAATACCTTCTCCTTAGACGAAAGCAAGGATGTTCCCGCTTACCACTTCAATTTAGCATTGTACTGGAAGTCGGAAGTCGGAAGGAAGTAAGGAAGGGAGGGAGGGAGGGAGGGAGGGAGGGAGGGAGGGAGGAAGGAAGGAAGGAAGGAAGGAAGAAAAAAACACAGGAAAAAAAAATCTTCACAATCTATAATTAATCAAAGATTTCTAAGAAGCCCCCACCAAAAAAAAAAACCACAGACAAGAAAAAAACATTGATAAACTTTATTTATTGAAAAATTAAAAATTTGTTCTTCAAAAGACACATCAATGAAAGAAAAGAGCAATCTGCAGACCAAGAGAAAATGTCTGACAAAGGATTTGTATCCAGATGTATAAAGAACTCTTATAATGGACTAACAAGAAAACAACCCAATTTTTTTTAATGGGCAAAAGATTTGAACAGCTACAAGTAACTGAAAAGATCGAGGTCACTAGTAATCAGTAAGATGCAAATAAAAACCACAGTGCGATGCAACTACACACACACACTAGGCATGTCTTAATTTTTTATTTTTTTCTATCACCATTCATCCCTCCTCTACACTCTTCCACTTACATCCACCTTCCTGCCTCCAACACTCACCACACTGTTGTCTGCGTCCATGAGTTTTTGGGGTTTTTTTTTGTTCAGTCCCTCTACCCTCGAGCCCCCTCTACCAACCCTCTTCCTTTCTCCTGTACCAGAGCTGTCAGCCTGCTCTGAGTCTCAACATGTCTGAATTTTAAAGAATGGTAACATCAAGTACTGGCCAGAATGTGGTACCCACAATCACTTTGAAAAGTTTGACAGTTTCTTACCAAATTAAATACACACTAACAATTCTATTCCTGGATATCTAGCCCAGAAGAATTAAAGCATATGCACAGAAATACTTGAACATTCATGGTTATTCCTTACAGGCAAACCGCCCCCCCCCGCCCCGCCAAATGTCCATGATCAAGTAAATGGATAAGCAAACTGTGGCACATTTATACAATGAACATTAGTCTGCTGAGAAAAAGAACTAACTACTAAGACACACAATAAAGTAAGAGTTTCCAAAACATCATGCTGAAAGAGTGCATAATGTATTATTCTTTTCATATGAAACTCTAGAACAGGTAAGACATTCACAGTGGCAAAAATCAGATCAATACTTGTGTGGAAATAAGGATGAGGGAGGATGGGAGAAGTGACTTGCAAAGGGACACACGGGAACTTTTTGAGGTGATAACACTGTTCTACACCTTGATTGTAGTAGTAGTAGTAGTTACATATGTTTGTATATTTGTCAAAACTTATTCAACTGTACATTTAAAACAAGTACATTTTATTGTATGTAAATAACACCCCAATAGAATTTACTTCAAAATTAAGAAGAAGAAATATTCAGCCATATGGAAACAGCAATTGTCCAAAGATGCCAATAAAGGGCACATCAAGCTTCACTACAGGTTTAAACCCTATATAATAAAGTCTTTTGTTGTCTTTTATTTATTACATCAATTATGTACAATTACAGTATTAAGTACAAACTATGTGCCAGGAATTATTCTAAGTCTGGTGGTAACATAGTAAACAAAACAAAATTCCTTGCCTTCGTCAAGCTTTCGTCTTAACAGGAAAAGACTGACCATAAAAAAGAAAAACATGGGTTACTTTGAGAAGGTACTAACCAGAAAAATTAAGCAATTGGAGAGGAGGAAGAAGTTTTAAAAATAAGATGGTCAAAGAACGTCTCACTAGGAATGTTAGCATTTCAATAAAGATCCAAAAAAGGTTAGGGAATAAGCTAAGCAGTTACCTGGGGGAAGAGCATTCCAGGCAGAGGTAACAAGTGCAAAGGCCCCGAGGCCAGGTATTCAAGGAAAATGTGGTGTCAGGTGTGAATAAAGTATAGTAATCAGATAGTCAAAAATTAAGGCTGCAGCCCAGGTGTGGCTCAGTTGGTTGAAGTGTTGTCCTGAGCACCAAAAGGTCTCATGTTTGATCCCCAGCCATAGCACATACTGCGGGTTCAGTCCCCGGTTCGGGCACATGTGAGAGTCAACTGACAGATGTTTCCTTCACATCAATGTCTGTTTCTGTCTCTCCCCCTCTCCCTCCGCCAACCCCCCACCCCGCCCCTTTCTCTCTCTGCAATCAATTTAAAAAAAAAAAAAAAAAAAAAGATGAAGCTGCGTGGGGCAATATCATGAGCATTACAGGCTATTACAAAGATATTAGCTTTTAACATAAGAAAGGAAAAAACTGAAGTTTTAAACTGAAGAATGACAGCTTGATATATGTTTTAACTGATTATCATGGCTAGTACACTGAGATGAGACTAAACTGCTGGGTTAGGAGTTGAGAGCTGCAAGAGGAAGCAGGGAGAACAGTCAGGAGGCTATTAAAATAATCCAAGTAAGGCATAATGATTTGGACCAGGTAGTAGTAGAGGTGCTGAGAGGTGGTCATATCCAGATTCTAGATGCATTTTTATGATAAAGCCAGTATGAACTACTGACATGAGGTATGGATGTGAGAGAGATGAGTCAGGGATGACTCCAAGGTTTTTTGGAATGAGTAACATAGATGAGCTTGTCATTAACTTAGATGGAGAAAACTACAGATGAAACAAAGTTTGGGTAAAAAAGATCCTTTGCGTTTTGAGCATTTTATAGTTAAATACCTTTAAATATCCATATGGAGATATCACAAGACAACTGGATATGTGTCTGGAGTTCAGAGAAAAAATACCTCTTATGAAGATTTTTATATTTTTGCAAAGTAAACCACTAGATATAATGACGTGTGTGCGCACATGTGTATAAAACTTCTAAGAAATAATCCTTACTTGATTTTAATGTATTAGGGCCACAGCACTAAGGATTGTTTCCTAATTTACATAATTCCATACAAGTCTGCTAGGCACTTCACACCTTTATTTTTACTTTCACATCTGAAGTACAGCAATATGGATAGATAAGGTGTATATTTAAGATAACAATGTTAACAGACACATTCCTGGAGCTACAGCTATTTAAAAGTGACACTAGCATCAAGATCCTCATTCTTACTCTGGGAAGGCTTTAAAAACTTTTAACACTTGTTATGAAACTAACTGTACTTCCAAATACTTCTTAGGATCATATGTAAAAATTATCTTCTCTACATATTACTGTTTAAAAATCAAGGAAAATAATGGACTTTGTGATTAGACTTAGAATTTTGGTTTTGATGCTTATAATCACCTACATTCTAAAGTGAGTAACATTTCCACACTATCTCATAAGGGAAGACACTTTATGCATTACTAAACAAATGCAAAAATAACATGTAAAACTATCAAACTTCAACCAAAACTGTAACATGGGCAAGCTTAACTGGTGGGTGAACCCATTTTTTAAAAAGAAAAATTTCCAGTGTGGATCAGCATTACTTCTCCCCAGGCGTCTACTCATTCCCAATCCCATGCCTTTGATTATTCCCTTGTGCTAGAATGCCTTTCTTCCCAGCTGACACTCTCTTCCCTCAAGACTCAGCTCAAACTCAGTGTCTTCCTCAAAACTTGCACTGAACCATGTGGTATGCAGTTTTTTCCACATGCCCACAGCATTGCCACTTACATATCTAGAGCACGCATATCATTCTGCCATGAATTGAGTTTAGTTATTTACACTAAACTAGAAGCTCCCCGAGGACAGAAAATCTTAGTCGTCTTTGCCTTCCCTAATATGCCTAACCTAGTACCTTACATATCAGGTTGTACGTACTCACTAAAGGTTTATTCAACTAAATCCTATTAAACCAAGAAAATGGTCAAACAGACTGAACTCAGTGGGATACATGCCTTAATTTGTTTTTATCACTTCAAACATGTTCTTTCAGATCTCACTTCCCAATCTCTCCATAACATCCCAGACAAATCTTACTGCTTCTCACTTACTGTCAAGTATTATATAGTCTAGTCCAATTTAAACCTTCAATTTCATATCTTATTCAAAGAGTATCCATGTACCCTCACCTTAACATAGGCCAGCCAAGAGAATATACGTGATTTGGTTTTTTTTTTTTTCTTTTTCCCCCAATATTTTTCCTGGGTCTTTCACCTTCCTCCACTTCTTTCCTCACATTCTGGTTCCTCCAAATGAGAATAGGAAGAAGAAGAGGGACAAATGTCCTGAGTGCGTAGTTCCATGGAGTTTTACCAGATGGTCAGGAAGACGTTATCCTTGTGTAATTATTAATAGCACCTCCTCTTAGAGGACCCCGGTTTGTACAGTACATTTCAGGTCTTCACAGCAGGGTGGCCCTAAATTAAGCAAGCAAGGGGCTGGCCCCTCCATCCTGCATAGTTCACTGGTATTGAAGATGCATGCTCAGACTGACCTATCTTACTATATACCACCCAGAGTCTCCTCATATGGCAAGCAGTCCTCCTTTGCAGGATCCATCAAGATAACTCAAGCCTGGTCACTTCCCCTAGGGTCTACTTGGTCCACACAACAAAATTCCTACCTTCTTATCACACCAGATAGACAAATAACAACTCTTTCCACTACTGCCCTCTCACTCAACACACGGCCTCACTGGCTCCAGTACTCTTCTCCCCTCCAGAAACAAGTCTATGTTCAAGAATTCCCCAAACTCTAGGAAACATATGTCACACTCTCTCATAAACTCTATGAAAGATGCCATTGCAAAATCAAGAAACAAGATCATATAGCCCATTAAACATCTAGGCAAGAAATATTAAATACCAATCTATACTTCTGGAAGACAAGCCCAAATCCTGGGCTGGGGGAAAAAAGGGTTCTTTTGGGGGAGAGACAGAAATGTCACAGAATTCCCACTGGATTAACAGTTCTTCACCTGAATGATACTTGTCCTATCCCTTTTCTAATCTCTCTTACATATGGGAAGTGGGTGCTGCAATTCTATTATTTTACTAAACTCCAGTCCCCTCTTTGGAATGCAAGGATACTTACTAACCTTGATTTTCAGCTTTTGAGCTTGAGCTGAAATCCTGTAACAAACAAGTCCTAGTTGTCATCCTATTTTCTTATGTGCAATTCCCCTACATTATTACATACACTGCTTATAAGGAACCCTTCATTTTAGGAGTCTCCTAAAAGAAAGAATGCGGGCTAATGAATAAACAGATCAAACAAAAGGTAAAATGGAGATTTCTCATTTGGTCAAACAAATTTTACCTTAGTAGATTAGTACATTATTCATATTCAAACATTTCATTTAATTACATATACACTTACTGAAGAGCCACTGCATAAAAAGAACGTCCACTTTAAAATTCAGATTAAAACATACTTAAAAAATAAAATGAAACTTTAAAATTCTGTACAACAAACCAAGTCAATAATTGCATACAAGTATTCCAGCTTTTGGAAAGTTTGCATATGCCACTTTGCTCTACAAAATTCTTCCATCAGTACCTGTTTTCACTAACCAAAAGAAATCCAAAGAGGATTTTCACCTTTCAGTTAATGGTGATTGCTTCTTCACTTTATTATCACTTACAAAAGGTTTCAAAGGAACTCTCTATTTTCGGATAGTGGGGAGAGGGAGAAATGTGTACATATTTAAGTCGAGTTATACATTATAACTTATTACAATTTTTTAAAAACATAGGTGTATCACAAAGCTAATAGATTTCACTTATTACATGAAGAATACTCATAAAAGGTTAGAGAAAAATCACTTAGTACGCACCAATATCTGTATCTAGTACAAACTATAGATTCACAAACTAAAAATGCACAGTGGGAATGGTATAACCACTTTGGAAAAGTTATGCATAAATTTCTATCATTTAAACATACACCAATGCCATGAGAGAACACTTCCATTCCCAGGTATTTAACCCAGAGAAATTAAAACATATGTCCCAAAAAAGATACAAAAAATTCTGTTTGTAGCAGCTTTATTCACAATTGCCAAAAAAATAAAATAAAATAAAATGTCCATTAACAAAATAACGGAAAACAATTGTGGTAAAACAGACTACTACTCAGCAGCAAAACAATGAACCACTAATACACACAGTAACACAGACAATTCTCAAAACCATTATAAACTGAGGAAAAAGCCAGGTGCAAAACAGGACATACTCTATGATTTCATGAATATAAAGTTCAAGAACAAGCTTAATCTATGGAAATATGTTAGGCAGTTAGACAGACATGAGAAGAGCAATGATGGGCCAAAGAGGATCAACAAGGTGGAAAGCCCCAGGTGCCTAGCAATCTGCAAGGCTGGGAAAACAAGGACTTTGACCCCAGGGTAATCTTTCCTCACCTAGCAGGTTGCTAGTCACAGGGGTTGGATGCAGTTAGAGGTGAAACTAACAGGGGGCCACAGAATAGTCCTCAAGCAGTAAGCCCCAGAACAATGAAGTTCTGGCCCTCATCAAACACATGTAGGCCTTGTGTCTCAGCTCCAGGCCCAGAAAAGCAGCAAAACCAGACACGTAAGGCCACGGCTGACAAAAGGACCGGCTGTGTTAACTAATAATCCCCTGCCCTGGCACCGACTGATTGGTAGAGACCAAGACTCTGAAAGAACACACCTGGAAAGCTAATGAATGTTCTACTGGATCCTGCCCTCGGACCTCCAGATACAGACACTCAAAGGGAGACCCAGTAGGGCTCTGTCTGTGGAGCAAGCCCCTGCCTTTCCCCACCCTCCTCGGCTCCAAGGGCCCTTCTTTTGCCTCTATACCTTGTGCCTGTCCCCATTTCTTCTACATCTCACTTTTTTGACCTCCTTGCCTTTCTAAATAAACTTTCTCTTAATATCCTGAGTCTTGGCTCCAAATTCTTAGCCAGAATTCAAGTAGTGAGGTTGCTGAACCGAGGTCCAATCACTGGTAACACTGTAGTGTTTCTCCAAGAACAGAAAGAGAAATCAGAAGAGGCTTGTCTTTGGGGAGGAGAGGGAAGAACTGACTGAAGAGACACAGGGAACTGCTGGGGATGTTAAGATATTCTATTTCATAAATGTAGACAGTGACATGGACCTACACACATGTAAAATTACCTGGGTTTTTAATATATGAATCACAAGCAAAAAAACTTGAAACTAATCTGATACCTTATTTCTGGATGTCAGGGATACCCAGCTAATGTAAAGTGTAATCTTGTCAAAAGCTGAAAATATACTGGTAATAATCATAATAAACTAAATCAAATTCTAAAACACAAATCCAACTCTAAGTTTACCCACTATCACAAGGACACAAGGATAATTTTAGCCTATAGTAACATCCATAAGGGTTCATAGGTTGAATGGTAATAATCAGCATGTCTTTTCTAAAACAGGTGGTCACTTTTGACTTTCAATTTTGAAAATTGAAAGATCCATTTCCCCCCACTTAACCAGTATTTTTTCTGCCTACAAGCAATCTTTAAGGAGTGTGCTACCCTATTTCAGTAACACCTATTTCTAAATCACTTTTCCTGATCTCTCTTCCTAAGTTTTCTTCTTTTTTGAGTAAAAAAATCTAACAAGGAATATCATACAACTACTTCACTCTTGAATAACCCTCCTTACTTCTTACCCTTTGTCCAACTGCCTTGTTTGCCTGTACCTTCTTTGCTATTTTCTCTGTATTTTCAAGCAACTAAACATTTTTTTTCCATTTTAACATTTTGAGTTGAATAATTTCAGTAACTCTTTTCCTGTCTTCGTTACAGTCTTCGTTACAGCGTTCCTTACCAAGGTGCCAAAGTACTCACATTTAAGCTACTTTACCATGTTGCAACTTTGTGCTCATTTTACTTCACTCCTCCATGGGACCAGTGAATGGCAAAGCTGAAGATCCCTTATCATTTCACTCTATACCTTAAAAAACATAATTGGAGCATTTGACTCCAAAGCCCTACTGCGTAATTATCTTTTACATTTAAAAATGCTGCTGTCAAAGCACTGTTCCTAACCAAATGACAATGTATCCTTTCTAAGGTGATGATGTTCATTCAGGGCTGTACGTGACTGCCTATAAAAGCTTTTGAACATTTAGTTTTCATTTTAATGGGCTTCATGACACTGTTATCCACTGTTATCATTCCTGTGCCTCAAACTGTTTGGCATCACCTTGGACTGTATCAGACTGCTTTCAAGAATTTTTCTACATTTTCTGTTTGGAGTTGAATCCAGTTCAGCTTATGATATACTGTACATAAGCTGTAGTAGCTCATTATCACAAACCCTTCATATATGAATTTTGTACAGTGGCATCACTTACATCTGAAAATATAGCTATGCAATACTATACTAACTAGTATCAAAGTCAACACAAAAAAAACAGTAGAAAAGATCTGAAGTCCAGATACAATATTGCAAATATATCAATAGGCTTCAACATCCTTCTATAACACCAACATGAAGTCATTCATGTTAAAAACCATTACACTTCAAATCTTCCCATAATGTAAACTGGTCTTTCACAGATTTTTTTTATTATTATTATTATTTATTCAATTTTTCAGACAATCACTGGAGAGTACAGGTCTCTGCACAAAATGAGCCACAAGCTCTGACACTCTCTATCTCTACTTCTTACTCTAAGACCTTAGGTATACCACATAGTTTCTAGTTTCCTCATCAGGAAGTTGAGATAACTGCACCTGCTTTCAAGGTGTGGAAAGAATTAGAAATAGCTTATGCAAAGTATTTTACTCAATGTCTAGTATATAGGAAACTTTCAATAAATAGTACATGGTAATAATAAACCACTTTATTCCACTGTTATCTTTAGCTAGCACCCTTATCGATCCAAAAAATGAGTGCTCATCTATGATCTTACCTATTACTCTCTTTTCTCCCTTTCCCATTCCACTAATTTCCCGATGTCTACAACAGTCTCACTTTCTCCATTCACAAAATTATTCCCACTTGCCTTAAGGAAAAGCAGCTTTAACCAGCAGTTATGAAGTTAGGGGTAAAGATAGTGAGGGAAGAAACCACCTAACCTGTCACCACTCTACTAAAATTAACACACTAATAATATGCCTACTATATCCTCACCTTACATTACTCTTTATTCAAAAGTCTTTTTTGAAGTCCATAGAAGTTAGAATTCACTATTTTTCTCATGTCCTATGAATAGAACTAAGTAAGTCCTATGTAAAATAGTGGATAAAAAGATGCAAGTAATGAATTCTCAAGACACTTTAAATCCCAGTGTTTTGGCATCTCAGAAATCAATTCATGAGAATTCGCCATGTGGCAGGGTTGGGAAAGAATGAAACTAAGTCTTTTGATTACTGATAGAAAACTGTTTGAAACACCTGGATGTTTCTTCTCCTGGTTATACCCAACCAGAACCATCCAAAAGATCGGCAGATGCTTTTCTGCAACTATCTTCTCACATTCCAATAAACAGCACTTCCTTTCTGCAATGAACTAGTTTTTCAGACTCACTTTCATGAGATGCCTTCTCAATTTCGGTAAGAACAGGTGAAATAAGAATAACTGCAACCTATCAAGAATATGCATTCTTCTACATGTTCTATTTTTTTAAAGGTTTACTTTAAGGAAAAAATAATAATGGCCATCTACAAAGTGCTCTGTTTAATGTTCTCTCCTTAGAAGACCACAGTAGAATTCCTAATTTAAATGTGTATGTTAAATCCACATGTTATTAAACACACCCTATTTATAAGGTAAAATGGTGTTTGCTGCTTTAATTAAACACACACGTACACACAATCATAGTCTTTCCTAATGTATCTTGTATTTGAAATCATAAAATTTTCCAAATATTAATCAGAATAATCCCAAACACAATCCGCAAGGCAGTTCAATTATGGCACAATAAATGAATGACAGAACACTTCATTTCAAAATCTCTGAGTTTTAGGATCTAAACATCTAAGAACATCCCCCCTTCATTCCAGATTTAGAATTTAAGGCACTCGAATGCTACACCACACCTGTCTTTCAGTTATAGCCATTACTTCAATGAAAAAGTAGCATAAAAACCATGAAATGAAATCTATTCCACATAAAGCTATTGTATTATTCTCATCTCTAATCTGACTTGTAAATTAGATGTGTTTAACTTCCACTCTTCAGCAACCCGTAGATCTTTTTCCTGGCAAAATGGCTATGTTAGTTACACTGCATTCTGACCAAAAACGTACAGTAGTGGCAAGTAGTACAGTGACAAATTGAATGGTACAGGCCTTGAATAAAGATTTCAAGGTAAGTCATGGGGCAATCTTTTTCTGTTTGTAAATGAGCTGTATGAACTATATAAATGTAATCTATGTTTTATATCCTGAACTGCCAGTTTTTGTTGAACACTAAGAAAGAAAAAATGTTAAAGACTCACTGAGAAAAGAAATGGGATTCAACTTTGGGAGAATCTATCCAACTCTTTCAGAGAATTTCCCAAAACTGATTTCAAATCCTCTATGACTGATATATGCCAAAAGCAGGGACTCTAACCAAATAAAATATTGATCTGGTTTGTAGAATACTTTGATGTTCCAGTTTTCTTGTGATTCAATAATTTTAGTAACTGCACACTAGAAAGGTTTATTTCCAGTTCACATCTAATCATTAAGTCGTTTTAAGTTTAGTTAATAGGTCTTATTAATTAGTAGTAATTATTATTTTGTTAATTGTTCTATGCAGAATAATACTGTACAGTAGGATTTTCTACTTACTACTGAATTCAAGAGCCTACACGAAAGAACGTTTTCCTAGAAGTGTCTGAGTATAGTAACTATATGTAACTAGGAACATTATTTTAAATACTCTAGGGAAGAGTATTTTCAGGAATGCTCTACAAATTTCTATGTGAAAATCATAGTCCTTAAGTTAATCTTGTTAGGGTAACTTTTTTTAGGTTAAGCAAATGTTTTCTTTACAGTAGTTGCCTTATAGTAAGAGAACCTAATAAAAGGCGTACCTGTGTAAGTTCCACAAATATTCAGGAACTTTAATGATCAATTATCAAAGCAATTATCATATATCATTATAGAATAATACACTACACATTTCCCAGCTAAAAGTCAAATTTACTTCAACCAACCGCACCAAAAAAAAAGTCATTTTTATTTGGTCAAAGAGTCATCAAGTTCTTGGAATCATAGTAGGGAATGATACCATACTGGTGTCACATTCTGCCAGTCATCCAGAGAATAAGTGAGCCTTCTTTTTCAACTTCTTTGTCTACTAGTGCATCACTGGACCCAGCAGGCAGCTCACCCAGACAATTTCAGTAATGGATTTTGGCTCTCTGTGCATAATAGACGAAAATCTTTACGAAGTATCCAGTTTGTCTTATAGCTGAGGGTTTTGAACCTGCTGCAGATGTCACATACAAATTCTCGAACAGGTTTTTATCATCTGTGTCACCTATAAAACAAGACAGTGTCACCAACAGTGTTGTCCTGGAGAATATCTATTTTAGTAATGCTACGTTTTCTGCATCATTACTGACAGTCATTTATTTGCCTAAAACAGTGGTCAGCAAACTAGATCCCATGGGCCAAAATGCAGCCCACTGCCAGTTGCTGTACAACCATGATCTAAGAATAAATTTTCTATTTTTAAGAAAAAGTTTTTAAAACTTGATTTTTTAAAAAATACTAATATTTTGTGACCTGTAAAGATGGTAAGAATTTCAAATTTCAGTCTCCATAAATAAGATTTTATTGGAACACAGCTTTTTGTTCACTTATGTATTTTTCTATGGCTTCTTTCATGTTATGATGGCAAATTTAAATACGTGCAGCAGAGACGTATGACCCATAAATGCCAAAATATTTACTATCTGGTGCTTTAAAGAAGTTTGTTGACCCCTGGCCTACAGAATATTTAGTGGGTAGGTAATATGACATGTAGTGTCACATGAAGAACCAGTTGTTCTCATTTACTTCCATCCATTTGTTTAACACACAGTCATGTGCCATATAATAAAGTCTGGCCAACGACAAACCGCATATTACAATAGTGGTCCTGGTAAGCAGAAACCCCAAGAAAATTCATAGTGAAAGGTTTAGTTGAAACTCTCGCAGACAAACAAGGTCCTCAAAAGTCTGAAAACATGGACTCCAACACTGAATGGTTTTGACTAATAGAGAGGAATGTTCATGGTCCATTATCTGCTTATAAGCAAATGTATGATTTAGAAATAGAAGCAAACCAAGCAAACCAATAAGGACATAGTTCTGTATAGAGGGTCATATCAAGAAGAGCCTCAGGCAGATCCTTTGGGACATGTTCCAGAAGAAGGCACTGTTATGAAAGGAAATGACAGATCCATGCATGGTGTTGCCCCTAAAGACCTTCCAGTGGGACAGGATGTGGAGCTGGAAGACAGTGATATTTATGATCTGACCCTAAGTAGTCCTAGGCTAATATATATGTTAGTTTAAAAAAAGTTTAAGAAGTAAAAAATAAAAATAAAGGTTAAAAATAAAGCTTACAGAATAAGGATATTAAGAAAATATTTTTGTACAACTTTATAATGTTTTAAGCTGTTATTACAAGAATAAAGTTAAAATTTTAAAGTTTTTAAGTTAAACAGTTACAGTAAGCTAAACTTAGGGAAGAAACATTTTTTAATAAATTTAACATGCAGGGCTTATAGAGCCTACAGTAATTACAGTACAGTAATATCCTAGGCCTTAACATTCACTCATTGTTCACTCATTGACTCACTAGGAGTAACTTCCAGTCCTGCAACCTCCATTCATAGAAGTGCCCCCTACAGGTATACCATTTTTTATCTTTTATATATTTTTACTGTATCTTTCCCATGTTTAGATATGTTTATACACAATACTTACCACAATGTTACAATTGCCTACAGTGTTCAGTAGAGTAAAATGGTGTACAGGCTTGTAGCCTAGAAGCAACAGTCTACACCATATAGCCTATGTGTGAAATAGGCTGTACCACCTAGGCTTGTACAAGCACACACTATTATGTTCACACAACAAAATTGCCTAACAACTCATTTCTCAGAATGTAAGAGACACATGACTGTATTTCTTGGGTAAACCTGTCACTCCAGTGCAGACAGCTATAGTCACTTTTCATTTTGACTCAGCCTTGCCTCCATCCAAAGGGTCAATATTGCCCTTGGGCAGAAAGATGGCTCAAAGCTCAGCTTCAGGTCAAAGTCTAATTATCAACGTCGGCCTCTTCTGTGTCCCCTAGTTCCCTGGGCAACTTTTTTTCCATAATAGGCTCCTGTTGGATACCAGTCTTAAAAGTCTGCTATTTCCTGCTAGAGACCCTAGGACCGTAGGCTTCATCACAGCATTCTTGAACTGACAGCCACCCTGTGATGTGAATTTGTTTGGGACCCTTGTGAACAGCTTGCACACTACAACACTCTCCTGGCCCCTACTACTCTTCCTGATCATGACTGCCCCTGGAGTTGTTCAATTTCCTTCTATGTTCAAACTTCTGATCTGTAAATCTATAAAGTCATCCTTCACAACTGGCCTGTCATTCTGTTTCCTAAGCTCGGTTCATACAATACTCAAACATAAGAGCACAACAAAACCCTATACAGATGGATTTCTCAGCCTAAGAATACCCATTTTAAGACAATCTCTTACTTTTTAACAACTGCCCCAAAAAGGAGTGTATCACCTCCAAGCAGAATACCTTCTCCTTTTTCCCTCAACCATTGCTTACCCAGAGTTTCTATTCCTGTTTCATCTGAGAGTGTTTCCCACAACCCTCTACCCACTTGGGGTGCCTAAGATACCTGTGTCTCTTGAGCACAGTTTCGAAATGAGGTATCCTCTTGCTTCTATTACAGCTTTACTACTCCTGTTTCTATTGTAAGGGGGAAAGAGGAGTTTCTTGCCACCGTTAGACTGCAATGGAGAAATGTATCTGACTAGATTTCTAGGAGTCACAATATAATTCCCCACAAGAAGATGTTAACACATTCACAATGAACTATGCCCATATTATTAATGGCACTATAGAATCCATCATAATTCCTATTATATTGTTGCAAATAACTAATTCACAAACATATTCTTAAATTGTAAACTGACTAGAAAATAGCTATGAAATGTCAGGAAGACTCTACAGTAGTCAGATTAAGCCCAGTGAAAAGACTTCAGAGAAGGGCAGTTTACTTCCAGCAAAGTGAATTTAATTACAACCCTGAAGTAGCTTGCCATGGTGAACAGCTAGGAAAACTGTATGAATAGATCACAACCAAAGAGTGGTACCAAGAATGAAGATGCTTGCTGACTGGAATGACCACTGACCGTATCTTAGTTCTGGATCACAACCATATAGGTAGCATCAATCTCAAATAAAAACAAAAGATCTTTAAAACAAGTACAGGAAACCTCTGCCTATTTGGATAAGGACATGGAAGTCCAGTGACATGTCCTTACAATCAGGAAAAGAAACTACAGGCATATACTCCATATTCCAAAGAAATCCTCAACAGATTAAAACTTTAAAACCTCACCTATTTGACGAATCTAGCCTCTTTCCCTTAAAGAAACAGTTCTCAAACTCCCAAGTATCAGGACTCCTTTGTGTTCTCAACAACTGAGCACTCCCATCCTGACTGATGTGGATCAGTTTGCCAGTTAAGATTCCCACTCAGGGCACATGCCTGGGTTGCCCCTGGGTCCCTGGTTGCGGGGTGTGCCAGAGGCAACTGATGTTTCGCTCCCTCTCTTTCTCACCCCCTTACGCTTTCTCTAAAAATAAATGTTTTAAAAAATTTGAGAACTCCCAAGAGCTTTCGCTAATGTAAGTTACAGTTTTCAATATTTACCATATTAAAAATTAAATGAGAAAACTTTGATTACTTAATTCATTTTAAAATTTTAATAACATATTTAAAATAATATTTAAAAAAAATTTTCCTCAACAAACCAAATAAAAACCTTAGTGATAAAAATGATACTGTTTCGCAACTTTTGCAGATTTCTTTCATATCTAGCATAATAGAAGACAACTGGATTTTTGTATCTCCTTCCACATTCAATCTGTTGTACTATGTTGTTTTCATTAAACTATGTGAAAAAAGGAGTCCCACAGAAATATGTAGTAGGAAAAAAAGGAAGTACATGTCAATATTAATAGCCTTTTCAGATAACTGTGGATGTTCTTTGATATTACACCAAAACTTGACAGGTAGGAGTTAAGACTTAACTATAATATGGAATCAAATATGACAAATATTTTGTACTGTTACTTGCTTTTTATAAGGGTCTTTCACCTGTAATTTTGTAGCACTGATCGCTTTGAAAATATTGGTTCACTGAGTTATAAAGATATTCCAAAT
Organism: Pteronotus mesoamericanus; assembly: GCF_021234165.1. Taxonomy (NCBI): domain Eukaryota; kingdom Metazoa; phylum Chordata; class Mammalia; order Chiroptera; family Mormoopidae; genus Pteronotus; species Pteronotus mesoamericanus. Next base: position 8,703,398 of record NW_026555325.1, read on the forward strand.
CTTGATGTAATTAATTTATTAACTAATATCAGAACAAAAACTCACATTCATTAATGTTATCCCATCACAAAAATCTTTGTTATTGGAAAGCTCGCAAGAGCACAGCAGGTGATACAAGTTAACCAAAATTTTAATTTTCACTTTAAAGTTCAAATTTTATCACCTGCAACAAATATTGTCAATTGTTTTCCCTGAAGTGAAGACTCTATAGTAGATAGGCTAAGCCTAGTGGAAAGGCTTAACTTTGTTCACTTTCAAGGGACTACCAAATATCTAAGTCTAAATAATCAGTTTGTCTGGTAGTCATTCTTTCAAGCAAAAAAGGGTGTTTCATTCAAAATATGGCTAGTTCAGTCAGTAACTCAAAAAAATCATATAAGAGTTTTCTCACTTGAGAAAACCAATATACTCTGGATATGCAGCAGGAGGGCTTTTTGCATATTTCACATCTCATCACACAGAATATTAAAACAAAGTGTACTCAGGATCAAGATGTAATAAAGTTAATTTTTACTGCTTCACTAAGGATCCTCTTATGTAAAATTAGTTTTTTTAAAAACTATGAATGCATGGCATTGAAGAATACAATTAATAGTAATATATCTTGGTGCCACTGCCATTCAATCCTACTAAAATGCCCCCTTTACCCACCACTGCTATCCTATTATCAGGACAAATGTCAAAGAAGTGGAAAAAGCAAAAAGTAAACTATCAATAAGAAAATAGTTTTAATGTCATGGATCCTCTGAAAAGGTCTCATGGATCTCCACAAATCTGTTCACAATTTGAGAACTATTGTCTTAAGGAAAACACTGAAAGCTATAAATAAGTTGCCATCCCGAAATCCATACTAGAATAAATATCCCCCAACATAAGATATGCATATACATTAAAGAGCTGTACAAATTCTTTCATTTTCATCCAAAATTGGTACAATTTATTCTTAACTAAATTAGTAATACAAATAACAATAAAAACTAACATTTAATGAGTACTCACATAATAACTCTATTAGTTCTCTGATATATTTATGCTACAGATGAGGAAACGAAAGTTGGAAAGAGAAGTCACATATCCAGGGTCACAACAATTATCAGTATTATGGACTCAGTTATTAAGTATTTTGCATACCTCAACTCCTAAGTCTTTACAATATCCCTTTTATTATCCTTTTTTACTCTTTTTCTTTATACAGTACTTTTATTACCCATTTAACAGATGAAAATTTGAATCTAAAAGTAAAGTAATCTGCACAGGGTCACTAAAGTGTTGGATCATCTATACGCAAACCCAAGTCTTTCTTACTCCAACAAAACACTACATATTCTGCCTCTCTATACCACACCATTAGTAAATATATCCTTTGTATATAAACACATTGATAGTTGCAAGAATCTTACACAGTTTTAAAATCAACTGGGCAAGACCCCTATTTCAAAAGATCTATTTACCTAGATCATTAATTCACATTATTAAACACTTATCTGTATATGGCAATGAATCAATGCAGATAAGATTAATTACTCCTTTAAAAACACTCACTACCCAGTGATATTATCTCAATATTACAGATAAGAAAACTGAAATCCAGAGAATTTAACTAACTTCCCCCAAATATAAGCCATTCTTAAATAGCACAGTCAAAATCGGTCTGGCTGACCCTAAAGCCTAAACTTTTCAATCACACAGCCTGCACATTTTTAAGAGGGTCTCAGACAATGACCTAGGAATTGCTCAGATCTGGATACACAGCTTGCTAATAACATATCCATTCCACCTAAGGCAATCAAGGTATGAATCATCTTGTATCTCAAAGACTAAGAGGTTAAAAGAAAGCTGGTGCATGCTGCAAATAAGGAGCCATGTTCTCAGGTGCTTTATGAAAAGCGTCTATAGGCAATGTTGAAAAAAAATACAATTCACTTAAAGAGGTGTCAGCACACATATCCGGGGCTGAGATAAACTTTCCTTCCTTTAAAAACAAAACAAGAAAAGCTGAGAGAAATTTGTCATCACAGCTACAGGGCTATCTGCAAATTACACAATAGCCTTCAGATGCCAGGAACCCTGGAATGCTGAAAATCTTAGTAAATGGCAGCAGAAATCACTTTCCTGAAATTTTCCTACACTCTAGCCAATCAGTAAAATTTTCATTTCAAATTAGGATCTGTAAAGGTCAGGGGTTAAGTCCCAATATGTTTCTATTTCAAGGATCTACACTGCAAGATGCTGCTCAGTATTAGACCCTAAGTGAGTCAGGGAGGGAATCAAATTTTACACAGTTCAACTCACCGTTGTAACTTGCTGTAAGTCAACTTCTAGGAAGTATAAAACATCTTGAGATTGGACAAAGGAGTGTGGCTTTAAATTCAAAAAAAAAAAAGTATTCTCAAGGAGTTCCCCACACATGTGACATTTGACAGGAAGGTGACAAAATGGAAGGCTGTGGTATACCACCTAAAAGGGCAGGCAGAACAAGCAAGAAATGAGCAATTATACTTGTCACAGAATACAACATTCTGGATTCCCTCTGTGGCAAAGGAAAAAAAAACTATTGAGCAAACTTTACTTCCTTCCATCAATGATTCCTAGCATGACCAAAAAAATCACAATCTAGTAATGTAAAAACAGCTGACAAATATATAGGAAAAAAAATCATGATTGAGGTCATGTCCCTTGACATGCATCATTTACACTAAGGATTCCCCCTCTTGCCTGAATTAATTTCATGTACCTCATTTCATTCAGATAATTGAAGTTTTCCTTTTAGAGTTGTAAAGTGTTTACCTCAACATAATTAGTAAACTGTCCACTTAAAAATACCACTACGAAAATTACCACTCCCTCCTCTACACATACACACATACTGCACTATCATTAAAAGTATGAGATTTTTGGCCTTCATGGGAAATTTAATTCAGAAGTCCTCTTTAAAAAATTAGCACAAGAAATTCTACAAGAAAAGCTATGGTCATTACTTTTTTAATACAGAGTGTTAGCATTACTTGTTAAAGACATGGTAATTTGGGTATTCAATACATGACTACTGTTCTGAAACCAAATTAAAGGTTTAGACTACTAAAAGAGTTTGATGACTTGCCTCAATACAATAATTGGGATTGTATGGAGAACAAAATCAAAGAGGTCTCTCCTTTTATGAGCAGGCATTTAAGGGCCTTTAATGAGAATTTACTCTTTAGTATATAATTACTAATGAACAAAAATAGGGCCATTAAACTCACTTCTTTATAATGTCATAAAACTTCTATGTGTAAGAAATATAAAATTTTATATTTATATATATGTATATATATATATTTCAAATTCAAGAAAAACCAAAATGTGGAACACCTAACAATACATGGTGAAAATTATACAACCTTTTCTTCTTAAATAAATTCCCTGGCAGATGACTGATCTGATGAAGCTATTTTGTAAGAATATGCTTGCAATTTAAAATACAAATACTCTCTAGTACTAATGATGAAATATATAAACTTCTTATATGGATTCTAAATTTCTATAGGAGGTTGGTCTTCCGTACATTTACAACAGATTTACTGTTGGGATGAATTTATATCAAATCAGTATTTATTTATCACCTGCTATGTGCTAAGTACTGAGGACAGTGCCACAAACAGCACAGATTTGGTCCCAACACTCAGGGTACACATAGTCTAGAAAGAAACAGATAATGAACAAATGTGTTATGGGAGAATATAACAGGTAGTCAAATGAAAGTTTAAAACTAAGAAAAGACATAAGTAGAAAAACAAACACTTGATAATAATTAGTTGCCATTGACACTGGATGAAAATCACCCATTAGGTGGCTCAGTTAAGAAGGCAAAGAACCCAACAGCAAGGTAGTCAGGAAAGGGGTCAAAGTAGTGACTGGATGAATCCAGCGTGTTCTAGAGTGCCTGGTGCAAATGAAAAGTTGACTCTTTAAAAGGGTTCAAATGGTAACAGCCCAAGAGTCCAGCTCTCTGCTGGCCTATTCTCAGTTTCAAAGGAATCAATCCAAGTGAGTCCAAGTCCAGGAGGCAATATTGCAGTACCGTGGCTCTGCAAGTTTTGCCCTAGTTGAAGTAGGACATCAGTATGCACTCTGAACAAGAACAGGTCCCAGCTCCCTGAGGGGAGAAGAGATGGCAAGCAGAGGAAGATGGCCAAGCTATTAAAGAGTTCTTAATTAGGCTTAAAACAAAGTTGCAGGTCCACAAGGAATCTGGAATACAAAAAGGAACCACACAAGAAACATTTAACACTTAGTAAGGTTCTGGAATTGCTGCTCTGGTTACTGTAAAAAAAATTTTTTCCAAAAAAAAAAAAAAGTTTTCATCTGTTTGAATGACTTGTGTGACCTTCACACACGAGAGTAAAGGACTAAATACTCTATTTCTTACTAACTGATTCTATATCCTAATTCCATCTAAACCTATGTTGATATATCCTAGATGCTTCACACACACTTCATTAAGATGTTTATGTGCTATAGTTCAAGACTCCTAATGAGTACAGTGTTTTTAAAAATGAGAATCTCATAGGTAAACAGAGTACATGCCAAAGGTACAGTGAGACAACACCATACCTCTCTGAGCAATAATCGCTCAGGGCACCAGAATAATTCCAGATCCCACCTCCTAAAGAGGATGGGAGTCTTAATGTATGTTCAGTCTTAAAAATCAATTTAAGAACTGGGTGGAAGGGACAACACTGACCAGTGGATAGGCCGTATAGACTAGGACTGACAAATGAGCCAGCACTGACAGATGTACAATTATTTGCTCCCTATAAACTGAACACCATCCTACTCTACTGTACAATTGTTTTCAATAGTGTCAGTAGAAAGAAAAACGAATGTAGTCCAAAGATGATGTTCCTGTAAAGGATATTATTTATATGACTAAATATTCAAATAGGAATCACTCTATGGAACTGGCCCTGCATCTGCTTAATTATCTGCCAAGGCTATTCAAAGGGTGGAGTAGTATGGTACTTTCCAAAAGAAATACTAGACAATTTTCCTTAATTTTTTAAAATAAACAAAACGTGCTATTCTGTTCCCTTAGAGAAAGAGGAATAAGACTTAGAGAAAAAGAAAATACTGTGTGTTCACTGTGTTTTGTTTTGTTTTTAAACACTATCACCAACAGGAAGCACAACATATACAACATAGCCTAAAATTCTAAAATATCATTCCAGGGCAGTTTACCAAGGTAGCATAAACTACCAAAGTCATGTTTATTACAAAGGTCTAGATGCTGAAAAATATATCCCTATAAAGTGAAACCAAGGCTTTAATTAAAATGGCCCTACAGTAACAATTAGGGTCATTTAATTCACGGTGTCAAACTTTGTTTCCAGTGGAAAATTCATAGTATTTTAGTTTGACTGAGGTGTTCTATCAAAAGATTTAAGTAGTGGTGTCCTTTCCCAACTTCACAGTGAGTAATATATGTTAAAAACAAAATTCCCAATGTTACATTTCCTCCCATTTTTTCTAATATATTTGATATCTGCTATCTTTCAGTACTAGAATTCAGCCTAACAGTATCTGATTCAACACAAAAACAGAAATATTTCAGGTTTACAATAAAATGATTCACAACTTCTGGCTACTCTGCTACAGTCTTAAGTTTGATTAAACTCAAAACCGAGAACATTTATAGAATACCCACTACACCTGACACAAGGCAAACAAAGATAAGACAAGGTCCATCTTTCATGAAGCCCCCACCAGGGGAAGTGCACACAAGGCAAGAAGTATTTACTAAATGCCTGCGTTAAGCACTGTGGTGTGGGAGATGCAAAGAATTCACCCACCTCAGAAAGGGCTTCAGGACTTCTGCATCTGAGGACCACTAAGTGATGATGCTGGGGCTGCTGTAATTCGATCATCACATGTGTGCAGAATCGTTATGCCTAATTAATATCAAGGTTATAGGTACCACAACACTCTTGAAATGCCAATCTCCTAGCGTTGATACAGACGATCAGGAATATGAGTAAACATTCTTGAAATAAAAATAATTACTAAATTCAAGCTAACTGGAAAGTACTATTTCAATTGATAGAATGTAAACATTTCTTAACTATAATTAATTTGTATCATTTGCTTCTAATGGGTCCACATTACAAATTAAGGCAATTACTCAAAACGGGAAAAAATGAAAATTTAGTAATTACTTGGCTTTTTATAAGATACCATAATCAAAACAAATTTTTGTACAAGAATATCCATTGGGGAGGTATGAATTATCTACTTAAGTATCTAGTTAATTAAGTCTACTAGTTCTATTCAGCTCCTGTTTAATCTCTTCAAAAAACTTTCCCTGATTAATTTCTCTGTAAAATAGTGGGATTGGATTAAACTGCCAAAGTTCCTTACCAGTAGAAAATTCTGTACTTCTGTGCTCCATAAGATTAAAACGTTAATGCAGTTTCAAAACGGGAGTAAAGCAGCCATCTTCTCAAACTGATAATGCCATTAAAATTCACTATTTCCTACCTTACTTCAGTATCATGGTTCAGATTTTACCAATTCAGTTTTCAAGTCTGGCAAATAAGTTTCATGAATCAAAAGATACTCTTCCAGTCCTCAATTCTAAAACTGCTTCATTAAATATAAAAATAATAAGGAAAATATGAAACAGGGAGTGGGAGCTGAGGAATATCTATTCTACTTCAGACCTGGAATGCATTCATTAAAATTCAATACTGCACTTGGTATGTGGGTTCCTACAAGAAGCTCCTGCCAAGCTTTAGCTTAAGGTTAAACAGGTTAATATAATCCAATAAAATGGCTCTATTGAATTATACTGGACTTCTTTTCACCAACTCCTTTACCTGACCACTATGCTGAGCTTTAAAATCAACTTAAGGGGTAACACCAAATAACCAGGACGGGCCACGGCACACGGGGGCTGCATTCTGAAACCCACCTCGTGTGGAAAATCACCAACTCACGTTTTCCATTTCAAACTGTGATACAGGTGGAGGAAAAAGTGTCAAGCCTCTTCTTTGAACCTCCTCAACGCGCTAACTTAAGAATTATCTCAAAGGTAATCTAATGCACAACAGTTCTCCGAAGCCTCTAAAAGTTGTATTTTGGAGATTAAAAAAAAAAAGTCCTCGAGACTAAAGGTTAAACGAATATACGTATTGGGTTCATGGTTGGGTTTACATGACTTAAATTTAGAGAGCCTTTTCCGCCGAACAGACTGCGTCCTGATCAAAGGAAGTACACGCTGGTTCCTCAAAGGAAGGGTTCTGGGAAGGCAGAGCGAGGACAGGAGGGGAGAAAGGAGCTGGTGAGGTGAGAAAAGGCAGGCCGATTTTGGGGCCATGAGCAAAGGGCCCCTTCAGGAAGCCTGGGGGAGACGGGGGGGGGGGGGTCCGTGTCGCGAACGGCCAGCGGCCCCGGCAGTGTCGTGGTAGGTGAGAAGGCCCCTCCACCTACTCAGGCAAACCCGGGAACCGGCTCCCCTTCTCCCCGCGCGAAGGTGACACGCTCCACCCGCCCACCCTTACATTTCAGTTTTTTTCCCGTTGGCGCAAAGGTGACGGTGCCCCGGACCTTGCGAAGCCAAGTAAAACCCAAGAAAATGAAATCAGAAAATGGCCAGCGTGCAAGACGTCCGCAGTTAAGTGCCGCGCTCGGGGCGCGGGGCCGACGGCGGCGCAGGAAGCGCAGCGCGTGCGCCCGGGAAGCGCGCCGCCCGCGCGGCCCTCAGCTCCGCCCCCCTCCCCCCCCGGGCGCCCCAAGCCGCCGCTGCGGCCTCAGTCCCTCTGGGAACTCCGCGCCGCGCGGCCCCGCGAGGCAGGCGCCGGAGAGGGGAGGGGCCGCACTCCCCGCCTCCCCCGCCGGCCCGCGCGGCTCCCCAGCCCGGAGCCCACTCACCTCCTCCTCTTCCACCTCCTCCTCTTCCACCTCCTCCACCTCCTCCTCCTCCTCCTCCTCCTCCTCCTCTTCGACTCACTCTCCTGGCCACCGGCGCGGCCCAGCCGGCGACGCACTGACGCCGTGCCCCTCCCCCGCGGCCGCCGCCGTCGCCCCTCCCGGCCCGCGGTCGCAGGGACCTCGGGGCACGTCAGGCGTAGGCCCTGCCCCTAGATCCGCCCACGTACTCAAGCACCGCCCCCTCCTTTGGCCGGACGCTGCGGGCGCTGGGTCTGTGACTCAGCCTTTGCTCCTGCCCGCGTGAGGTGCGCTTCTGGTTCACGGCCAGCGCTCGTCTCCTCACCTGCCCACTCTGAAGGCCTCCTCTTCGCTTCCCCTCCGCGCACGACCTTTCCCGTCTCTCATCAGCACCCCACCCCCGCCTGCCCGTTCAGCTCTTTTGTACATTCCCCAACCCCTTAGGCTTGTGAACTCGTATTGGCGCCTTCTCTTTCCTTCTGGAAGTTTTTCGTTGCACCCTAGGTCACCCTCGGCTTCCTCTTGCAGTCTTCCTGCCGGTCCCTTCTCTCTGCATCCCGGTTCCTCTCCCTGGCCTGCTGGAACCTCAGGGTCCCTGCACATCCCTGGCTCCTCTGCCACCTATACCTGCTATGGAGCTCGCACCTCCTCTGCGCCTGCTTAGCCAACACGTCCTAATTTGCCTCTCTCTGGCCCCCTCTTGGAATCCCCTTAATAGGCTCCCTTCTTCCTTTATCTACATTTTGCGTGTCCTTTTCATTCTGGCTACAACCACACACTTCAGACAGATACACTTCGGGGGTTCGAGAATTCATGTTCGCGGTCCCTCCTAGATGAGGAGCCACACTAAATAATTAAAAACTACAAAGCAAAGCCATGGCAATGGTGACCGTCTTTGACTTACATAGTTCCATCTATACTTTCTCTTAATTGACACTTAAATTTTAAGGAATGGGTTTTTCAATCAGGGCTTACAATTCAGTTTTTTTCCCTGCTATCTAACCTCACTTCTGCTCTTTTATTTTGAAAATTCAGTCTGTAGAAAGAGCTCCAGGACCTTTTACATACGAAGTTTCTTGTTTTCTTACATACGAAGTGAGCAATTTATCTTTTCTGTGATTCTGAATTAGAGGATTTTGGTTTTGGAATGAGGTTGTGGATTAAATGAGTCTGGAGAAGGTAAAACATGCAAATGTATTGTGACTGGAAGTCTGGTAACTTAATTTTTAAAACTGCAACTTGGAAGAGTTAGACTGTGGTGTGGATGGATAGCGTGGACATGAAACAGCATACCAAAATCAAGGAAACTGATGATAGGCCTTTAGAGTTATAGTCACAAGTTGCTTTAAATTATGTAGGTAGACATTATTATCCTTAAATTGAAGAGTTAAAACTATCTTCCATTCTGAACAAAATCCAGACTCTGTGTGGACCTTCAAAGTTTAAAACTATTGTAAATTGAACAACAGCAGTACAAGCATTTGAAAGCCTAATAAACCATCTGTCCATTTACTTTAACACAAATTGGGAAAAAGAAAAGTGTAAATACCAAAAGCTGAAAGCAAGGGTTTCTACCCACAAAACTAGTAAATCTTATTCCACAGAACAAGTATATGAAAAACTCCAAAGGCTATGGAACCCATTTCATTGATATGGAATCAGAATCATGTAATTTTATAATTGAATTATCTAGTCCTTAATATCATATGGAGTCTAATCTTCACTTTACAGATAAAGAACTAACACCAAGAGAGGGTAAATTGCTTGCTCAATATTACCCAGACTAATTGGAAACAGAGCCAGGATTGAAGCTCAGATGTCATTTCACATACCTGCCAACATCTGGCTTATACTTACCAGTTATATACAGTTATTCAGCATCAGAGGTCTTTGACTTCGCACTTTTGCCAACACAGTCCGAGTGATGTATGAATTTGAACTGGGCATTAACTGGGAAGTTATCACTGTCAGAGGCCATTTTGTCCCACTGGTTTCAGGGATTCATGTTGCATAAGCTCCATCTAACCTGGTCAGGGTTCATCTTCGTAATCCAGGCAATTTTGGCCAGGCCTCTGGAGCCATGTCCCAACCCAGCTTTATCCTAGGAGGTGCCAAGAACTATGCATGATTTTGAGAATTACAAAGTCCCTATTGTCAGGAACATTACTGGGGATGAAAATATGTAACAAAATGATAAATAATTTACCATTACTAACCAAGGATTCAGTGCTAAAATCCAAATCTTAAACTGGAAATTATCCATGTAAATTAAGGGAAGACTTCTTAAATGGACAAAAAAGGAAGTGTTCAATTTGTATTGGTTGATAGAAAAAAAGTAAAGGAAACTGCTTGAATAAAGGCACTAAAAAGAATAGGAGTAAGCTAAGAATGGGAAAGAGATCATATGATTTAAAATGAGGTTTGTTTTATTTTATTTTTTTAATTCTCACCCAAGAATATGTTTTTGTTGATTTCAGAGAGAGAGGAAGGAAGAAAGAGAGAAAAATGTTGATTGGTTCCTCCTCTCCACTCCCCAACCAAAGATCGAGCCGGCAGCCTAGGTGTGTGCCCTGACTGTAAATCAAACTTGCAACCATTTGGTGCATGGGACAACACTCCAACCAACTCAGCCTTCAGGCGAGGGCAAAATGACATTTATTTTAGAAACAATTGAAAACTAAGCTGAAGTGAAAAGGTAGGACCATTGACACAGGACTGAATTGTATTTTATTTTTAATTTTAATTTTTTTTATTGTTCAAATACACTTGTCTCCATGTTCCTGCCATCACTATCCTCTGTCCCACACACCCCCACCTCCCACCCTCAATCCTTCCCCACTTCGGCTGAATCCTTGGGACCTTTACAAATGTTCCTTGACTCTTCCCCTTCTTTTCCCTGTTATCCCCCTCCCTCCTCCTCTCTGGTTACTGCCAGTTTGTTTTTTCTTTCAGTGTTGCTGGTTATATTTCTCTTGCTTGTTTGTTGTGTTGATTAGGTTCCACTTACAGGTGAGATCATATGGTGTTTGTCTTTCACCGCCTGGCTTATTTCACTTAGCATAATGCTCTCCAGTTTCATCCATGCTGTCACGGAGGGTAGGAGTTCCTACTTTCTTTCTGCTGTGTAGTATTTCATTGTATTCCATTCCATTTGAACTTAACCTAAGAGGAGATCATTCTGGTTGCATTTGGCAGGTGAGGAGGGATGAAGACAAGACAGAAGAACATAACCTGGCTTGGTTCTGAAGTAGTTAAGTCAGAATTAAAAATAAATGTTAGACATAAATGCCACTAAGGAAAAAGATGAGTTCAGCAAATATATATAGGGATCAAAGAAGAATAAGAAGTCCATGATGACTTTAGGATTGTAGCAAAATTCAGTAACAGTATCCATAGACGTGAGTACCTTAGCCTTGGAAGATGACCAGCACTCAAAAGGTGCACCTATCAATTGCTAGAGAAGGCAGCAAGAAATTTTCCGAATGTATACCCTCCTATTCATCACATCCTCATTCCAGAAAACTTTTGTTTGCTACTCAAAATGAATTAGAAGGTAAGAAAGAAAGCTCTCACCCTGTCATGGGCCCTCGTGATAGTGTTTTATGGTCGACCTATTTTTATTTCCTTTACAGCCCTATTGATGTAAAAGTGTTCAGTGTGCAGTACATAATGTTACAGTTGGAAATAAACCAATAAGTGTTTGTTAAATGCATACCAAATGCTGCTCAGCACTCTGTTAGGCCTAAAGGGCTGGAAAAGGATGAAAAGGACCTCTGCCTTCCAGAAGTTTATAATCTGGTTGAAGAAAAAAGGTTAATGTACCTGACACCATAGAGAACAAAGTTCATAGACAGTCACAACCTATAAGGTGTGCTTATACAGAAATAATGAGGAATAGGGTTGAATGAATGGAAATAATATAATCTATAGTGTTTTTCATTACTCTTTAATCACTGTTCTAAGTTCTGGAGGTGAAGCACTAAAATAAGAAGCTCCTGCTCTTCATGGCACGTACGTTCCATTTCAGAGAGACAGGAACAACTAAATACGCAACTATTAAATAGTAATAGTTACTCTGAAGAAATAAAATGTGAGCGTTTCAAAATGATTATATGGTAAGTAGGTTACACATTTCTGAGGAACATTTAAACAATGACTTGAAGGAAAGAAACACCCAGTCATGAGATGATCTGGAGAAGAGCACTTCAGGCAGGGAGGGTAAACTAGTTCAGAACCCTAAGGAGAGGTCAAGCTTAGTGTGTTAGAGACTGAAAAAGGCAAGTGCTCCTGGAGCATAAAGAGCCAGGAGGAAAGTGAAGGATATGAAACAGGAGAGGTAAGTCCTTGTAGGTAAGAAAGGATTTCAAAGTCAGGTTAAAGTGTGGATATCTGGAAGATTAGTCACTCTGGCATTCTGGATTAGAGAAGGGAGAGATTAGGATCTGGGCCTGTGTGATCACCTGGGCTGGAGATGAGGTGAGCTAGACAAGGTTAGTGGAGAGGCTAGCAAGGAAGAGAAAAATGTTAAGGAGATCAAGTATTGGGTATTTATGAGGGGCAGTAGGCGGTGTTGGTTGGAGAGAGTCCACAGTGCCAAATGCAGCAAAAAGGTCAAGTAGAATAAGCAGTAAGTAAAAGCTAGTATAGTTATCCAGAAAATGTCATATGTGTCCTCCAAGGGAAGACTATCCATAAGGTAGGGTGGAAAGGGAGGCAGAGAATTTGGTAAGTATCAGTACAACTCAAAAATGTACAAAGCATATGTGCATTTTATTTACCTTTGAAGGCCATTTATATTTGTAATACTATTAAATTTTTAAAGCCGTTACACGTTCCCAGCCAGGTCTAAATTTGTGTCTCGATACAGAAGGGAAAACAAACTTATACCATAAAGCCATATCTTATATGTTTTTCTGTGCCAAAAATGACTTCCTGCTCTAAATGCAATCAGAGAAAGTTCATTGCACTCCTGGGATATGACAAGAGTCTAGCGGTAGAAATGCTAAGGTAGTACCATATTAGTTCGCATTCCATTACTGCCACCTGTCAAGTCTAAGCCTTGTGGTCTGTGTGCATTACCCTGAGCATATCATAATCTTACTGAATTACAGGTTTTCATTAGTAAGGAAGAGGAAGCTCTCAGATTTTAGGTTTATAGGCATGCAGGTTAGCACTTCTATAAAAGGGAAGTAAATATGTCTCAGAGACCCACATGGAAAACTATTTCTCCAAGTAGTACTTGTGCAAAGTCTTTCCAAAAAGACAACTTGGTTGAATTAGATGTTCTGTTGTTCAACAGATTGCAAGACAATTAAGAAGTACTTTTCTTTACCTGAAAACAGGCTACATTAGTTTGGCAGTCAGAATGGAAGGAGAAACTCAAATCCCCCCCACTTGTAACTATGCAGCTTTGCACATCTCAAGGAAATCAAACCTAACTCTGGCTAAGTTGTGTCCACACATGCATGTGCATGCCTTCTCTCAGTCATCTGATGTAGGTGGGTAAAGTGTGTTAATTTGTTAGGTGTTATTGAAAACTGGAATGCTGTTAGCACTCTATTTTATTTGAAATTTACTTCGTTTGGGGGACCGTTGGGAAAAGTTAATCTCTTGGGACAGTTTGGAAAGCTTCATTAAATTCAGTGAAGGAAAAAGAAGTGTAAATTATTCTAAAAATAATCATGAAATTTACTGTGTTTAATTTGCTGGCCCAAATGCTTCTCAAGTAAGTAGTGACCAAGTATTCCCAGCATTAATGCACAATTACCATATTGCTGAAATCAATACTGTATTTAGCCTGAAGAGCCTTCTTGTTTTGGATGCTAAAGAAGCCAAAAATATCAGTAGCTCAGGAAGCATAAAAATGTACTCTCTGTTGATAAAATGATCGCTTTAAATTAGGGTTTAGCTATTCCAACGCTATAGCATGAGGGAATTTGCTTTATCATTGTTACCTTCTGACTTAGAGACAGGAATAGTTTATACTCTGGTTCATTCTGTAGCTTTTATCAAGGATAAATTGGTGTTTTTAAAAAACAAAAAACAAAAAAACAAAGAAAGCTTACATAATCTTTCCTCATAATTGGCCCTTCCAGTAATTATCTGTTGCTTGCAATCAGTGTCAGCCTACCAAGTTCAGATGGAAAAAAAAATAAAAATGTTTGATCTGCAATGGTGTGATTTAGAAGGCTGTGTGCATGGAAGGTATGGTTATGCACATACAGAGAACATATTTATCTAATTTGACTGCCAGTGATTTAATTAATGTTTGTCAAGCACTTTGAACATGGAAAGAACTATCTGAAAACTGAGAGTTATTACTCATAATCATTTTTCCTATTTGTTGAACGAAAATTAACATACGAATGTGATACTTTTCTGATATCTTTGAGAGATATGCCCCTATTCTAACAAACCAATTGTACTGTACTTTAAGAAAGTCTCGTTAAAACTTCAAGGCTCTGATTTCTGAAAGTAAAGCTTAAAGCTGATTGGGTATCATCCATCAGTAGAGTTTGAAGCACACAGCTTGGGGAAGTGTAAGTACCTGTTTATTGAGATGTTAACAGAGACAAATCTAAAATAAGAATGCTTACCACAACCTGATTTTCAAGAAGCTTTTGTGCATGTCTACACTTAAAATTAGCCATGTTATCATCTATTTTTTTCTTCCAATTTTCTCTCTGAGGAATAACAACTGATGAGTACAAAGACTCAGTAACAGCCTGAGGGGAAAAGAAATAATGGAAAGACCCCATTTTAGAGCTCAAAGGAGAAGCATACATGATGTTTTCCTGTATTGCTTCTTCTCCAAGTTGAGTACAAGAGCAACTGGCAAAAGAAGAAAACTTGAGAAGAAAGTAAGTAGTCTGGACAAAGGCCCTGATTTAACATGATTTTTCACAGAGAGGTTTTGGCAGTACTGCATTCATACCTACAAGGGGCTGTTGGGACATTTGTCCAACTCCCCAGGACTAAAGGGCAGAATGAATTCCCTTGTGGATTAGAAGTGGTAACTAGAAAAGACAGACTCTCTCATATGACTTGTTTTTGAATTTTTATTTACTTGTTTCATTTTATTTATATTCCAGTCCCCTAAACACAACTTTTACATTCGGTGTAAAATCTCCTTTCCATGTTCCCCAATGTAATACACATATCAATACTGTAATAGAATGAGCCGGCTTAAGGCACTACTTCTACCTCAATCCTACTAAACTAAACTTGACACATGGGCCTGGGAATCTGTCCTTTCAACAAGCTCCCCCATTGTTTTATATTTACTAATGTTTGAGAAAGACTTCTAGAAGAAATAGTATTACCTTGTCTAGCCCATTCTTAGCACGGATCTTACTTTTAATAATCAGATATGGCATGGTCAATGGTGTTTATAAAACAGTATGTAGCACTCTTACATTTTCCCCTTGAATAGTTAGGTTAGGGCCACATAACTAGTACTAACCAGTAGGTTTGAGGAGAAATGAAGTCTGTCACTTCCAGCCAAGGTTCTTAAGAGCAATTTTTCTTCCTGCACCTGTAGCCCTGGAAACCTCATTTTCTAGATGGTATAACAATAAGAGGGAAGCACCCTCAGATCCTTGGGAGCTGGTTTGGAGAGTAACTAGACCCTCAAGAGATTTCTTACAAGCTAGAAGTTAACCTTTAACAGTTAAAGAGCTGAGTGGTCTGGCAATGTTAACTCTACTAGGGTGTATAGTCTGTCCTGCAGAATACAATCCAGTTTAAATATCCCTCTTTCAAAATTGCAGAAACAGTTTTTTTAACTTTGGACCTTAAAACATCAGTGAAGGAATAATGAAATGAATGGTACATAATTTACTAAATAGGTTATTTAATTATGAATGGATATACGAAAATCAGAAATAATATATTGTATGATTGAAACAAATGTTCTGTGTGTAGTTCAGTTCTGACTTTACTTTTCAATCCTCCTTTAAATTAATCAGTGAAATCTGTAACCTGCTACACCTAGCAAAAATATCTTTGTCATCGCCATGCCTAGATCATCTTCTTTTCTTTATCCCGGTTATGTACATCATTAACAGTCCATTCTCTGTTACCTCAGATAGACAGGGTTCCCAGTCAGAAGTGGATTGATTACTTATTTGTATTTGCTGCTTAAAGTTAACTCCTTAAGTGCATCAACTAAATTTCTGTGACATTAATCACAAATGTGTGCAAAGCTGAAAACAGAGAGATTCCTTCCTCCCTCTCCTTTGGGTGCTGTCCTCACCCACCTGGGTCCAGCACCTATGGGCAGGATGAATCAGACAGTGTTAGTACAGGGAAAGAATGAAAGATGAAGAACTTTCATAAAAGCCGTATAGTTTACAGAAGGCACTGATCTATACTATTTGATCATCTACCCTTGAAGCATTCTCTCTGACAGTCAAAGGCCAGATTTTGCTATTGCACCATTTAAAAAATTACTGTTCTAGAACTACAAACTAACAAAAAGAAAGGGCAGGGAGAATCCTCCTTTCATGGGTTCCCAAGCGCTGCAGAGACCCCTTCGTCAGTAACTGTGCCCTTACTTACCAATCTTATAGCTGCTGCAAATCTTTTTGTGAAACAAAGGGGAAATAAACAAATACAAGCTAGCTACAGTTTGCTTCTCCCACGAGTAGAGTACAGTTAATAACATTTTTTTATATTTTAACACATCACCTTTTCCTTAATTCACAGACCAAATACCAAAAGAAAGAAAGTACTGTATTCTTTTTTCCTGTTGCTTTTGCAATAATTCCTGAACAAATCCACATAACATCCCTGCAGTCCAGTAGAAGAACTACATGAAATGGACTCACTTGAAATCCTTTTCAGTTCTATTTGGTATGTATTTGTCCCATTTTCAAATGGGCCATGTTGCTTTTGTTCCTATAGAAAAGAAGTTATGATTTAAGAAAACTTTACAAAAGGGAAGCCGATCTTGATGTTATCAAACTTCCTTCTTTTCTTTTAGCGGAATGTTTGAGAAAGTGCCAGTTGGTGTCGCCTATCATCAGAACTTTTCAACATCTGATTGAGTCTGAAAATTAATTCTCATAAAACTATCTGACCATCTTTAACAGATGATATATTCCTCTCTGAATAGTTAGCACCTACATTTGTCTCTGCAGACTGAAATAGTAAGGCCGTATCAAATGTTTTAGCTGCTGCAGTGATGCCATAACTAACTGCTTACATGTTCCCCCGTTTTTCCAGAGGGATGTCCATTGGTATAAACTCAGGCATCCATATTCTTTTGTGGTGAGTATTAGCCAGAGTGCCATTTTTGTCCAGACTGTCATGAGGTGGTTTTAAAATTAGAAGATTCACTCTAAAATGAAAGTCTGAGGTTGATGAGGCAGAACCAGCTATGTTTTAAAGGGAAATTCTTACTAGTACAAAATATTGGAGGACAAACAAAATCAATTTTTACAGGCAGATTAACCAAATTGTTCATTATTGTAGTAAATCCTGCAGAAATCACGGGGATGCGCTATATTTGAAGAAGTGTGGTCTAATTTATGTACAATAATTGTTCATAAGAACATTCTCATAGTTTACGTAGTGACTCATTTTGTTCTACGTGACCTTTGTTCTTCAAGATTGGCTGCTATTAAGAAGTAGGAGCAATAAAAATAAAATTGGAGTTTACCAGGCTAACTTTGGGTTTTTAAAAATACCTGAACATCAAGGGTAAAGCAAAGACTACTGGTGTTAAGTAATCTGGTACCTTTATATATTTAGAGTAGGTTTGAATATTTGGAAAGCAATTTTTTTCCTAAAGGACATTTAGTAAGATATCTTGTGTTGGCATATTGTTTTAGCAGTTAAGAAGGTGGGGCACAAAAAAAATCAAGTTAATTAATCATAGCATTTTCCTTCTTCATTATTCATTCCTTCCATTTGGTTGTCTTTCAGGTATAGATGTGCATGTTAAAGGAGAAGATATGTTTTAAATAAGTAGCTTAATAAAATAATTTACTGTCAACAGGTCACCACTAATAAGCAAAACTTTTATAAGTTGTGAGATAGTAGGTTACTAAAGACAGAATGATATCCAATACCAAAAAACACAATTTCCAAGTGGTTTCCAAAAACGATGAAAGGATCTAAATGTCAGTGCAAGAATATACATACACAGAAGAATTCACTTCTTAAAGGTGTTTCACTCAATATTTGTAAATATCTTTCATTTTGGAAATTCCCAACCATACACAAAAGTAGAGAGAATGTTACTACTATAATGAAGCCCATCGCTAGGAAGTCATCAAGCATGTTTACTACCCTTGTTTTAGATTTCATACTTTCTTTCATGTTGTTTTTATTGCTGGTGTATTTTTATTTTTTTTATTTATTAATCTTTTATAGAGAGAAGGGGAGCAAGAAAGAAACTAAGTGTTGTTCCACTTAGTTGTGCATATATTGGTTGTTTCTTTTATGTGCCCTGACACAGGATTATACCTGCAAACTTGGTGTATTGGGACAATTCTCTAACCAACTGAGCTACCTGGCCAGGCCTTGCTTGTGTATTTTTTTTAATTATACTTTATTGATTATGCTATTACAGTTGTCCCAATTTTTCCCTCTTTGCCCCCCTCCACCCAGCACCCCCCCCCCACTCCCTCAGGCAATCCTACCACCATTGTTCATGTTCATAGGTCATATGTCTATGTTCTTTGGCTACTTCATTTTCTGTTCTGTACTTTGCGTCCCCATGGCTATTCTGTTGCTACCTATTTGTCCTTCTTAATCCCCTCACCTCTTTCCCCATTCTCTCACATCCTCCCTCCCATCTCACAACCATCAAAACTTTTTCTGTATCCATGATTCTGTCTCTGTTCTTCTTGTTTGCTTAGTTTGTTTTTAGATTCAACTGTTGATAGATATGTATTTATTACCATTTTATTGTTCATAAATTTGAACTTCTTCTTTTACGTAAATAAAGTCCCTTTACATTCCATATAATAATAGTTTGGTGATGATGAAATCCTTTAGTGTTATCTGGGAAGCTCTTTATCTGTCCTTAGATTCTAAATTATATCTTTGCTAGGCAGAGCAATCTTGGCTGTAGGTCCCTGCTTTTTATGACGTTGAATATTTCTTGCCAATCCCTTCTAGCCTGCAAAGTTTCTTTTGAGAAATTAGCCGACAGTCTTGTGGGAACTCCCCTGTAGGTAACTAACTTCTTTTCTCTTGTTGTTTTTAAGATTCTCTCTTTATCCTTAACCTTTTGCATTTTAATTAGGAGGTGTCTTAGAGTGGGCCTCTTTGTGTCCATCTTGCTCAGAACTCTGTGCTTCCTGGACTTGCATGTCCATTTCCTTCACTAAATTAGGGAAGTTTTCTTTCATTATTTTTTCAAATAGATTTCCAATTTCTTGCTCTTTCTCTCTCCTTCTGGCACCCCTATGATGTGAATGTTGGAATGCTTGAAGTTGTCCCCGAGGCAGCTTACACTATCCTCATTTTTTTAGATTCTTTTCTTTTTCTTGATTTTCTGGTTGGTTGTTTTTTGCTTCCTTATGTTCCAAATCATTGATATGACTCTCAGCTTCATCCACTCTACTGTTGTTTCCCTGTAAATTGTTCTTTATTTCAAATAGGGTATCCTTCATTTCTGACCGGATCTTTATTATGATGTTGAGGTTGTCACTATAATCCTTGAGCATTCTTATAACCAATGTTTTGAACTCTGCATCTGATAGATTGCTTATCTCCATTTTGTTTAGTTCCTTTTCTGGAGATTTGATCTGTGCTTTCATTTGGGCCATGTTTCTTTGTCTTCTCATTTTGGCAGCCTCCCTGTGTTTGTTTATATATGTTAGGTAGAGGTGCTATGACTCCCTGTTTTGGTAGTGTAGTCTAATGTGGTAGGTATTCTATAGGGTCCAGTGACATAGTCTCCCTATCACCCAGACTGGGTACTCGAGGAGCTCCCTTTTGTGGGCAGAGTACTCCATCCTCTTGTAGTTGAGCCTTGATTGCTGTTGGCAGGTCAATGGGTGAGCTTCACCCAAATCCAGTCAGCAGCAAGGACTGGCTGTGACCACTGCCCTTCATGGAGGATTGGCTGTGCAATGGCGGGGTGGTAGGACTCCAACATGGCCTATAGTTGTCCACTGGATGCACAGGCTCTGTGGGTTCCTGGGTGGTGCAGGCCAACGTCAGCTCCCACCTGTGTTCTGCCCAGAGCCACTCTTCATGAACTATGAAGCAATTTGAAATGGCTATTACTTTTGCTGGGCTTGGAGATTCCTAGGTGAAGCCAAACTGTTAATCTACGCTGGCTGCTGCTAGTGCTGGGCCTGTACTACTTAGCAAGAGGCATGGGGACTGGGAACTCAACTGAGGCTGACAATTGCTTGATAGGATTTAGGAAGTTGTGCAGCATGAGCCAACACCAG
Organism: Pteronotus mesoamericanus; assembly: GCF_021234165.1. Taxonomy (NCBI): domain Eukaryota; kingdom Metazoa; phylum Chordata; class Mammalia; order Chiroptera; family Mormoopidae; genus Pteronotus; species Pteronotus mesoamericanus. The sequence continues at coordinate 8,723,734 of NW_026555325.1, forward strand.
CCATCATGTGGAAAAGTCACAGTTAACAGTTTGAGTGACCCTGTAAGTTGGGTATAACAAGTCTGAGGGGATCCCCAGGGCAGGGAAGGCAGTGTTAGCCAGGCTGATGGAGTCTCAGATATAGCACCCATCTGCTGGCCTTGTGGCTCTATGGCTCTGTGGCTCTGTGGCTCTGTAGGGGGAGGGCTCAGCAAAGGGACAATAGCCTCTGCCCATCTTTTTGTCTGAGAGAAAGCTATCCTCCAGCTCCCACCTTGATGCCAGGCACTTCGGTTCCTCCCTGTATGTCACTGGTGCCCTTCAAGCTGCTACCCTGGTGCTGGAGCTCAGAGGGAGTGAGTCGGAGTAAGTCTGTTTGTGGGTTCTTTAAGGGCAACTGCTTGGGACTCCAGAAGTTTCTTCCACTGACTCAATCCCCACTCATGTTTACAGCCAGAAGTTATGGGGATTTATCTTCCTGGCACTGGAGCCACGGGCTGAGAGGCCTTGTATGAGGCTGGGACTCCTTGCTCCCAAGATATCCCTCCACCACATGTGGATGTGGGACCAGCCCATTCCGCATCTCTGCCCCTCCTACCAGTCTGGATGGATGTGGTTTCTTTAATTCCATAGTTACCAGACTTCCATTCAACTCAATTTCTGACAGTTCTGAATGATTGTTCTATATTTTAGTTGTAATTTTGATGTGGTTGTGGGAGGAGGCAAGCCATGTTTATCTATGTCACCATCTTGACCAGAAGTCCTGCTGGTGCATTTTCAAAGAGAATCCTGATATCATGTTATTTCATCCTAAATACAATGGTATACATCAAAAACAAAAAGAATATTTTCTTATGTAATCATAATACAATAATCACACCTAAGTTTGTTTAAATTGTCTACCCTCACATCCCTTAAGTCATTGTGGGTTAGTAATGATCATTTTCTTGGTTGATTTCTATCTTTATTTTACCCCTTTCTCCTTTATGGGCATCCCTTCAATTAGCAAAAGAAATCCTACACATAAATTAGGTTATTTTTAACATATCCCTGGGACCCTGCCTATACCTTTTTCTGGTATGGTATGTTATTCAGAATCTTACACCATTTCTGATTCTGCATTGCAATTGGCATGATACGAGAAAATTAAATTTAAATATTGCTCAAATTCCAAAGCTTTGTAGAGTGAGAAATACTCTGGTTTACTTAAAAAATAAAATGAATTCATAATCTAGCTATGATGGTGTTGAGTAACCTGATAAGTAATGTCTAAGAGGTTTTTCCTGCAATCCTTTGTTTGCAAATACAGAAAATCAGTTTTGGCCAAAGTCAATGAACAAATATGTAAAAATTAAAAAGTAAACTACTAGAAGGAACGTTTAAATCCTAGCCTGTAAAAGAATAGGAATCTGACACTGTGGAGGAAGCAAGTTCAGTAGAGTAGATCTTGTGGGAATTCTCTTCAGAGCACTGAGATAAATCAGTTCTATGTATTTCCCAACTTTATATCACTCTACTCTGCTCTCAGTCTTAGTCTACGGCATGTGCTTACTTCTTGGCAAAGTTAGGATCACTCAAAACTAGTAGTCCCACCAAAACCAAACACAATGAGGTAGAGGTGGTTTCTCAAGAGAAGGCAGGTACTGATACAGAAAAAAGAAGAAGAGGAAGGAAGAGAAGGAGTAAGAGAAAGAGAAAAGAAGACTTTCGGCCAAGATGGAGGCATAGGTAGATACACTGTACCTCCTCGCACAACAAAGAAGGACAACAACAAATTTAAAAACAAAAAATAACCAGAATTGCCAGAAAATTGAACTGTATGGAAGTCTGACAACCAAGGAGTTAAAGAAGAAACATTCATCCAGACTGATAGGAGGGGCTAAGAGGGGCAGCCACGGTGGAGAGGACGTGCAGCAAGGTGGCACCTGGAGGACCTGGCAGTCCCAAATTTGCATGCGGATAAACTGGAGGAACAATGGGGGAGCGAGACAGACCATGCAATCCAGGGTTCTAGTGTGGGAAAAGAAAGCTTCAAAACCTCTGGGTGTAAAAACCTGTGGGGCTTGTGGCAGCAGGAAAGACTCCCAGCCACACAGGAGAGTCCACTGGAGAGACTCATGGGGTCCTAAAATGTACACAAACCCATCCACCAGGCAATCAGCACCAGATGGGCCCAATTTACTTGTGGGTAGCAGGGTAAGTGACTAAAAGCCGGCAGAGAGCCAATCAAGCAGCATTGTTCCCCCTTGGGCCCTTCCCCCACACACAGCAACACAACACAGAGATCTGGGTTGCCATCCAAACCCCCCCACCACATGACTACCTAAGGTTCTGCCCCTCCCAATGATTTCCAAGGCAGGCCGAGACAAAAAAATATGGCCCAAATGAAAGAAGAGATCAAAGCTCCAAAAATAGAACTAAGCGATGAAGAGCTAGCCAACCTAGCAGATGCACAGTTCAAAACACTGGTAATCTGGATGCTCACTGAATTGGTTGAGTACGATCACAAAATGAAGGAAAGTGCAAAGACTATGCAAAGTGAATTAAAGAAAAATATAGAGGGAACCAACAGTAAAGGGAAGGAAACCAGGACTCAAATCAACAATTTGGAGCAGAAGGAAGAAAAAAACATTCAATCAGGTCAGAAGGAAGAAACAAGGATTCAAAAAATGGGGAGAGGCTTAAGAACCTCTGGGTTAACTTTAAATAATCCAACATCCAAATTGTAGGGATGCCAGAAGGAGAAGAGGAAGAGCAAGAAATTGAAAACTAATTTGAAAAATAATGAAGGAGAACTTCCCCAGTCTGGTGAAGGAAATAGACTTCCAGGAGATCCAGGAATCTCAGAGAGTCCCAGAGAAGTTGGACCCAAGGAAGCACACAGCAAGGCACGTCATAATTAAGTTACCCAAGATTAAAGATAAGGAAGGAATCTTCAAAGCAGCAAGAGAAAAGGAGACAGTCACCTACAAAGGAGTTCCTGTAAGACTATCAGCTGATTTCTCAAAAGAAACCTTGCAGTCAAGAAGGGGCTGGCAAGAAGTTTTCAAAGTCATGAAAAGCAAGGACCCACATTCAAAATTCCTCTATCCAGCAAAGCTATCATTTAGAATGGAAGGGCAGATAAAGTGCTTCCCAGATAAGGTCAAGTTAAAGGAGTTCATCATCATCAAGCCTGTATTATATGAAATGATAAGGGGCTCTTCTAAGAGAAAGAAGATCAAAAACTATGAACAGTAAAGCAGAGGAGAGGGGGAAGGGGAAGACTAGGGGAAAAGGTACAGGGAATAAGCATAAATAGGAGGTACAAAATAGGCAGGGGGAGGTTAAAAATAGTATAGGAAATGGAGAAGTCAAAGAACTTATATGTACGACCCAAGGACATGAACTAAGGGGTTGGGGGAGGAATGCTGAGGGTTGGACAGTGTAGGGTGAAGGGGAATAAAGCGGAGAAAAAAAATGGGACAACTGTAATAGCATAACCTATAAAATATATTAAAAATAAAAATAAATGAATAAAAGTTTACACAGAAAAAGGAGGAGGAGAAGGAAGGGAAGGCGGAAAAGGAGGAGGAGGAGGAGGAGGAACGTGGAAGCCTGGTGGACAAATTCAAGTGCAGGAAGGATGGGAATACAGAAACCCTTCCTTTCTCTCATCAATGATTTTCTGTCCTTCAGCTTTTATTGATAGGTCATTGAAAACAGGGTTTTCTCATTAACTCCTACTCTGTTCTCTTTTCTATACCTATGCACTACTATTAAGAACTATTATGCTTAATGGATCCCCTTTCTCCATGTCTCCTTCCTCAGAAGTCAGTGTTCTAAATACCTATGATATCCAACGTGGTAGAGCTAATGAGTCTATGTACCTGATATCATCCTGCTCTCTTTTTTCAGCTGGTAAGAATAGATTGAAATTTTCAGTCTAATTAAAAGTCTTCATTTCCTTTTTGGCTCCTACTTTTGCCATCCCCTCTGCCCTTTTTGCCAGAATTTTCCCCTTCCATACATGCACACTTTACTTGCTGCCCAGTTTTGTCAGTGCCTAGCATGGCACAAAGTAAGCATACAATGAATATTGGAATTTAATTGGGATATAGGAAATTTAGTACTGTTTAGGTTTGCTACATAATGAAAGAGTTTGGAGACTATTGATCTAAAAGTTATGGCATTTTCCATTTAGGGCCAAATGTTATATCACTGCTTAAAAAGATAAAAGGAACTGAAGCTGTTTATGAATTTATTTCAATTTCCAAGTGAGGTAGTTTCTTCTATCTGATTTGCTCACCAAAAGATGGTGTCAGGCCCTTTATAATTAAGGTATTTTAGAGTTTAAATTAAGGTATTTAAGGTATAGTCTCCTTAAGGTATTTAAGGAGAGTAGTTCATTCAGGACCTACTTTCATTCAAGTTCATCTTTCAAATGTTCTTGACTCTTCTTTTTGCCTTTATAGTTCTCATTTCCCAGGGAAGAAAATTCTTACTGCCCACTGGATGCTAGAGGCACATTCTGAGAAATCGCTGGGTCAGAGAAGGTCATGTAGCCACAGCGGCTTTTTCCAGCCTCCATGCTGGGCTCCTGAGACTTCCTGCTTCCTTCCTCCCAACTTCTCTCTCCTTCCTCATTATCCCTAAGAAATGACTTTCTATCTTCTCTCCTATTTCAAGCCCTGACTTCAATTCAGTGTGAGATATATATATATAATTGAAATTGTCTATACTGGACATCATGACTCAGTTTGCTCAATGAGGGGAAAAAAGGAAGGTCAGAATAACTGGAGACTAGTCCAGGAGGGAAAGGCTATATGGTAGGGCATGTAAGCCCTATGGTCTGGGTAAAAGGGTTTTGATTTTTACTCTAAGTGTAATAAGGAGCTAGGGTAGAAATCTATTTGAAGGAGAAAAAACTCACTCGCCAGACTGCCCCTCGTCTTCCTGCCAGTGTCATTACCATACCTGTGACATGGTATAGCATGCCCACCTTGGGTTCATCAGAGCCATGATATATTTCTATGTATATGAAATTTTATGTATGCAGACTATATAGTAGAAGTAAATTTTATTAGTCAGGAGTTAAAATTTAAATAAGAACATTTTGCTAAGGTAAAGGGACTAGAGAAAACAAAGAAAATAACAAAGATAGAAATCTTACCTTATAAATATCAAGTTCCCACACTGTAATTGCATAAAAAAGCTTCAACCAAAGTTACCTTCACCCACATCAATTGTTCTAGAGTCCCCCAGACCTCCTTAGAGAGGCCTTACTTCCAGTTTACCTGCCAACAAGCCTAGATTTTGTCCCACTGTCATCAGAGCTAAGTGGATCAACACCAGAAATCTAGTTGCTTACTTTGCCCACTTTCCATCTCTCTCCAGTTTCCTGGTCTGCCAGACTACCAGACTGGGGATAAAGCTGGTCTTCTCAGGACTGGGACTTGGGAGGAGGCTCAGAGAAAAGCATCAGCTTTTGGTTGTGTGATCAGTTCCCACCCCTGATTAGTCTCAGAATGAAAACAAGATCTATGGCAGGGGGCGGCGGGCGGGCGGGCGGGGGCGGGGGGAGGGGGGGTGGGGGCGGAACACCTTAGTTGGTGGATAAGTACGTTCTGTTCAAACCCAGTATAGAAGTCATTAGAGATATTAATTTCCACAACACCATGCTTTTCTAGATGTGTAGCTCATTCTCCTTTGCCTTTCAAGCAATTTTTCTTCTACGTATATACTGCCATTTTCCTTATATGTAAGGCTCTTTAGGGTTTTATGCCCATCTTTCTTCTCATTACTGCCCACGCATATACACGGTCTTTATAGATCTCAGTTGGTTACCATATCCAGGGAAGTCTGTCTACCTTGTTCTTCTTCTTCTCCTTCTTCTTCTTCTTCTTGTTATTCTTCTTCTTTTTCTTTTTCTTTTTTCTTTTTTTTTTTACTAGCTTCTCATTATCAACATCTTAGGTCAGGATCTCATCGTTTCTGTCCTGGAGAGTTGCAATGTCCTCCCCACTTGATTCTTTCCTGTCAGTCTGGTCTCTGAACAATCACTTCTCTAGAGAGATTTTTTCAGCAACAAACCTGTTCGTAGCACTGCTCTTTCTAAACCATTTAAAAGCTTCTGCAGTAGGCACAGGACAAAATGCTTGTGTCCATGCTCTGTTCTCTTCTCTGCCCTCCTCCAATCCCCCATGAACTTTCAGCCCCAGCCATAACAAGAATACTTTAATATCCCCAATATGCCTTACTCTCTTATAACTCTGAGCCCTTGGCTATGGAATTCCTCATGTCGACATTTCATTTTCTACCAGGTGGCACTCGTACACTCCCCAAGAGACAACACCAGGGCCACCATCTCTGTGAAAGCTTCCATGATTTCACCACACTACAGTTTTCTTCAGTGTTTTCACAGCAACTAGTCAATACTTCCTTATAACAATTATTGCTATTCCTCCCTGCTGATGTGCCATTTATCTCAGTGAGTGGAAGCTGCTCTAATAAAAGGACTCTGTAGTCTCTTCATTTTAATTTTCCTGGTAAGTAGCACAGAACCTGGAATATTGTGGTCACTTATTGCTTAGTAAGTTAGTGAATGGGAACAGAATGGAGAGAAACTCTTCTGCAAATGTAAAAATCTATTAAGCTTGAGCACACAAAAAACAGAAATCTAGTTTGGACTTCCTTGTTTGCAAATCACACAAATGCAACTTAAATTAGCTTAGGATAAAAGGAGGATTTATTGGAAAGACACTGGAATATTTCAGGTAATTGGAAAAAGAATTTGTCAACAGAATAGTGAGAAAGAAAATCAAGGAAGCAATTCAGTCTGCAGAATACTTAAACCAGGGGCTTGTTTGCCACCAGTGTGTGTCTGTGTGTCACTTCTGGCCATCACTGTTGGTCATGACTCCCTTCCTTCTCACTGTGAACTTCTTTTCCAATTCAGTGGTTCTTATCACTAGCTGCACATTCCAAACCCACGGGGAGTTTTAAAGAGATATGACACCTGGGTTCCACCCCTGGCCAAGTCAATTACAATTTCTGGGGGTTGGGGCCAAGGCATTCTTTTAGGTTCCAGAGGTGATCCTAATGTGCAGCCGAAGTTGGGAAATTACAGTTCTATGTGTGGGAAACAAAGTAGCCAGTAGCTTCTGGGTTTCAGATCCCATTCCCACAGCTTCCTTTTCAGGGCAAAAACAGACTAGCTGTCAGTTCTCATTGAAAAATTCCCACAGAAGGAATCTTTTGGGCTTAGGGTGGGTCTAGTGCCTATTACTGGATCCATCAATAATGGTCAAGTTGGAGGGTCACATTAAATATGGCATTTCATGTTGACCCTGAGGTTGGAAAGTGTGTTCGAATCAGTAATCTTTCTAAAGAATGGAGATGATGTTTCTAGAAGGGGAGTTTTAACCTATATAACAATATCTAATATGTGTATAATAGCGTAATATTTACCACAAAATTAAAATTCATTAGAGCAGTAAACATTTGCTTGTTAGGTGAATGAATGATAAAACATTGAATGATGTGGTTAATTTGTATTGTATACCTTAGGATTTAGGTATAAAAAAAATAACAATTTCCCATAAATGATACCATTAATATTACTATTATATAACCCTACTAAATTTTGTTTTTTCCTTTGTTGTCTAGCAATGTCAATGTTACAATGTTTTATTTGCTTGTTTGTTTAGAATTGGTTTAGTTTAATCTTGTTTATAAACAAAAACAAACAGGCCTAATTTTGCCTTATGAGCCAAAGTATCAAGTTTCAGGCCAAGAAAAAAATAAGGATAGATAATGGGCACAGTGAGAATAAACTCTTGAAATCCTAGCATTTGGGCACCTTGGAGTAGCTGGAGTTTAGGAGCATGGAAATATATTTTTACTTATGTTCAGGCAGTAAAGTGAAGGACAAGGACAAGCTAAAGGGAAGGAATTGGCCAGCAGGTAGATCTGCTGGGCAGAGAAGGTGCCACATTCCAGGGCTGATATTAGAAAAAGCCAGAGGTGTCTAGACACTCCCGCCTGCCCCTAAAAACCTCTCTGGGGACTGGGGAACTCAGAAATGTCTGGAAGAGAGACAACAGTATATATTATCTGGCCAGTTTCTTCAATATTCCATTTTACATTTAAGAATTTAAATATAAATACAGAGGGAACTGTTAGCAGTGGTTGCCTCCGGAAAATTGAATTGGGGGATCTTTCACTTTTTGCTTTATTTATTTATCTCTGTTTTTTTATTGTTTTATAATGTTTGGCATATAACATGTTTAAACCAATAAAAATGTAAATGAAAGCTTTTTTAAAATAAAAAATACATTATAACAGGAATGGCAGAGTATAAAGTTTTTACACATCTTACAGGTTAGAGAAATAATCCTATTTTTTAAAAATATGTGATATAGTTGTTGTCTTGACTAAATAAAGTACATTGGGTCTGTACTTAGAAAAATATCCTCTGGGAGAAGGATGTCCAAGAGAACTTATATTGGATAAGTTTTAGATTTGTTTGTGGGAGGAGAACCCATGAGAGGAGGAGAAAGGGGTTTGTGAACTAGGAGGAGAGACTATGAGAGAGAAGTCCAGGGGTGGAATTCTAGCTTGTCTACTTTTGTTTTTCCCAAAGCTAGTGGAGTGGCCCTTGTTACCTTCAGCCATCTAGCTTTGAAAAATAAAAGCTGTTTACGTATTTCATGCCGTTTACAGGGAACACTGAATTTCGGTCCCTGGTGCTGAGTTCCCTGGGGATACAAACAGGACTTTCGCAGTGAAAGGCTGGCACGTTAGAAATTCATTCCTGCCTCTTTTCCTCTGACTCCCTCCCAGACCTAGGGCATGGGGTAAGATAGACTGTTATTATTTGTGCCATAATGCAGGAGATCTACTGTGGGAATTTAAATTCTACTGTGTATTTTTAAAATGATTATAAAAAGACATTCAGGTACAGCAGGCCTCTTGCTTCTTTTATAAAGGTTTAAGCAAATAAGCAAACAAAACGACTGGGCCGTTGTTATTTAATCTGGGTCCCCGAGGTCCAATACTTCCTCTGAATACATACATATGAGCTCCTTGGCTTCAGTGGGAGTCATGACTCACAGCTGATGGCAGAGATCGGCCCTTTGAATTCCTGCAACGGGGCTTTCAGAAGGAAAGAAAGAACGTGAATAAAGGGGAAAATCTTGAGTTTTATTCAAGGCTAAGTTATTGAGGTCTATAATTCTTCACATCTGCTCATTCATCCAGCCCAAGAAGGCACTTCTTGCCCACCTCCACTGAAGTGGAAACCATTATTGTTGAAAGTTCCACATCTGAAGAAGCAGATGATTTAGCAAACACCTTCCCACAGATATTTTTAAGATACTTGCCTCCTTCGTGATGAGTAAAGTTTTCTTTCCAACTGCTCTCTCCCTTGTCAGAGTGCCAGTTCCACTTCCAGTATTGTTCTGCTTAGGTTGCTGGGAGGCAAATGAGAAGCAGGGGAAATACAGTCCTGGGAGAGGAAGGAGGGGTCAGGGGGCCAAGTAAAGCCTGGGAAATCTGGCTAGGAGAGGAGGTAGACTTAGAAAACCTAGAGGAAAATAGTGGTGTGGGAAATAAAACAAGAGCATTCAGGAGAAGATGATACAGATGAAGAGTTCAAGGGAGAAAAAGGAAAACAGACAAACGAGATTGAAAGGATCTATATTAATGGCCAGAGTAAATACTAAGAAAGAAAATAGTCCCATTTTATTTTAGAATAAGTTGTTTAGACACCTGAATTATTGCACGAGTTGCACTTCTGCCCTTTGTTTGGCTCTCTGCGCAGCACCGTGGAGGTGGGCAAGAACAAGTGCCTTACAAAAGGTAGCAAAAAGGGAGCCAAGGAAAAAGTGGTTGATCTATTTTCTAAGAAGATTAGTATGATGTGAAAGCACCAGCTATGTTCAATATAAGACATAATGGAAAACACTAGTCACAAGAACTTGAGGAACCAAAATCGTATCTGATGGTCTCAAGGGTTGGGTTTTTGAAGTGAGCCTAGCTGATCTGCAGAGTGATGAGGTTGCATTTAGAAAATTCAAGCTGATTACTGAGGATATTGAGGGCAAAAACTGCCTGACTAATTTTCATGACATGAAACTTACCCATGACCAAATGTGCTTAATGGTCAAAAATGACAAACAAGGACTGAGGTTCATGTTGATGTGAAGATTACCAATGGTTATTTGCTTTGTCTATTCTGTGTTCGTTTTGCTAAAAAACACAACGATCAGATTTAGAGGACCTCTTATGTTCAGCATCAACAGGTCCATCAAATTTGGAAGAAAATGATGGAAATCATGACTCAAGAGGTGCAAATGACTTGCAAGAAGTGATCAATAAATTGTTTCCAGATAATATTCGAAAATACATAGAAAAGAGTTGCTGATCTATTTACCTGCTTCATGACATCTTTCTTAGAAAAGTCAAAATGCTGAAGAAACATGTATAAATTGGGAAAACTCATGGATCTTTGTAGTGAAGGCAGCAGTTTTGGGAAAGCTACTGGAGATGAGGCAGGTACTAAAGTTAAATGAACTGATGGATATGAGACCCAGTCCAAGAATCTGTTTAAAATATAGACATTTAATGGTGGCAAATAAAAAATCCTATTTGTGAAAAAAAAAAAAAGAATAAGGTGTTATATATTTTGCCCCTAAGTTTCTCTTGATCACTTTTTTTTGACTTTTATTTGGCAACGTTACAAAGTGTCAACAAATATAGATATCACCTTCATTTTTTCTATAGGGTAAAATAGTTTATTAACCATGTTTGGTCTAATAATATGATGGAGATAGGTTAACTAAAGAAAAGAATGCATTTAAAATTTTCATTTGCATTAAACTACTAATACTTTATACTAATTATAACTACCCAGTTTTTAAAACATTTATTGAGATAATATTGGTTTATAACATTATATATGTTTTAGGTGTGCAACAGTATAACTTGACATCTGTGTACACTACATTGTGCTTACCACCAAGTCTAGTTTCCATCCATCATCATACAATTGATCCCTTTACCCATTTTGCCCTCCCTACCTGTATTTCCTCCTCCTCTGTTGACAACTCATCTGTTGTCTGCCTCTATGAGTTGGTTTTTGTTTACTTATTTGTTCATTGGTTTTGTTTTGTTTTTATATTCCACATAGTGAAATCATAAAGTATTTGCCTCTTTCAGTCTGACTTATCTCACTTAACATAATACCCTTAAGGCCCATCCATGCTGTTGAAATGGCAGTATATTACCTTTATATGGCTTAGTAGTATTCCACTGTATATGTTTCCACATCTTCTTCATCTACTCATCCATTGATAGACACTTAGATTGTTTCCCTACGTTGGCTATTATAAATAATGGTGAGACGAACATAGGTGTGCATATGTATTTTCAACTTAGCATTTTTGTATTCTTCAGATAATGACACAGAAGTATACTAGCTGGATCATATGGTAGTTCTATTCTTAATTTGTTGAGGAATCTCCATATTGTTTTCTATAGTAGCTACACTATTTTACGTTCACCCAACAGGGTGACAGGGTTACCTTTTCTTTGCATACTCTTTAACGTTGTTTTATAAATAAGAACAAAATACTAAGTCTCATGTATTAAATCTTCAAGATTTGGATATGCAAATTTAACAAAAATAGTCACTCTTCTTCAAAATAACCCAATAAAATACACCTTATTTATCATTCATCCAATGATGTTTATTCTTTGTTGTATGTATTGGAAATACACAGTAAAAAAAGCCATTAAGAAGTTTACCATTCATTGTGAGGAGAGAGATCAATCAATGATTGCACCACATTTTGGCAATGGTAAGAGAAAGTTATATTCAAGAACTGTTTGAGCACAGACTGAGAGAGAAGGTCAAATAAGAATTGATGTTTGGAATGGCTTCCTGGAAGAGAAGATGCTTGAGGTAGATCTGTAAGAATGAGGAAAGTCGGTATCACAAAAAAGGAAGTCAAGATAGGGAAAAGTAGAAGACAAGAAATGGATTCCAAGAAGGAATTGACTGTGTAAACATAGGTAGGATGAAATGGAAGAATGGTGGAAGATAAACCTGGGAGATAAATAGAACAACATTAAGTAAGGCTATTTGTATTATTAATGAAAAAGCCATAGACCCAAAGTGGCATAACTTGTGTTAATGACCATGATACCAAACAAAGATTTAATACCTAATTGCTGTTTCAACCCTTCTTAGAAATGTAATTTTAATCAACTACTCTTGAATTTTCTGTTAAAGCATCAGGTGGTAATCTCTAACATGATCCTTCCACATTTTTATGGCCTCCATAGAAAGAAGAGGCAACATGCATGAAAAGATACATATATATAGATGAAAAATGTTTTTCATACATATTTTACTGCCTATATTTTCATCTAGGATTTTTGGGTGGAGAACACACAATGCAATATACACATGATGTATTAGAAAATTGTACATCTGAATCCTATACATTTTATTAACCAATGTCACCCCAATAATTTCAATAAAAATTTTTAAAAAACACCTTGCCTTCTCCCACAAAAGAAGATACCTTGTTCTAAAAATAATCTTTTCTTTTGTTAAGTTCCATTGCCCCACCCTTTTTCCTTTAAAAACCTTTAATTTTGTACAATCCCTAGAGTGCTCCTCTAGTTGCTACATGGGATGCTGCCTGATTCATAAATCACTTAATAAAGCCAATTAGATCTTCAAATTTACTCAGTTGAATTTTGTTTTTCAACAGTACTAAGGAAAAGTATTTGGGCTTGATCCTGAATAGTATAGGAAACTATTGAAAATGTTAAACCTCTGACTCTCTGAGCAGGTATGTTTTAGAAAGTTGACCAAAGCACAATGCATTGTAAAGGACTAAACCAGAGGCAAGGATACCACTTAGGAGACTGGTGCAATAACTGAGGAAGATGGTGGTTTGCCTAGAGAGTGACTGCGGGGATAAGAAGACATAAACAGACTTGGGTACATATAAGAAACTGACTAAACTTGGTGAATGATTGAATGTTATGGTTGAGAAAGAATGGAAAGTCAATGCCAATGAATCAGAAAGAGGCTAGACTAAGAATAACAGAGTCAGATGACTGAGCCCTAAGAAGGAGATAAGACATAAGCACTGAGTGGAGAGGGAAGAGCCTCTGAAGGAGCCTAAGAGGTAAGCAAATAGCTGGGGAGGTGGGGAACAACAAGGAAAGTTGTCATCACAAAAGGGAAAGGAGAGAGTTTTTAGAAGGATGAGATGGTGAATAGTAGCTCATGCCATAGAGAGTAAAGATAAAGACTGAAAATCACCAAGTGGATTGGTTGCAAAGTTAAGTACAGGAATGTAGACTATTCTTTCAAAAAGCTTCACCTATGAAAGAGATAGGAGTACTACTGTGATGATAAGAGAGACTTATATGGAAAGTGTAAGTGGAGTGGGCAAGACTACAGATTTAGGTAACAGAATGATGGATGGAACAAAGATTCTGAGAATAGAGGAGAGGGTAATACATACGTATTTCACCAATGCCCTGTTCAACTGTAGGGGGCACAAGTCATGTTGTATTCTATGAGAATTTAGCTAACTGGAGCACCACTCTAGGAGGCTCCATTTACATAGACGACAACATGAAATGTGCTTCCAGAGTTGTGCATGGCTGGCAATCCTAAAAATGCAAAGCATAACTGCAAGGATTATCCATTTCACCGATACACCTCTCTCTGAGTGACAGTTAAGCTGTATCTAACCCACTGAAGCAATCTGTACTGAAATTAGGGTTAACTATTATGTACTTTCACTTTATTTAAACAATTACAATCGACAGAGATGTGTAGCTAAGTAATGTTTTACCAACCCGATTATTTTCTAATACCACTCAACCTATACATTTATTGAGCACTTCTTATGTCCTGCTCAGTGTTATGCTAGGCTTTTGAGAACTGCAAATGTACACTAAATAGTCAATAGCCTCAAAATGATTATGTTCTGATTTGAGAGACAAGTTGCATCTACCCACTAGAAACTATTAGAAGGCACTGCAAAATAATGAGTGAGAGAAACAAACACTAAAGGTTAAAAGAGTTTCATTTAATAGAGAGAAAAGGAAATTTAAGATTATCTTATTTGGTGATTTTCAAACGGTTCTTCCTGGAACCCTGGGGCTTCAGGGAGATGCCTCAGGGGTTCCACAAAGAATGATGTATCCTCTGCCAAACACTGAACATTTAAATTGCTACAGGAAGTTAACCACGGCAATGTTTTTAATAACAAAAAATTAGAAACAATCTAAATGTCTTTTAATAAGGGGCTGTTTAAATAAATTGTATTTCCTTCATATAATGGAATACTAACTAGCAATTTTTAAAGGAAAAATAAATCTGCATGTATTGCTAGAGAAAAATCTTCAAGATCTATTAAGTGTATAGCTTGTATATACATTACATGTTATTTTTGGAAAGACAATGTATTGAGAATTTTATATCTTGGTAGTGAGACTGGGAGTGATATGGGGAAAAAAATGAAAAATTATTGATCTAGCCCAACTTCCTCATTTCATTGGTAGAAGACAGATTCAATAATATTGTGGCTCACCCTAGCCCACATAGGTAAAATAACTCAAAAACCTAAAACACAAACCCAACCTCTTGATCTTTTGTTTGCTTTTCTTCATACCTCAGGGAATCACTATAAACAGGAGTTGTTTACAGAAGCAGTCAGTCTTTCTCACCTCTATTTCCCACATTTCCCCCCTTTCTCTACCATAAATCACTTCTCATTCACTTGCTATCCTGTACACAACTAGCTTTTCTCTTTGCCTAGTATGTATAGTTCCATTCATCAAGTAGAGGTACTCAAAATATCTATTAATTGTACTGAGAGTATTTTAGTCCTTGAAGGACAGAGTCTATCGCCATCTCAGGCTGTGGGGCTGCCACTGAAACACACACTTAGTAAGTATTGGTTCAATTGAAGTGCCTGTTGAATTCACAGATTTCCTGGGGGACAATGGCTCCACACCTGAGCAGGGGCTGCGCCTGCACTTAATGTGAGAACTTAGGTAATTTTTGGGACTCTTGTGTACCTCAATTTCCACATTTGTAAATTGGGTTGTTACCCAAGGCTCTCACCTTGCAGTAAATGACATAAAAGACATAAAGATTCTAAAGAGTTCTTATCACTTTTGGGGGTGTGAGAGGATAAGTATTTTTTTAAATATTTTATTTATTTATTTTTAGAGAGAGGGGAAAGGAGGGAGAAAGAGAGGGAGAGAAACATCAATGATGTGTGAGAGAAAAATGGACCTGTTGCCTCTTGCATACCCCCAACTGGGGACAGGGCCTGCAACCCAGGCATGTGCCCTGACAGGGAATTGAACCAGCAATCTTTCAGTTGGCAGGCCAGAACTCAATCCACTGAGCCATAGCAGCCAGGGTGAAAGTATATTTTGGTCGAGTAAGAAGCCAAGCTCTGTCCTTCACTAGTGTGTGACTTCAGGTAAGCTGTGTGGTTAACCCTCTGCACTATCAGTACCTTTGTCCATTAAATTAGAATAATAACACCTAACTCCTGGAGTTATTTTCAAGAATCAATGAGATAATAAATGTAAAGTGCTTAGCTCAGTGTTTGATACGTGAAGCATGCAAATAAGGTTAGCTGCTGCTGTTTTATGGTTATATTTTAAAATATAATGTTATTCGGTGTCTGTTCAGGTCACCTCAGCACTTTCTCATTTTAGCATCATTAATATCGTTTCAAATTCTCCTTTGAACATCAGGCAAACCAAGAAATTCATTTTATGTCAACAAATCAAGCTGTCACATCTGTTGACTTGTTTACAATGTTTAAATTAAGCAACTTCCATGTTCAAGGCTCCAGGATAGGTACCGAAGCTACAGGAATGAAAGTGACACAAGTCCTGCACTCAGGATGCTTTGATTCCAGTGGGCTCTCCTATCATTCTCAAACACAGATGATGGTTCCTGGCTGAAGCAAAATTGATGATCATCATTGTAGATGCGGGATAAAGTGTAGGCAGTGGCAGCAGTAATTGATTTGCAGGTTGTATATATGGAATGAATGCTATAACTCGTATGTTCTCCAACATTTTAGTTTCAGGATCCATTTATTTTCTAAAACTTATTGAGGATCCTAACAAGCTTTTAAAAATATGGGTTATAGTTGGGAAAACTGGCAGTCACATGTAAAAGAATGGAACTGAGCTTCTATCTTATGCTACACACAAAAATCAACTCAAAATAGGTTGAAAGCTTAACTTTAAGACCTGAAACTGTAAAACTCCTAGAAGAAAACATAGGAGGTAAACTCTTTGTCACTTGTCCTAGCAATGAGTTTTTTAGTTTGACACTGAATGAAAAGATAATAGAAGCAAAAGTAAAGAGGTGGGACTACATCAAAATTTAAAGGCTTCTGCACAGTAAAGGAAACCATCATCATCATCAAGAACAACAAGAAAATCTATGGATAGGAGAAAATATTTGCAAGTCATATATCTGATAAAGGGTTAATATCCAACATCTATAGAGAACTCATATAATTCAATAACCAAAAAACCCCTGGACAATCTGGCTTAAAGTTTACTGAGAAACTGAATAGACATTTTTCCAGAGAAGACATACAAATGGCCAACAGGTATAAGAAAGGTGCTCAGCATCACCCATCATCAGGGAAATGCAAGTCAAAGCCACTATGAGATACCACCTCGTGCCTGTTAGAATGGCTGTCATCAAAAAGGCAAGAGATAACAAGCGCTGGCAAGGATGTGGAGAAAAGGGAAATGTGCACTGCTGGTAGAAATATAAATTGGTGTAGCCACTATGGAAAACAGTATGGCCTTTCTTAAAAAAAAATAAAAATAGAACTACCCTAAGATCCAGCCATCTCACTTCTGGGTATATATCCAAAAGAAACAAACACAGGATATTGAAGAGCTATCACACTCCAGTTGCATCATTATTCACAACAGGCAAGATATGGAAACAACCTGTGTCCCTTAATGAATGAATAGATAAAGAAGATATGATATATATGTATACATATGATATATACACACATATATATAATAGAATATTATTCAGCCATAAGAAAGAAGAAAATCCTGCTATTTGAAACAACAAGGGTGGACCTTGAGGGTATTATGCTAAGTGAAATACTTGTTAAGTCAGACAGAGAAAGACCAAATACTGCATAAAATAAGTTACATATAGAATCTAACTAAAAAGTCACACTCACTGTAGGAGGAGAATGTAGAAATGAGGTGGTCAGGGGGAAAAGGGCAGAGGAAATAGAGAGATTGGTAAAAGGGTACAAGTTTCCAGCTATAAGGTGAATAATGTCTGAGCATCTAATATATAGCATGGCGACTATAATGGATAGCACTATAGTTGAAATACACTAAGAAAGTAGAATTTGAATGTTTTCACCAAAAAAAGATAAATATGTGAAGTGATAGATGTGTTAATTAACTAGATGAAAGTTAATCCTTTCACAATATATATTTATATTAAATCATCATGATGCACCCTTTAAGTATCTTGCAATTTTATTAATTACACCTCAATAAAACTGAAAAAATAAAGTGAAATAAAATTTGTATTATAGCTATTGTTAGCTGTTTTAGAAATGAAAGCAGAGACATACAAAATACTCATTATCATCTAAATAATACTGTTGAGATATTAATATATTAAATATTATCTTATTTAATAACCTATTTAAATATTGTTATTAAAACAAGAATAAACCAATTACATATTAACATAAATAGTGTGTTTTTGAAAAATAATTATGATTATGGTATAGAATAGACCATTTTGAGTTTTGACCTACCTTTAGAGGAGAAAGTAAAAAAATAAGCTATTCCAATGATGATGGTTAGAGTCCCATGGGAGTGGTCTAAGGATGCCTATTATGACATGTGATTTTCAGTCGGGCCTATACACATCCAGACTTTTTTGTGGCTTAGATTTTGAGATCATCAATTTTATCCCAATCTTGCTCTGCCCTGTTTTGCTTTGTCCTTGAGAACAGCCTGTCCAAGGATGTTTCTCAGCGATGAAGGTTGTATGTTGTGCAATGGCAGAGGACAGTTTGGAAACTCTGACGTTTGGGCTTTCCAGCCAGACATCGGACAGACATTTTTAGGAGTGATAAATGCAGCATTGAGACAGATAGGGCACAGCCTCCGCAACATGCAGCAGGAGGACAGAGAATTAACTTCCTAAACCTCCACTTTAATTAAAAGCAACTCAACAACCAAACCCAAATGTGGTATTTTCACCTTTGTTTCTTTTAGGTTAGTCTCACTTAACCCAATGCACTGTGATCTTCCTGAGTCTGAACATGCTTGTTATAATTGTGCTCTTTCCTTTTCTCTTGACTGTAATATTTAGCTCAATACTGAGCACTTAGCAAATCTAAAATACCCAGAGTTAAAGCCATCATCTCCTTTTTGAAATCTGTTTTCTACATTTCCCAAAGTTTATGTATAGTATCATTATTTTCCCAGCCATCTAAGATAGAAAAGGTAGTGATCTTGGAGTCTTCCCCCTGCCCCCTGCAGCCCACTGCCTTCTATCTGCCAATTCTGATTTTATGGAAAGTCTGAACTCAGTGAAGTAGGAACAAGCAATGATTTTACAGTTCCCCTAATCACTGTTTTCAACATTATTCTGCTGCATTTTCCTTCTCTGTCCCTTAAAACATCTCTGGACATTGCAGAGATTTTAGTTTCTTTCTGTTGCCCAGAATAAGACTTGCTTTCAATTATTTAAAGGTCCAGTCCAGGTTAAAAAAAAAAAAATCAAACCTTTACTTTTCTTTCCAGTTCAAAGCATGTCACTCTATCCCACAGATCAAACTTGCTCCAGGTCTGTATTGACCTGGACTGGGAGGCCCACCCCCAGGTCGGAGCCCCTCACTGTGGCCGCCCAGTGGAATCTTAAAGTTTCAGTTACCCAGAGATTGCTGTGTGTTTCCTCTTTTTCCTTGTCCTGCTCTTGTTCCATCACATTGTATACTGGGTAACTAGGGGGCAAATAATTTGTTACTTAATTTATAGGCCTCTGGATCAAAATTAACAACCTCTAGACCTAACGTAGTCAGTATCACAAGATCCTGAACTTTGGGCCTATCCCATGAATAAATATGAATTTCATATTGTCTCTTTTGAGCAGAGGGTAAATATATGGTCCGGAAAGGAGAAAATGGTTTTATGAGAAAAAGAGGGCAGCTGGTGGTAGATTGTATTCTTCTTTACAAAATTTGTTGCTCCCCACCAAGGGGAACTACACATTCCTGCCCCATTGGACATCTAGCTTGCCCGTGTGACTAACTTTGGTCAAAAAAATGAGGGCAAAAGTGGTATGTGCAACATCTGAGCAGAAGCTTAAAAGGGCTTTTCCTCCTGTCATGAAACCTATAGATGAGATTTGTAATGTCCAAAATAGCGGTAGTTCCTTCTGCCTGCCCCCTAATGAAGGGTACTCACAGCAGAGCCCTCGCAGACCTGAAGCTGGCATATAATGTGGGCCAGGAATAGACTTTGTTGCTATTAGCCACCAAGAGATGGATATCGTTACCATAGCACAACCTAGCCTAAACTAGCCAACCTTAAACTGCTTGTTAAATCCTTAAATTGCTTCACATGCCTGTGTTTCCTCTCTTTCTCAGCCTTTTCTCATTCAAGGCCACTTAGCTGAAACAGACTGGACTTCGCCGTTAATCCTAACTTTACCATTTTTTAATCTGTGAAACCTTGGGCAAGTTACTTGACCTCTACTCTCATCAGTTCATCCTAAAAATGAAGCAAATGATACTAAGATATTATTACGATTAGAGAATTTTATCTTAATCATGTGTGGCATAACATAGGCACTTGATAACAGTTTTGTACCCAACTTTATTCCTTACTGGAAAGGAAGGTTGCTTAATTTTTTGTTTTTGTTGTTGTTCTAAGAATTTCATGGTAACACTTCTGGCTTCTATTTCTCATTTCAAAGATTTAAGAAATGTGAGCACTCTCCTGAATGCAGTCTAACTAGTAGGAGACTTAACTTATGCTATTTTTCTCCTCCACCTCTGAAGTCCTCTATGCTTTATTTGCAATTTCACAATCTACTAAAGCTAAAGGCCTTTGTATGCATGCCTCAGCCTCATTCCCATATACTATACTCTAAATTCTGTGAGAGCAAGATCTATATTTTACTCTTTAGAGCTGTCCAGAACCTAGGACACTGTCTTGTATGCCAGTTAATAGAATAAAAAATATTTGCCTTTTATATAAATAAAATGATGAAACTATTTTTAAGGCTATGTGAATATAGGGTTCTTTTTTTCCTATAAGTCCATGCCCCACTGGTCTATCAAAATAGGAGCTTTATGTCCCAATCTTCCAGAGACAGACCTTCTTGGAAGAGGACTGACAAATTCCTGAAATGATGCATACAGAGCAAAAGCTTTCATTTAAAATGTTTCTTCAGGGTTAGAAAATATCTCTTGGAAACTTAACAGCTAAAGGCCCTGTATTTTAAAAATAAATTTTAAAAATTAAATTGCATGATGTCTTTGTTTTTTAGCAAAACTCAAGTTCCTTGCTGATTTCTGTTTGTTTGTTTTCTCTGGGAACCAAGTAGCTGTACTACACCCAAGCATGTATCATTTCACGACAATGACTCAGAAAGCTGTGCAGATGTCATGGCTTACCTAGTCCCTAAAAAATGCCTACCATGCAGGAAATGAAATAAGGTTCCTGGACTCAGCAGAAATGGGGTGAGGATAAAGAGCTGCTTTGAATTTGTGGGCTTTCCCGGACTGCTTTGGAAACATCTCATGCAAATCCAAACAGTATCTGGGTCACGGATAGTTTTTGACCAGTAATTTCTGAATATCTTTTTAGTCTTCTAGTACATGTAGAAGTAATGGGCTTATTTGGAAAATAAAACAATCTGAATAATTTAGGTAGTTTGATACCTTTCTACCAATGAAGATCTTTTTCATAACAGCCTGTCATTATAGGAACACTTTCCAAGGCCAAATATTTTATTATGCTGAACAATAAATAAAATCCAGTGATTGAGTGCTTTTACCAACAATTTAATATGCATGGTCCATCGTTTCTAAATGTCATTCATATATATAAAAAACACACATATGCATACATAACTTGCTAGAAATATGAATTGTATCATTGTATTTGACAAAACATTTAGTTTTTAACTCTTATTACTTTGGAAGCTTGTCAGATGCTATTTAGAAACTTTCTCTTTAGCCTTGGTTATAATAAACCAAAAGTACCTAGAATTCTATGGGACACAGACTGTCAGGAAATGTTGAGTGCACCATTTTGGGGGGAAAGCAGAGACTTTTACAAGAAGACTTCAAGAGGCAAATAAAGAAAGATTTAAGAATATGCAAATAGAAAAGATTTAACAATGAGGAAGGATTTAAGGAGTAAAATCAAGATGTAAAGCAAATTATTCCATAGTTACTTTGACATCCTAGCTTTGTATGCTATTCTGAAAATGGGGCTGTTAAATTTCTACCATGACAGAGAAGTATTTTTTGGGGGGCGGAAATCCCAAAGATGACCACAGCCTAAAAATGCACAACTTAGAGGGGAGTTTCCAATGGGCTTGGCCTTTGGCCAAGCCCCAGGTCAATCATTCAAAGTACGCCCCACAGCATAATTAAAAGCTTGCCTTGGTTTAGCACCAGCGCGTATACATAGAAAATAAGAGTTAGTACTGATAACCCTCAAAAGGGAGAAATGGACTGTGAAGCAGTGAGCTTGAGACACGATCATAAACCTCAACTAACATACTGTTGAAGATTATCAACCCTGACTGACTTTGAGCCTAAATGTAATAGCTTGCTCAGGTTTAGCTCCTGTGAAAACCAGCACCAACAAATGACTCCTAGATTACTTGTCATATAATACGGTTTTGTTTTTTTCTTAATTTATGAAAAAGGCAAAGGACCATCTCTAAGCACCATTTATGTAAGCAATAGACATACAGAAAGTGAAAAAGAAAAGAAAGGCTTTTGGAGTATATATCATGGCATTTTGACATTGAGTACTTTACTGACATTTCATTTCTCATCGTCACACTCCAAACAGGTTATAAAAATATTTTACCCAGCAAAAAAGAAGACACAATGGAGCAAGAATGCAGTCTGGAGTCTGATGGACTTGAGCGTAAACAATGCCTCTGGGTTTGGGCAAGTCACTGAACCTACGGCTCAGTTTCCTTATCTTCAAAATAAAAATGAATAAAAATACTTTTCTCTTTCAGTGTTTGTGAGATTAAATGACCTAGACTAGAAAACCAGACTACATCTCTTGAATCTGTGATATTCTTTATGGACACTGCCATTTTCTTTTTGGTATTCCTAGTGCGTGGCAAAGAGTAAATATAATAAGTGTTTACTAAATGAATGAATAAATAAATGTTGTATTGAAGCATTATCAAGTACAAACCTAGCTCAATAAATACAAGTGCTCAGTAAATGTTACCTTTCTGCAGGTAAAGTGGCAGTGGCGTTACCTGCAAAGGTCAGCCTCAGACATCGTTAATAATTCCCTCTCTCCACATTAGGACTTGAATTTTGGCCTCCACAAAAATAAGATAAGAAACTTTGCCAAATCTAAGAATTATTATTTGCCTTTTAAAAAAGAAAAATGGAGGACACTAGTAGGGAAAAACAAATCTAATTATCACACAATCTTTTCCACGGGTGAACTATCATTTTTATTCACTGAATTCTACAGGTTAGCCATGGGGATACAATTGAATTTTTCAGTAATTATTTATTCTTTTACAGAAATGCCTAATTTTTTGGAGAATTTGTTCAAGGTAAATGTAACTCAAAACGTTCTTATGAACTAGGCTATTGGCCTCATTTTTCACAGGAACCATCTGATCAGATAATAAAGTTGGAGTCAGGTGAGTCATTCTAGCAATTTATAAATTACATCATTTAAGTAAATGTTTAGGTGATCTTTTCCATATAATTATTATTGCTCTAGTTATATGTTATACATAATGGACTTAATTTTTTGTTGCATTGTAAGAGATGCTGTTATTATGACTTAAGCAATGTAACTTTTTTCTGACCAACAGAAACACATAAAGATAGCACTTCCCACATACACCAGAATTACTTCAAGAATTTGTTTATAATTATCACAAAAATAAGAGTATAATATGTATCATGTAAATGACATAGGGAAAAAGAATGTATGAATTAAATTCTATTTAAGAAGGGCATTTTGTTTTTCAAATAATCGGCAGAGGAAAGGATGAGCTAATGTCATTTTCCTGAAGTTAGTCTTTCATCCTTGCAGACACACCTTGTGTTAGGAATCTCAGGGCTTGCTTTTTAGTAAGTCAAGACATCATTGTAGTAATCATAAATCTTTATACATAGTGGAAATTTTGAGCTAATTGGCATTACAAATTCTTGGTGTGATAACTCAGGACTGGCATTGATGAGTATGACTTTTTCAAGACAGCCGGGCGAGGACTATAAGAATGAATTGTATATCCAAGACATATACCCTTGTGCTCTGACTACAAAATTCAAATGTTACTAAATTCAGTGAAAGTTTCTGAGTAAACCTAAATGGGAGGTGGAAGTAGACTCACTGGGAAAGAAAAGGTGACATATAAAAATACTAAACCTCAGAACCTAGAAAAATGAACCTGGAGGTGGGCACATATTCTGATCTATAAAAGGGAATTTGGTGGTTTCTCTCAGCCTTACAGTTATACTCTGCTTTAAACTGAAGTCTGTAAATCCTTCCTTCTCTACTACTATAAAACACCACTCCGTAGACATCATTCAAGTCTCACTTCACATCTTCACCTTTGGAGCATGGCATATATATATATCCATTATCATAGAAAATTGCAGATCATATCAATAAAAGACCATTGAAGAAGTTTGAACTTTTAGCCACTTTATAAACATTGAATGAGAATTCTGCAGTTAACATAACAGTCCAGTTTCAGGGTTGTGGCTACAAGTAACCCCGTGAACCAAGACCCAGACCCTTCATGATCTGGAATTACTTTGATTGCTTTATATGCCTTGTATTTGGATAATGTAGGATCTTTTACTTTGTGCATGCTTATGCACAAAGATATTGAACTGTTGCCTTCTCCCATTGATGATTACATCAATGATATTTCCTATTTTTTAGGAAGAGGCTTTATCTCAATTCCTGAGACAGTCTCCAGTTTCCTGTTGGGAATGGAAGCCTATCCAAATCCAGCCTGTTTTCCTAGGGCAATGGTAACTTGTTTAGCTTCTGCCAACCACTTATTGTCAGGAGCCAAGACATGTCTTTGTTTTCCACTTCCCATTAGTCTTCCCACAAAGCTCCTGCTCAGTGGTTTCTCAAATTATATTATTGTAGTAGATGCTGTTGTGCTTTGCCCAGACCCCCTCTTTTGGATTGATAGTCCTGCTGTGGACTGAATTGTGTCCCCCAAATTAATATGTTGGAGCTCTTACCCGCAATGTGATTGTATCTGGAAGTAGGGCCTTTGGGAAGTAATTAGGTTTGGATGAGGTCATGAGGGTGGGGGACCCCACTCGTCTTTTTATAAGAAGAGACACAAAAAAGACTGCTGTCTCTCTTGATCATGAAAGACACAGTGAGAAGGTGGCTGTGTGCAAGGCAAGAAGTGGGTCCTCACCCAAGACAAGAATTGGCCAGCTCCTTAAGCTTGAACTTTCTAGCTTCCAGGACAGTGAGAAATAAATTCCTGTTGTTTGGGCCACCCAATCTATGGTATTTTGTTATGGCAGCCAGTGCTGACTAATACAGTATCTACTTCAGCTTCTGAGAAAATCAGCTGCTGAGGCTCACAGCTGTGTTCCTTACTGAGCAATGCCTAACTCAAGGTCATAACGTTTTCCAATGCAGAAGCCAAGGCCAGAATGGCTGACTGGGAGCTACAAAAATTCAGCTCCTTGACTTACTTTGGTATGACTGTAAATGGCCATCCCACCTCCCCCCTGTAGGATTAGCTAAAGGCTTAATTGCAACCAATTTGTAGGCCAAATCCTCCCTCTGCCTAATCATGCCTTCCTCACTTCCAAGCAGGCCTTTCTCCTGACATCACTTTCCAGTGACCCTTCTGCATGACACTCTCCAACTCAGAGTCTATTTCCAGGGAATCCTATTTAAGCTAACAATGATTGCTGAATTGCAAATATCATCACTTCTTGGAGATTTTAATGTTCTGCCCCACCCTTCGGAATCCTAAATATCAAAGTTATTCTGGGTTGATAGAGAATCTGTGGAGTCAGCCCTTCATCTTAGAGACCTAGTCCTCTTCGCCTTGGCTCTGTTCATTCCCTCCTTCTTTCCCTTTCCCCCTAGCCCACTCCTTAGCTTTTGCTGCCTAGATTGAGTCCATGCAAATTGTATTTAATACTTTAGTGAGACACAAGTGTTCCTTAACACCAAGTCCCCCTGTAGTACAGTGGTTGTGAGAGTTTTTGTGTTTCCAGATACATTTGGATTCTAGAATATTTGTTAGTTCACCAAGACAGATTTCTTTTTGCATCCATCATTATGACACTCATGTTATTTGCCCTTTCAGGACTCTTAAATATTTCCAAGACAAGGTCCTTGCATGTTCCAGACAACATGCAGCTTTCACAGAGCCTAGGTTGCTCTCAAGCTATGCTTTTTAACTCTGTTGCTTACTCAGAACTCTGAACTGAAATATATAACCAACTCAGCTCAATATTGCTTCTGAAAAGTATGATAAAATCAACATTATCTGTTGTAGCAAAAACAAAAATTACCCACTGATCTAAATTTGGTAGCAGACTATCAAAGGATGCTGTAATATGCTTGTTGAGAACTAATTCTGAAACTCTGAGGTTTATTAGTAATTGCTGTGCATCTTTGCAGTGCACTGTATGCAATTCTATTTAATACCTCCTCAGTCCATTCCATAGTGAGATACCTACACCCGAACCCATACCATTTTAAGTCAGGGTCATGTCCAAAGTATGTAGACCAAAAATAGGTAGACCTTTATAGAATGATACCTGAAGAGGCCTTATTTGTGTTTGGCCCTACAGGCCTAACAGACCCTGTATTACCTACTATGGCACATTTCTATTATCAAGACTCATGAGTCAGCTGCTTCTAGGCTGTGTGCTCTGCCGTTTTTCAAAGTCTGCCAAGAAACACTCGCATCACAATCACCTCGAATCCATGAAAAGTGCACATCCCTAGGTTTCCCCTCAGTCCTACTAAATCAAAATTTTGGGTGTCATGCCCATAAAGGCATACTTCTAGTATGTTTCTCATGTATTTTTAATGTACCCTGGCACTTAAGAACTACAATTATTAAATGGGCATATAGAAACCAAAGGCTTAGCCTCTTGATATAGAAGTAAAGAGGCTGACACTAGTCTTTTCCTGATTTCCCTTTTCTTCTTTTTTAAAAAAAATTTATTTATTTTTAGAGAGAGTGGAAGAAGGGAAGGAGAAAGAGAAGGAGAGAAAGATTGATTGGTTGTCTCTTGCATGGCCCACAGTCCAAGCATGTGCCCTGACTAGGCATAGATCCCTGCAACCTTTTGGTTCACAGGCCAGGGCTCAATCCACTGAGCCACTCCAGCCAAGGCAATTTCCCTTCTCTTCTACCTCCTAGAACTTCTCTTCCTAGTTCCTTCTTTGCCTTATCCACCTCTCCCCATCTGCCCCATGCTCCAACAAAACAGCTCCAAGTTTCTTCTAATCACCCCCACCCCATTGTTAGAGAATGCTCTCATCTGGGCATGGGCAGCAGGTGGACATCTGATTCAACCAATTCACATGTGTGCAAGTGAAGTAATCATAGACTTTTATTTTTTCCTCATCCCTCTCTCCTCTCTTCTCTCCTTCCCTTCTCTTCCTTTCCCTTCCCTTTCCTTCCCTTCCCCACTGCCCCCCTTCAGACATTGACATTTCTAAGGAAAGGAATACCCAATGATACACCAGGGATTTGTCACTGTTAGCCACCAGCCATATTCCTTCTTCTATTTTTGCTTGATTTTATTTGTTTTTACTTTACTCGTCAAAATTTTGTCTTTTCTCTACTTTTGAACCCTGTGTTTCACTACAAGCTCTCTATATTTTTTTTCACAGTAACACTCTTGGAAGCAATAGTGAGAGTTCAAACAGGGAGCAGGCCGGAAGTGATGGTGTTGGAGATTGGACCTTGTCTACTAATATTATCTTTCCTTATATATTTTTTCTATTTATTTAACTACCTTGGTGATGTGTAATGCCTCCTCCCCCAGTCTGGATGCTGTGTAGTGTCATAGCCAGGGAAATTCCAGTCTGACTATGGGATCCAGGGGAATAATGAAGATATTTACTATAAGTAAAGAGGTGAAAGAGAGGTTTCGCATCATGCGTCACACAGAAAATTTCTGAAACATCATTAGTCTTCTCAGCTTCTCTCCCAAATTTCCCTGCTAACCGTGTTCCCTTCCCTCAGTGTAGTGGCTTGCTGCTTTGCTGGGTAAGTTTACCCTCGTCCACCCTGTAACCTCATGCATCACACTCCCCAAGCAGACCTGCCGTGCCTGACTCCTGGAAAGAATATCTGATCCTTGCTCTGACTTTTCCCCATGAGAATTTACATCCCTTACTCCCACTGAAATTCTGCTGAATAACCTTCCCACTCCTTACATACAACCTGCTGACCTGATGACTCATCCATAGAGTACAGTGCCACAGGAATCTGAGGGGCGAAAATAACCACGTCCCTCTCCAGACTCAGCCGCCCTAACTCTCCTCCTTGTTCTTTGGAGGAACATGAATCATAGGCTGCAAGAAGAAAGATGGGAGAGAGACAGGGAGAGAGTTCAAGTTTTATTAGCTCTTTCAGGAGAGTGAAGATGTCCTTCCTTTTTTACAAAGAATCCCCATCTCTAGTTCTTTTTCCCCTGTAAAACATCAGATACAGAGTAGTACTCACTTCATGATTGTTGAGTATCATTCTGCAACAGAAAAAATGAAGAGTTTCCCAGCTAACCTCAGACTGGTTTCATGCAAATTTTTGAAGTTTTGTGAATTCTCTTAAAAATTACTCCTAGTCAAATGTAATTATAGATAAGCACTTAAAAATTGAAAAATAAGTAAGTCTTGGATGACCTGCCACTTCATATTATTTATGTTACTGTTACTGTCTAGTTATGAGTTGACTGTACTAATAAAAATTTAAAATATATTCAAGATCAAAATTAAGATAGAGGGAAGAAGAATGACATTGAGTATACGTGCTAAGGCCAGCTGCTGTCTGCATGTATAACTTCATTTAACTTTGCAGTAACTCTATAAAGAATAAGTCATTATAATCATTTTCCAAAGGAAGAAACTGAGGCTCATAGTGGTAAAATAACTTGCCCAAGGTCACACGAAAAAAAACAGTACAACCCGGATTTGCAATCAGATCTGTCAGGCTCCCAAGCTTGTAATCTTTATCCACTATAACATGTTGCCTTTTGATGCTGGATTTTATCCTTCTTTGGGGAGTTGTCGTGGGCTTACTCTAGCTATTTTGTGGATGATGAAGAGTCATTTCTGTCTAGTTAAGCTTTAAACACCAAGGAACAAAGTACATCATATTTTTACATATGAAAAGCCATTTGGAGTCTAGTATAGAGCATTGTCGTTTTGAAGCACTCGCACACATAGTAATTGCTGACCCAGTACAAGAATCTAACTCGAATTGCCAAAGTCTTATTTATTATATTGTACTTAAGCCAGAAAACCTAGAAATCCAGTTTGGTATAGGCTTTCCAACTCCTGAGCTGAAAAGGAGCCAGGTAGAGTAAGCTGCCTTTCTCATTGTCTTTTTTCCAGAGGCCCCAAGCTAAGGCATCAATCACATTTGCCCCTATATTCCAGCTTGAGTAGCCGTGTGAGAGTGTGATTCAGCCCCTCTTGTTTAACGTCTTCTGTTTTATTCTACTACCTCATTCTTTATTTTTTTTCTTTTTGTTCCACTTTTAGCTCAAGATTCTGGGCATATAAAAATAAAATGTAAAATGTGATAGGTGCATGCTTTAGTGATTTACAGAGTTAGATTCCAGTTTCCTTTTAAGGCCAGAACTATGGATTTTGTTTTTGTTTTATTGTTTCTTATCTATCCAACTGGGCTGTAAGTTTCCTTTCGGACAGGATCCAGGTCTTATTCATCTTTGTAGTCTCCTCTCTCTCCTCCCACATGGCTTATCCCAGTGTCTTGCACACTAGAGGCATTCAACCAATGCTCATTGAAATACGTGCGTGAATAAATGTGGATGATAGAGACATGGAATTCTATTTTTGTCCAGTGCTAGAAAAGGTAGCCTCACTGTTTCAATGGTTTAAAAATTTTGTTGTAGGCTAAATGGGTTCGAAATCTTTTGTTCAAAATTGTCAAAGACCTCTGTATCATTTAGGATGCTTTTGGCTGCATGTAACTGAGTAACCAACCAAAAGTGGTTTAAAGAGTAAGATTAGATGAGATGAAGTGACAACAGGTCTGGTGGGAGGTGTGGTATACAAACAATATCACCAAGGACCCAGTCTTTTGCATCTTTTACTTTTGCTTCTTGAGTGTCTCATGGTCACCAGATGGGTACTTCATGTCTAGACATCTTGTCTTGCCAGAACTTATTTCAAACTTCAGAAAGAAGAGGCAGAGGAAGATCACACATTTATCCCCTTTTATCAGTGAAAAATTATTTTCAAGTGGTCCTTCAATATACTCCCCTTTCCTCTCATTGGCTAGCAAGGATCACATGCTCATCCCTAGACCACTGGCATCTAGTGAACAGAATTACCAAGCATTATGATTGGCTTAGAGTAGCCATGGTTCATCCACTTGGAATTGGGAAGGGTTGTACTTTTTCTAGGGTATCTCTAAGTTAGGTGTCTGCTATCTCCTACTTGAATAATAACAGGATTCTAAACAGAAGGGAGAAATGAGGAATAGGTGTTGGCAAGGAAAACAGCAGTATCGATTACCTCTTGTATGAAATAGTTCATCACAAGAAGTTTCTGCCAGAGATATGAGCTGATTTATGTAGTACATAGGTCTCAAAACAGGCACAGAAGTTTCATTTTTCGCTATTATACACATATGTTACTTAACGTAATACACATCAACATAGAAGGTAGGTGTATTAATCCATGTACAAATGAGGCTACTGAGGGTCAAGAAGGTGAAAAACTTGCTCAGATTTGCACATAAGATAGAGACCACTTTGAGAGTCAATTCTATATACATCTCACTCTAAAATTTATGCACTCTTCTCCATGTTTTATGGTATGATGGTTAATTTATGTAACACCCTGACTGTGCTGTGGGGTGCCCAGATATTTAGCCAAACATTATTGTGGGTGTTTCTGTCAGAGTCTTTTCAGATGAGATTAGTACTTAAATTGGCAGACTGAGTATAGCAGGTTGTCCTCCATAATATAGGTGGCCCTCATCCATTCAGTTGAACGCCTAAATAAAACAATAAGGCTGACACTTCCTTGAAGAAGAGAAAATTCTTCATGCCTTTCAGCCTTCAAATTAAATTTTTTTTGTTTTGTGCCTTTGAAATGAAACTGAAACACTGACTATTCCTGGGTTCTGAGCCTGCCAGCCTTCAGACTGGAACTATACCATTGGCTCTCCTGAGCCCCAGGTTGCTGGGTCACTTTGTAGCTCTTGTGACTTGTTATTCTCCATAAATTGCAGGAACCAATTTCTTATAAGAAACTATATGTATGTAATATAAATATATGTAAGTGTAAGTATGTGTATATGTATACACACACGTCCTATTGGTTCTG
Source organism: Pteronotus mesoamericanus (assembly GCF_021234165.1). Classification (NCBI taxonomy): domain Eukaryota; kingdom Metazoa; phylum Chordata; class Mammalia; order Chiroptera; family Mormoopidae; genus Pteronotus; species Pteronotus mesoamericanus. The sequence goes on from NW_026555325.1 coordinate 8,754,589, forward strand.
TTCCTCTGGAGAACTCTAACTAATATACGGTGAGATTCTTTTTTCAATTTGGGACATTTTTAGTCTTTAGAGAAGTTCTAATAAGGTCCTGAAGTTCTGCAACTCATAAAAGAAAATATCTCAGCCTGAGTCAGGTATGAAGCAAACTTGTATAAAAAGTTTCCCAAATCTTAGCTGAGGGATGGAAAGAATACACCTCGCAAGCTTTCAGTAGCACTAACATTCTAGAATGCCACATCCTGCCCAGGCCCAAAGAGTTTTAACTCCAGAGCAGCAGTTCTTAACCACTAGAGTTAGGCATCTTGATGGGTTGCAATAAATTATAAACCATTATATAAGGTATTTGTTATCTGTAAGAGTTATTGAACTCTGACAATGTATTTTGTATTAACAAATTAGAGGAACGAATCCTCACATTCAGTCACTTGTGTTTTAATACAAGCAAAGCCTTAGGTGAGAGAGGTATGAGTGGAGATCCAGCCACCATGCTAGAAATTTCATATAACCTGCGTTCTAACATATCAGAGTGTGCCCAGGGTAGCGCTTCCCACACAGGAACCCTATGCAACCTGGGTATCCTGACAGGAAAACATTAAGAACCATTAGTGGCCCTAAATGTATTCACGGCATCACACCTTTGTAAACAGCTTTTTCTCAGATTGTAGCTGCCATTTCTGGAGGCTGGGATATTATACCTCTTAGTATTTTTTTCTTGGAATGAGTCAATCTGAGAAATGGCTCTGCATTAAGTATAAAATAAATCTGTGATTTTCTCTCCAGTATCGAGTCCTTCTCCTCACAGTAGCCCAAGTTTCCGTTGGAAAATATCCACCCCTATTCTCAACCCATGGTTTGAATGAGACAGAACCCACTTTGAATCCAGGAGGTGATTCATGATTGGGCAAAGCTAATTAGAGCGTCTTATTCTTTTGCTTTTATTTATACCATAGACAAAGTTTAAGCCAATGAAATTATAATGCAGTCATCATTAGGTTGCATTATGGTGATTATTAAAACCATTAATTTGTTAAATGTAAATAATCTTAAAATATTAAAACTTATAGGAACAATGCTTTGATGTATTTTGTTCAAACTTTAATATAATGGAAGAGGCCAAGACTTATTTTGCGTCTGAAAACCCCAGTCTAGACCATTGATTCCAGACCTTTGAACTCCTCACTACCTGGGTTCTTCAATAGCAGAAGTTCTCCACTGCAGCAGCCTGTGCACCACGGGGGAAGAGCAGATAGATCACCTGCAACCTCTACTGTATCCTGTGGTCCCACTGTGCTCTGTCTGCCCAATTCTCAATACCAATACATCTCTGTCTCTGTCTCTGTCTCTGGGTCTCTCTCTCTACCCCCTGTCTCTCTCTCTATCTCTCTCTCTCTCTGCATGTAACTCCTCAATTAAGAAGAAATTCACCTCTCCCTCTCACTCTCTCTCTTTTAACTTTAGACCTTGGTCTAAATGTCTGGTTTTAAGAGGAGTCTGAAAAGACCTCTCCTTAAACTTCTCTAGGCCTTAGACTCACTCTTTCCTCAAAATGCTGATTCACTAAAATCCATAATAACATTAGTCTGTCTTCACTGCTTCAAAATCTAAAAGAAAATCTGACATAATATATACCTTTGGTAGGAAGGAGAACAGAAAAGGATGAGTTTTTTAACAATAAAGATTTCAGTGTTTTATACATCAGAAAACAAGGTAACTTGGATGCTACTTGTTAATTTAGTCTTAGAAGGTAAGAAAATTCTTTAGAGTATGGATTCTTAACTTCCCAGAATATTCTTTATCAGATTCATTCTTAAATATGAGAACATGGAATTCTTAGTTTGGTGGCAGATCTAACTCATGAAGTTCTGTGATGCTATTGGTTTCTCAAACACAAAAAATATAAAGTGTGGTTTTCTTGAAAGCTTATTTACTGGACTTCCTTGCCATGAACAGGAATTCTGATTATACTTTTTTCTAGCTGCAGTTTTCAGATGCAAAAGAATAATACCCTGATGGCATAGAGTAGGAGAAGAAAAAGAAGGCAATGAAATGTGATCCTTTATCTTTGACTTTGGGCATTGTGTGAGGCATCTGGATATGGTTTCCTGATTAATGTCATTTTCACTGGTGGTTATTATCTAAAATTATTCAGTATCCACATCCTATGATTCAGCACACTGGAAAATTACCACGCCTACAGAGACTCAGTGGGTCTGAACCAGTAACAGAGAATGGTTCATTCTCATAAAGGTTAAGCGAAAATGACATGAAAAACAAAAGCAATGCCCCCAAATCCAAAATATGGAAATTATGTGCTTTTTTTAAAGAAAACAAAGTAGAGCAACTTTTAAATAGAATAAATTAGATTTAAAAGATGAACTTAATGTTGATTTGGGAGGATTCTTGCATTCTATAGTGTTATATGTTATAGTATTATAATAATCAACTCTAGAGGCTCATTATACTATAATAATATAAAATAGATATTCCTAATCCAAGTAGTCATTTTTAAAACCACAGATAGCATATATATATATATGAGATGCAGTTGCATTTGGTGATACATTAATTTTCTCCCCATTTATGGCACTGGATCTGTTAAGTTATGTGCCCAAGGGTTTAAAATTAAGAATGAGTGAGGGAGGGAAGGAGGGAGGGGGCAAGGGAAAGTGGTGGGGGGGAGGCAGAGACAAATGTATTTAAAAAGTAAATAAATTGAAAAAAATAAAATAAAATAAAATTAAGAATGAGGGAAAACACTGTTTAATAAAGTTGAGATCAGGCATTTAAAAAGAATTCTCATGCTCAAAACTGCTACAGAGCTGACCTGTTTATAGGAAATAGTTCTGCTAGAATTAGAAGCGGAAATAAGGAGAAGATAATAAAATACAGTTGAACCAGTAAAGGGCAGTGAACATATGTATCACTCCATACCATGCAAATATGCTGCCAGTTTAGATATACATTTGTGGTTCCTTTTGTCAAGCTATTCTATTTCCTGTTAGAAAGTCTAACTTTAAAATACTGTTTTCAAGGAGAGATAGAACAAGAACATTATTAAAATGCTTAAATTATTTCCTCCAATTTCTCTCTTATTGCTTGTAATAATGAGATGATGTTCTTATAAGTTATACACTTATTTGAAGCTTGGGGAAATAAGGTTTCAGTCTTGACTGCTTACTAGCGGTCAAGCATCCACATCTGGAAGTCACTAGAAGGTGTTTTTTAGGTGAAAGGTCAAAATCTAAGTGGAAAAGACCTATCAATAAGATACTTGCTTTATTTCTATGGTTACATTCCAGCCATATTTATCTATATATTGGGCAGGGGGAGACCTGAAGTGGCTTTCTATCCTCTTGCCCCTATGATGCTCGGAGGGTTTTCATTAGCAACATATACTGTGCTCAAATTTTGCTATTTCATTTAATACTTCATTAACAATTGTGAGGAATAGGTCATTAATACTGGGGAGAATAGATATAATTTAATCTATTATAGTATAGTTTTTTAAAACTTTTGATTTAAATATGAAGTCTACTTTGTCTCCATTCAATGAAAGCTCAAGGAAGATCATGAGCTTATCTTTTGTTGTTACCACACCACGGACCTCAGGTTTCCATGCTTTTGAACATTACCCTCTCTTTTCAACCGGAAAAAATGCGATTGGTTCTTCAACATCCAACTCAAATAGCTCCTCTTCCCCGAAAGCTCCCCAGCTCCTCTGGGCAGAGGTCTCACAAAACGTCATAGAACTCCTCTCCTCTGCTGCCCCCGTAGTGCTATGTTTACACATCAGCTTCCATATACTACTATTCCACATCTACTCCTGTCATTTAGCACCATGACTGGTGTTTATTGGCAATCAGTAAATACAGATTATAAATGACCTGTTTTAAAATGGGTTGATTGAAGGTGTATCCTGCCATCCAAAGATCAGAATATATTGAAGCATTCCACCTATTTAGATCATTAAAGAAACAGAAAATCACTGAACAGGATGAGTTAATATAATTCTAATCTACTTTAATATTAAGTCTTAGAATGCTGTCTGTCTACCTATGAATTAGCTGATCCATTAAATCTTTTCATGTTTACAATAGGAATGGTCTTTCAGATTGCCATCTATGTATGTTTTCAAGCCAGTCTTCATGGAAATGTTTGTTTACATGGGCTTAAGAAATATGTAGTTTTGTTTTTATACAGGCTTAAGAAATACTTGGCTGGACAATATAAGTGGGAAAAAAAAAAGACTTGAGGAACAAAATGTACCAAAGAAAACTTAGTATTCATCAGAATTAAAATTAGCTGAAGGAAAAGAATAATCATAAACTAAAAATCTCTTCCTGCTTTTTGGATCATCAGCTTTCATCTGCAGCAGCTTCCCCTCCTGAGTCTCCCTCAAGTTATGAAAGAAGTTCCCCATATGTGCCGATTAATCTGACGGGCAAGGCTATCTCATGATTTAAAAGTATCTTTTAAAAGTATGCAAAAGAGGCTAACAGGAAGGTTCAAAGTGTGAACAGGGCCTTGGTTGCCTTGTTACAAAGGTTCACCCTTATGACTACTTACTATCACCCTGGATTATCTATTTAGAGCAGCGGAGGCATCACATATCTAGAATCAACACAGAACAGCCTCTTCATTTCTCAGGCTCTGAGGCCTACTTTGCGCTGATAAGTGTCAAGCATTCCTTCTTCTTTCTGCAGTCCAAGGCTAACACCCACCAGGAAGCAAAGGATCTCTATGAGGATGAATTTGAGACCATCTTGGTCCCCTAAAAATTTCATGCTGGAAAATTTCTCAGTACTGAAATTATTGTGTTCCTTTTAGAGAACTCTCAGTGGACCTAACTAGAGGAATAGGTTATCAAAGCAGAGCTTTCATCAAACCCAAGAGGGAGGAAAGGACAACTGTGAAAGAGAGACAAAAGGAGAGTTGATGAAATAAATAAACCCTGTATCCTTTTGCCCCTCTACCAGTGCCTACCATATTGACCATTTAAAAACTACACATCTTATGTCTCATTTAATTCTCACAACCATCCTGTGAAATTGCTATCAATATCGTTCCTATTTTAAAGGTAGGTAAACTGAGGTTTAGTGGTGTAACTTGGCCAGGGTCACAGATTTAGGAAGGGACAGAGCTGGGACTGGAATCCAGATGTTTTCATGACAAAGTATAGGCTCACACCTTGCATCCACGAGGCTTCCTGTATTAAGCAGGGAAAGCCTCTTCAATCAGAAACAGCTCCTCATCATACACTTTTTTGGAAGGAGCCTAAGAATTCTTTATAACCCCTCATTTTATTGATGAGAAAATGACATCAGAATCCTGAGTTTAAATGTTCTGGTTTCACTGTATTTAGCTCTAGGGGGAAAAACAAAATTATGAGAGAACCAGTTCATATCAGCAACTTCATTAGAAAACCAAGAGAAGCAACTTGCAGGGAAAGCCTGTGGTCAGTGCACACTCAGTCTGCACAATGAGAAATGATGCTTTCGATGCTGATCCAAAGGAACTGCGGTGTTCTCTGCCAACCCAGATAAATGCTTCTGTGATCTGTGAGCTTCGCGCTCTGGGACAAAGGTAGCTGATAAAATTTGCCAGGCATTGTCACAATGGCTGGAAACAAAAAGTTTTATAATTGTCTCTGTGACTTAAGAAATTCAGTTAACTTGTATATATTGGTTTGCACAAGATTCTTCCTGGTCAAAGCTTATTTTGGTCTATCTATGTCCTTCCGTTCATTTGTTTTCATTTAAATAAGTATTAAATGATCAAGAATAGTATCTGCTACCTCTTTTGTAATTGCTCACAATTCTCTAAACACAGGGTGTACTCACAGTGGTTCCTGGCATGTAAAATTTTAAGATACAAATGCAGACCATTTCCTAGTTTATCTTCTACACTGAATTTATGTAGTATTTATGGTAGAGACCTTATAAAAAGCTACTTAGGATTCAAGGAGGAAGTAGTTACATTTCATGGGAAAGGGCAGTGAGGAGAGCATATTTACCTGCTCTGTGATATATGCATATGGCTTTTATTTTACTTAAAAATCGCTAATAGAAATTGTACCTTTTCTTGTGCCTCCCACTGTCCTTCAGCTGTGGGATATATTACTCACCTCACACACAAATTTACCTCTGGCCCACACAAACCCTCTGTTATCTTGCTGATTGATGCTGTAAGTTACTGACATCAACAAAGCTTTGTCAGGAAACCGAGGTAACTGAAAATTCCAGAGAAGTTAAAGAAAATGCATCCCAGATTACTTCAGGCTTCTTCCTCTTTTCATGCAGTTCATGTTCCTCATCTGAGTCATTGCTAAAATAGTTTAAAGGGTATGCTCAATGTTAGAAAGAAGGCTTTTTTATTCATGTTTCCCTCTAGTGAGTTTTGCCTCACTAATTTTATAATTCCATCAATATCTGGCTGTTGGTGGTGGAAGTGAATGCTGCCATATGTATTGCAATAAGTAGTCATTTGAGAAATGAAGTTGTTAATCCATGTGGTAAAATTTGTGCCCTCATGTAACCTTGAGAATGGTTTCCAAAAATCTTCAGGTGTGCCCTGGCTGGGTGGCTCAGTGGATTTAGCACTGGCCTGTGAACTGAAAGGTTGCTGGTTTGATTCCCAGTCAGGGCACATGCCTGGGTTGCTGGCCAGGTCCCTGGTGGGGGTGTGTGAGATGCAGCCAACTGATGTTTCTCTCTCACATGGATATTTCTTTCTCTCTTTCTCCTCCCTTCCCCTCTCTCTGAAAATAGATAAATAAAATCTTTAAAAAAAAATCTTCAGTTGTATTAAATTACACATTTCTGGTTTCCATTGCAGCCTTTCCACAGTTTTTTATTTTTACATCACTCACTGTCTGTTATCACTGAATTATTTTTCTGTTTGGCTAATGATTGGGGTCAGTATGGACTAGATGTTGCTGACAGCCTCTTTCCAGAGGACTCATGCCTTTTCCTAGTTCTTGCTGAGTTTCAGGCTCTGTACCAGGTGCTGCAATCAGAATGTTCATAATGTTGATCTTCGGGGAATGCATTGCCTTTGGGAACCCAACCTTTTGCTAGTGCATTAATGAAGCATGGTCAGGATGCCTATAGAATCTGAGAGGAGAGGCATGTCTAAGATTTCGGCTTCAGAAAAGATTGTCTTAATAAGGTGATCCTTGAGCTATGTCCTGAAAGACAAGAAGAAAGTAGAGGAAAGTGTGTCCTGGCAGATGCAGCTGGAGGGCTGATGAAAGACGATGGAAAGTGAGGCAAGAAGGAGCCAGCTCGTGAAAGCTTTGTGCACCTAGCTAAGGAGCAGGAACTGTACTTTGGCTGTGTTGGGAAACCACTGAAGGATTTTTGAGTGGGGCTTTGGCATTATCAGATTTGCATAAGTGAGTTAAATCAGTGAACATTTGTTGAATATCTTCTGAGTGGCAGTAACTCACTGAAAAATGGGACTAGAAAGTTAACATGATCCTTATGCTTAAGAAGCTTGCATGTTTCTACAGGAGAAGACAGACATGAAAACAAAAAAGTACCAAGAAAGCACTTTGGCCAATGTAGGAATGTGGAATAAGTTAGGAGGTGGTAAGACCACAAGTGTGATGTGGAGAGGAAGGGACTAGTTGTTTCCTTGAACACTTTCTTTTCAGTTGTATTTAAAGAAATATGTCAACATAAAAGTTGTTAAGACTGTGATAAAATAATGTTCAAGAAAGGCGTGTATGAAGAATATCAATAAAAATACCTTTAAAGAACATAAAAGGTGGCATCCTTCTATCTGCCAGAGCCATCCCCTACTGTGTTGTAACAGGGCAGCATCTTAGGTAGGTCTGGAACAAACATGAACAGCTAAGAGGCTCTTAGGGCAACTCTTGGGATTTGACATATGCCTGAAATAATGGAGTGGCAGTGATGACTAAGGAAGAGGAACAGGCAAGAGAGATAATGGAGAATATGACTCACAAGACCTGATAACTCATTTAGAGATATAACAGATGACTCTCAAGATTTCCACCTGAGTGACCTACAAAGTGACAATCATCAGGTTTTGGAGGTATTAGGGAGAGAGAGAAGGAGATATGGCCATGTCCATTTTGAACCTGTCAAATTTGAGCTTCCTTTGAGACCATCAGGTGGCAATATCCAGGATTCATCTGGAAATGCAGATCTAATGCACAGGAGGGAAGTCTTACCGATAAGATGCACTTTTGAGATTTTGGTATGTAGCTAGGAACTGAAGCTGTGGGTGCTGAAAAAGTCACTGAAGCACAGTGAGCAGAATGAAGAGAGTAGAGAGACCCAGGGGGCCCTGGGAAATGCTACCATCTAAGTATTGAGTGCAGAAAGCAGATCTTGGTCAGTGGGTAGGAAGTAAACCAAGAAGAATGTGGTTAGGGATTTAAAGGAGGAATTTTAAAGAGGAAGTGATCAGTAGAGTTAAAAGCTGCCTCTTCTGTGTGTAAAGATGTGCTATGATTTCAAAACAAATTAAATACATTAGGTGGGACTGTTATTACTAGTAACATGCAATACTGACTAATAGCACATAAAAAATACCGCAAAGCTTAGAGAAAAGCAAATTAAACCAGGCTTTTAAGATGATATACTGTCTTCTAAAAGTAAAATGTAAAGGAAAACAAGCTAGCCTTCTGTAAAGAAAACATAGAGTTGGATTTGTTTGTATTAGTAAAGAGATGAGATATTTTCAGTGAACTCTTCCCTGACTTTCTTACCTGAGTACTTTTGTGGCGCACTCATGGGTGAGCAGGCAGCAGTAGGCAAGGAGTAATGGGGCAGAACAGAGCTCATGTGCACATCTGAGAACTCATTCCAAAACCTGCTCTCATTGATTCCCAGTTTTAGGCCACTGGCTAACAGAGCAATATGTCAATATATCCAACACACCAGTTGACTCATTCCTCTCTTGGGTTTTTATGTTGCCTTCCCCACAAAGCTCCCAATATCCTTCTCAAATCTCAGGGACAGGGACGTTAGTACATTGCAGGAATTATTGCTGATTTCGCAAGAGCCTTGGAGCTGGAAAAGGTTAAGATCCCAGAGCAGTAATGAATCCCCAGAGCAGTAATGAATCAGGGGAGAGGGTGCATCTCACTAATTTCTATTACTAAACTCAGACTGCAAAAAACCAGTAAAGAGCTCTTGGATTTGTGCCCCCCATCTTCCTTAATTAAAAAATACTACTGTACTATACTCTGATATTTCCTACCTGAAGGAAGGTATCGGTTCCCACACAATACCCTTTCCTCTGCTTTCTGAGTCTTCCATTATCTTGTCCTGCCCCCTGACACTGTTTCCCAATTTATGTTTTCCTTTCTCATTTCCCTCTTCTCAGTGCTGACAGGAGCCACAAACCTGTAACCATAATGTCTGACTCACTTGGTGCTTCTCCTGCTAATGGACACCATGTGGAACAGGAGGCAGGAAAAGACTCTTTACAGGAAATCAGATGATAATGCTTGCACTTTGGTGCCCTTTGAAACAAGAATTTAATTATCCTAATTAAAAAGATTACCTTATAGAAGACATTTGGGACAAAGAATAGGCAGTTTGTTTTTTTCCTGATGAAATGCATCTCAAAACCAAGAGGGATATTCCTGCTGATATTTGTTTTTATCTGTTAAAGCGCAGGCACCAGGAGGATAGTTAAATCAAAAATTAATCTTGCTTTTCAGACCAACCCGAAGACCGAATACTGAAGCCCTGACTGTGGCTTGTTCAGTGGGTGCTTACTTTGGAGGTGACACAAAGGACCACACACTCTGTGTCTTAGGACAACAGAAATTTATTATCACACAGTTCTGGGGGCCAGCAGTCCAAAATCAAAGCATGGCATGGTCCCTTCTTTCTGAGGCATCTGTTCCACTTCTTGCTCTTAGCTTTTGGTGATGGCCAGTATCCTTGACATTCCTTGGGTTGTAACTCCATCACTTCAACCTCTGTCTTTGTTTTCAGATGGCCTTTTCCCTGTGTGTTTCTGTGTCCAAATTTCCCTCTTCTTATAAGGACATCTTCCATATTGGATTAAGGCCCACCTTAATGACCTTATCATACCTGCAAATACTCTATTTCGAAATAAGGGCACATTCATAGGTATCAGGGGTTAAGACTTCAATGTAACTTTTGGGGGACACACTTCAGCCCAAACAGGGAGTTAGGATCAGGAGCCATTTCCCCTTTCTTCAGGATCCCATGAGGTCCTGGTTTTCTGGATCAGCACCTGACATGCAGACAGACCTCCACTTCCCTTTTCCTAGTCAGAGCTCAGCTCTCAGCTATAAATTGATATATTAACCTAAGGGAAAGTGATAAGGCAAATATCATCCCTACTGGGTATCTGCATTTAACAGATGAATTTCTGGAGACAGTGCCTTAACCTAAATGCGCTGGTGGAAATTTTGCGGTGGGTAAGGTTTTCTTTTTCGGGAGACAGGTCTTTCCATGACCCTCAAATCATTGCTGTCTCCTCCATCTGCGAAAAGGATGGGCCCTGTCTATCCATTACTCTCGTAAGGGAAAATTATTACTACAGACAATTTGATCTATCTTTGACTCGTGCGCATTTATTCATCCCATGATTGTAAGTGTGCCAGAAGAGATTTGTTCCTCACAAGGAAATTCATTGAGTGAGAGAATTTTATTTTAGAAAGTGCCAACCTGGGGATCAAGCATGAAGAACATCCATTCAAAACTGTAGATAATTTTCAAAGAATGAACCGGAGAGAGGGAGCGAATTTAGTTGCTAAGAAAATAGAATAAAATGAACATAAGCTCCCTCTCCCCTGCTTTTCCATCTCGGGGTGGGCTGTGCTTCCTAGTCTTGCTGTGGAATGTTTGTCCCTCCCATCTCGGTGGTGACAGACTCCCAGTGATGCCTACATGTCTGTCTCACAGGTGTGGGATCTGATGCTTGCCAGCTTAGCAAGACTTTGGAGGATTCTCTCACAGTGGTTGTAAAGAGAAAAGGGGAGAGATAATAGTTCACTGGCATCAAGAATCTACTTCCCCAACCAGCCAAATGTTTGAATAATAGCCTCAGTCCTTGCCCTCCTGCACCCCCTCCCCTGGCTCTGCCACTCTCAGATTCTCTTCTTCCCTTATCCACAACTGGGAACTCTAGGGAGCAGATTGTTTTGGCTGGAATTTGCTGGGCACAGATGGTACCACCTGCTGCATGTTCCTTACTTCTTATTGGCTTGTCTCTCAGCTCTGTGAGTTTTTGTGTTTTTTAGAAGTTCAGGGGAAGGGGAGATGGCTGGGGCCCTTGCTCATGCGTGATTCTAGCACAGCTGCTTTGAGCAAGTTGGCAAGTGTGGGGACACTGTGCTGGGACACGCTCACTGGGAAGGTGCTTCCAGGGTAGCTTGCCACTGTGATGGCCTGTCTGCTGAATCTAGTGCTTTAGTTTCCAAAATGCAAACTTTCTTTGGCCCAAATGATTTCTGTTTTCCAGGCTGACAGATTTGCCTGTGACCAGACACAAGGCAGGTGGTCTTGTGAGAATCTGAGAAATGAAATTTCTCTTGTTCTAAAGTCAGAAGGGGAGAAAACTATAAATGGACCATGGACAGTTGTTAAGTGCATTTCTATTCACTGGGAATAATAAACTATGTTTCTTCTGACCCTTGTAGGGTAAACCTCATAGATTAATAAACTCAGTTTTCTCACCTATGAAAACATGACATTGAACCAAAGGACCTAAGACGTCTCCTTTCTTAAAAGTCTCTGAATTTTATCTGTAAAGTTGTGCTTGACTGCTTATTAGCAGGAGATCACACTATAAGTTGTTCACATGACCTGGAAAATGTTTTCATACCTGTCTGACTTTATCTTCCACCCTTCTCACTATGCTCTCATAGACTGGCCTTTTTATTCTCAAAAAGTCAAATTCATTCCTATCTCAGGTCCTTCTTTCTGGAACATTCTCACTCCAGGTCTTCCCAGGTCTTCTCACCCTTCGGGCTCACCTCAAACACCAGTGCCTCAGAGAGGCTACTCCTCACACATTCCTCCTTGTCCTGGCGGAGGTGGCCTGTTCCCCAATTTCATCTCATTCACTGTTACATCATCTTCTTTTATTTTCAACAAAATGCTTAGCATTATGTGAAGTGATCTTTGTAATTGTTTTGTTTTCTATTTTCTCCATTGGAATGCAGGTCCTTTCAGGTTGGGATGTGATCTATTTGTCTGCTCCTGTATTGCAAGGACCTAGAGCAGTACCTCATATATAGCATCACTCAGCAGTATACATGTCATTGAGAGAATGGAGTTATTTCGTGTTTAAATGGAGGAAACAACTACGGTAACGAATAGAGCTTGCTTGGGACTTTCATATCAATATGTTCCCCAGGGCACCAGAAATTTGTGAATGTCTACCCTGACAGACGATAGGAAACCCGAGGCCAGTAGTTCTATCTTGTTCATCTTTGTACATCCTATAGTATTATACCTTACACATGAAAGGAACTCAGTAAACTAAACCACTAGCAATATCATTAGTGTTGTTATTTATTAGTATTATTTTTAGAACCACTGTAATAGAGTAGAAGCATCACAAAAGTGATAGACACATTGATAGAAGCAATAAAAGCACCTATGTTATAACTGGAGACTTCGCTTCTGGGGTCAGCTCTGCCAATAACTATGAGATGATTTGGGCTTTTATTCTCTCTAAGCTCCAGCATTTTAAAATCCAAGGCTTTAGATGAAAATATATCTAAGATTCCTCCATGCTCTTTCTTTCATCTCTTTCAGTCTCTTTCAATATTCCCATTGCAGACTTACGATGACTCTCTTAGTGTTCCTGACCCTCTGCTGCCTCGTTTCTTCCTCTGACCATCTCCGGTCTTCAGTGGGACTCGGAAAAGCCATGGCTGGAGAACGGATGGTATGGGAACTCACAAAGTGGGCTTAAGCTGAAAACTATGGGTGGTGAGGCTCCATGGAGCCGCCTTCCTCAATGGACATAAGCACTGATAAAAAGTCTTGGACAAAACTAGTGGGTAAAATGTGTGAAAAACAGCTAGTAACTTTTTAAAGTTTTTATTGATTGATTTTAGAGAGAAAGGAAGAGAGGGATGGGGGGGGGAGAGAGAGAGAGAGAGAGAGGGAGAGAGAGAGAATGATTTGTTGTTCCACTTGTGCATTCATCGATTGATTCTTATATGTGCCCAGGGATCAGATCCACAACCAACCCTTGGCATATTGGGATAACGCTCTAACCAAATGAACTACCCGGCCATGGCACCAGTTAGTAGTTTTTTTAATCCTCACTTGAGAATATGTTTATTAATTTTAGAGAAAGAGGAAGGGTGAGGGGAGAGAGAGATGTGAGAGAGAAACATGGATCCGTTGTCTCTCTTCCGTGCCCCAACAGGGCATGGAACCCCCAACCTTTTGGTGTACAGGATGATGCTCCAACTAACTGAGCCACCCTGCCAGGCACCAGTTAGTAACCCTTAAATAAGAGCTTTTGTCAAAATTGATAATGTCTTTGGCCTTCAATTAAAGTAGACTCCGGTCCAGAAGTGGTTAACAGCCCTCAGGTGATGATGTGGCATCTCAGAGTAATAAGGGGTTTCCAAAGCAGATTATTTTCATTGCACTCTTGCATGAAAGAGCTTTTGTGGACCAGAACGAAATTCTTACAGAAGAAAGGAAACTAACTCATTCCTTTTGATGTTTCCATTTTACTGTGATATGTTGAAGAGAACATTGTCAGGAGACTGGGGTTCTGACAGTCTATGCTTAACTGCTTTCTAAGTCATTGTGCGGTAAAAGCAAACAAATAACTGGTGTGGTCTCAAGGATATATAGACTTCAGTTTTCTCATCTATTAAGATGCAAGTAGTAGATAAACTGCTTTTATCTTTTCTAACTGTTGCAAACATTAAGATTGTCTTCCTACCCAATTCATAGTAGAATTATATAGAAAAACAACATTTTTGACAATTTTAATGTAGACATAACATAGGTTATACTTTGGTCATGTCATAAAGGAGTATGTAACAGCAATAGGCTGATTTGTAGGTGAAGATATATGACTCAAAGGATCATGAAAATTCTGGAGAAGTATTTGTACGAATCATTATTTTAACTTTCATTTTAAAAGTCAAGGTATTACACATTAAGTAGCTGTTGTGGTTAAAACTCTTCATTCTACTAAGATTTTTAAAATGTTCCATCACCATTTATTTTAAAGTGAGTGAACAGTTCCTTTTCATGGATTTATCTTTGCTAATATAAAAAGCATTGTATATTGCAGAAAAAAGTGTCTACTCAGATGTTAGGCTGATTAGCCTGAAGTCCACTTTCTCCAACAATGGCACTGAAGAGTTAAATCAAGTTGGGCAGGGTGGTTTGTACTTCTCTTTTCCCCGTCTTGTTTAGATGTCTCTTCAGCCGGAAACCTATGAGCTTACACTTTCTAAGCATGTTCAATAATGAAGTGGTAGACCTCCACTGAATGTTTCAGGACTGCAGGAAGTGGTTGAGAGTTATTCAATAGTTGGTGTTCTCCCTTTATGTCTGCACCAGTCCCGGGCTGCACTGTGGGGTTGGGAAATATTGTTTGTGTTGGAAGTGGTATCTTTCAGAAGAGATGTAAAAACCAAGGTCTAGGTTGCTTGTGGTTACTAAACACACCAGAACGTTTTCTGTGACTATAGGGATGTTTTTAAGTTTCCTTTCTACATTTATGAACTTTTACTCATCTGTACTTTTCAAGTAATTTGAAGACTGTATTCCTTTTTTCTTAACCAAAACTAGAATGGAGTGGAACTGTAATTCTTTGCCTTATAATAAGACTCTTTTAGGAGTGGTTAAAAGAGAATACCTTTTAAGGAAAGGTCATAAACTAAAATCTAAATCTCCTATAAAAAGAGTACAGATAAGTTATTATTTTGCCTGTTATATCATTAGCACATCTTATAAGCTATACAGAATTTTTTGTGGGTGCTGTCTTCAGAACCTTTTATTTTTCTAGTATCAACATTTTAAGTGTTTTCTATTTGTGAAATACAACAAATATAAAATGTCTCAAAAGCATTCCACTCAGGCTCCTTCCATCTCTTGGGTTTTGTTTTTTAACACTGGCTATTCACACATTTACACGCACGACGTTAGCAAACCTACATACAGCCCCTCTCCCTCTCTGTCCTCTTTGACTGCTCCGAAAATGGTCAGAACACAATCATAATGCGCAAATCTTTCTCTGAATGTTTCCTTATGTTAGATCAGTTCCTTCTGAGTTCTGTGCTTGCCAATGCTAAATTTCCTGCCAGGGCAGTAGTCTATTTTTAACATTTTGGGGGCTTAGTCTTCATTCCAAATTGAACAGGCATATTCAGTGGAGTGAAAGAAAGCTGACTGGGTGCACTTACAAACCAGGATTATCAGGATTTGCAATTTCTGTAGACTCAAAGGTTTGAATGAGATAGACCAATTAGAATACTTAAAAGATCATTTGTCATCACTTTAATCTTCACGTATTTTTTTACTCATCATTTTCTTTGACTAAAATTATTAGAATCTTTTTCATACTCATCTCAAGGCCAAATGGGAGCAGTAAATGTTCATTTTATATTTTCAATATATTGGAGCATTGTAACATGTCATGCTAGATTATAGGTGGCAGGTAACTGTTTTTAACAGAGAAGATTGTTAGATTGTGGCACATGCAGCATCATATTACCTCAGTGTCATTTCTTTGACTAATTCCATATTTCATATACAAAGGAAGACCGGGGGATTTATTTCTGTTATTTAATAGCATTTCTTTAATTCAGAGATTCATGTATCACCTTCAAACCTGAAACAGAGGCCCTCTGAAACATCAGACCCAAAAAATTGGACACGGCCTATTAGCCCAAAAGAACATGTTGCCAATTATCTCCATGTTTATTTAAATATTTAGCTCTAAAGGAAGCAATCATTCCTTTATACTTCTTTAAATTTAGTATTGACATTTTTATTTTGGGAAAGGAGGTCTTTTTTTTTTTAACATGGATACAGGAAAAGAAAACTCTCCAATAAAAATATTGTCTAAAAAGTTTGTTTTGTCTGCATGATTTACTAAATATGTACAATTTCAATTCACAGCGAAGATAACAAAGATTTAAACAGCCAACATCACAAATGTCTCAAGTTCTAAAAAAAAATCACTGTGCACAGTTTAACAATTTAATTGAATAAAAACCAAAGCTAAGCCTTCAGTCTGAGTCTTTTTTATGATGGGCACAAGCCATGTAATTTCTTCATCTTTGTTACACGATGCATATTTCAGTGACTAAACGCCCCTTCCCATTTTATCATATTAGGTTATGTCAGTACATACTTAGGGGAGGCCATAAATTGCCTCTTGGTACACTTATATGATTTGTGATGTGTTCACATATATGTCATAATATTTATTAATATATAAAATGATCAGATGACTCACTTGTGATTTTTTTAATGTCTTCAAATGTAGGAATGTTTTGTTGCATGTATAACATTTTTTAAATTGATGCGAGTGCTATTTAAAATGATAATAATTTGACCAGAGTCCCTTTGATGTAAGATGTCCAGAAAGAACTATTCTGCACTTGTAATACAGAGATTTCACATCTCTACCCAATTCAGGTTTGTAAAGTTTGTTATTATATGAATCTGAATGTTGTGGTCATTCTGATATAATGATCAAGTGACTGAACCAATTAATCATTAGAAACAAATGTCATTGAATACCGAATAGTTGAGTTATACTTAAGGAGGGAGCCATAACTTTGGCTAACCCAATAAAATCTATAATAAGGTTGCTTTCACATATATTTTTTTCCCATGTAAATTCTTTGGTGTTGTTCCCCCTTCTTTCTTTTTTTTTTTTAATGCTGTGATTGATGAACATGCAATGTGAGATTCAAATAATTGCACTGAGCATGTTTATTTGAATAATTGTCCCATTGCACAATCAAATAAATCTGTTGAGTGTGTTTGTTTGAATGTTTTTTTACATGTACATGAAATTACATACTCAAATAAATGCAGCTGTGTTTATTACAATGTGTGGGGCTCCAGATACACACATACTTGTTTGTGTGTCTATCAGGGTCCTAGAGTCCCTCACACATCTTAGAGCAAAAGCGCGGTTAACAATTTTTCAGTTCAAATACATGTAAACATAGCATGGGGTAATTTCCTCAAATTTGTGACTAAGATTTGCTTTCATTAAGGCTTACATCCTTAGAAAGATAGAAAATGACCTTCTGTGGGGAGCTATCTGATTGTGAAAAATATCAGATAAATGTATTCATATTTATCCAAATATAATCCCTTCTTTTCTCTCTCCTCCAAGCCCTCCCACTCTGTTCTCAGTCTAATTCATGCTAAGGAAGATATGTGTTTTGTTTAGTTCTTGATGAGAATCTCTGATGCTCATCTCCGTTCCCAGTTATTTCAGGCCTAGGCCTACAATGGCATGTGAAAAGAAAAGAAAAGATTGAACAGATCGGCTAGAATACAAAGGGCTTTTGGAGAAAACGGACAGGGATATTCAATTGTTCCAACATATCATCACCCTCTCTTACCCCCTACTCTAGAAAAGAAAAAAAAAAGGTTAGACTCCAAATCAAGAGTGTGGGAAGAATAACTATTTAAGAAAAGAGAAAAACATATCTGATGTTACTAAAATGCATGTCTCTTGATTATGCAGTGGGATTTCTTGTTTTGACCTTGGAAGGGAATCTTGGGATATGTCAAACAGTTTTATTCTTCCCTAGAGTTGTAGGATTAGGCAGGACTAACGTACGATAGCATTAGTGGATAAATGGCATTTTTAAAATCTTAGATATGGGATATTGTAGTGATTGTCTTAAATTTACGAGTGTTATCCTGATATTTTCAGACTTAGGT